>NW_021604585.1:8778203-8797699 GCF_004785775.1 Grammomys surdaster | reverse complement strand
CACACACACACACACACACACACACACACACACACACACACACACACAGAGTCATTTCTCTGACATACAGGCCACCAAAAGAACCATATCCTAAGGATGGGGAAGTGGGGGCTGGGAGGTCATGTGCAAAATATAAAGGAGGTGCTTGGCAAGGATGCAATTTGAGAGGCCCAGGCAGATTGGGATGTATGGCTTTGTTCCATCAAAAGGTCGTTTGAAGCACAGTATTTTATTTTTATAGTCGGGTATTGAGTTCTGAGGTCTCTGATACACTCCAGGGAACCAGCAAAGGCTAGTCTCAGCACTGTGCCAGCCCCCTGCCAGGTCACTAATGAAGATGAAGAACTGTTAAAAACACAGGAACGGGTGGAAAAGGACTCCGAGTTGCATCTATTCCCTTTATTCCAGAGAAGCAACCTTTTCTGTACTGAGGGACTAATGAGTCGTGAACAGGAGGTGGGAACAAATCACACAGTGCGTTTACCAGGAGGGACATCATCAGCTGGCTTTTGTGCTCAGTCCCCAGTTCAGTTTTCAGAGCATTTCCCAGCAAGCACCAAAAGCAACTTGAACAAAGGAAACAACAGTTAGATACTTGAACTGTCTCCATTCATACACTAGAGAATCACGTCTGGCGCTTCCACATTGGAGTGCGGGGGAAGCCAGGCAGAGGATCCAGGTAAGAGGGCCCAGGAAATCAAAGAGAAGGTTCGTTAAAAGAGCCTATGACAAGGAGACAACTTTGGAAACGTTTCTCAGGGCTATTCTGAAAGTTCCATCCTTTCTAAAAGACATGAACAACTGGCCTTTCAGCAAAGTTTTAAAAGAACTGAAACACAGCTGAAGTAGCTCCTTGATTTTCCATCCTCACCACTTAATTAGGAAGGGCATTTATGATGTTCAAGGTTTTAATTGCTTTTGCCCCTCCTCAGGCCCCTTCTTCGGTTACACCCACAGAGCAATTGAACCAGAGCCAGACATCTGAACTTCTCTCAAGAAGGGGAAAAAAAATACCCAGCAGCACAATTACCCTCGACAGTATTCTCTGACTTCATCTCTCCCATCCCTGTCCCTCCCCTCTCAATAAGATAAATGAATGCAATAAAGAACTGTAAAACATCATGAGAATAACATCTTTGTTAATATAAAGCAGGCTGGCTGCAGGTAAGCCACAGGTAGGTTTGATGATATCTGAGAAGTCTCCTAGAATTCTTGACTACAAGTGGGCCCCAAAACTTATTAACCTAACCCACAGTCCTGGTGCAACATTCTAGCATATGCCTGATACCCCAAACAGAACCATGAGATCTGGAAAACGATGGATTCCTGTACATCCATAAATTATGTAGACTGTGGTACAAGTCCTGAGTCTTAAGAAAACCCCAGAATTATCATTCGCTCCGAAGGTCTCCAAATTAGAAGCCAATCATAGCAGTAAAATGTGGACCTTCCTCATCCCAAAAAAGTCTCCGGTTTGTAGAGCATCAGTCCTAAAATTCATTCTTTTCCCTATGCTCTGGATTCATCCTGCCCACCCCGCATTTTCTCCTCTCTCTGAATTTCTGCCTCCCTGACTCCGTCCTACGATCATTTGAACATATTCAAGGCTACAAACCCTCCCTTAACCCATCCCTTCACACACTACATCTTTCCTCCATAGGCAAACCACACAAGAACAGACCCTGCATCCACTGTGTCCACCCACTGCCCTCCCAGTTACTCACCTTTAACCAAATTTACTAAATCCTCGCAACCACCATATTATCAAAAAGGCTCTCAAAAAGTTGCTAATGTTTTCTAAGTTGTAAAACCACCTTCTTACTTTTCATCTTACTTAACCTTTCAGAGGAGTAGGTGGGGCCACCAAATATGTCTAAAATAACTGTTCTCAGGTAGAGATGATTTTGTCTCCCAGTGGGGTGCTGTTACTGCCATCCAGTGGGCAGAAGCCAAGAAGGCTGCTAAGTACCAGAACAGACCCTCTAAGAAACGATCCAGTCTAACATGCCAATGGCACTAGACTCTGTAGTTACAAAAACAAGGCACTGTCATGGTAACAATATTTCAAAATATCACTCAACAACCTGTGTGTGGTGACACATGCTTATATTCCTAGTGCTTGGGCGACTCATGCAAGAGGATCACAAGTTTGAGACCAGAGTGGGCTATGCTAGAAGACCCTGTTTCAAAATAAACAAAAGTGTCATGGGGTGCGGTCACAGGACAGTAAACCTGTTTATTTCCTGTGTAGGAGGAGAACTGATTGCTCCTCTTCTCACAGTGAAGGCTGATGTGTTTCTCCAACATCAGTGGAAGACAAGAAATATCAAATAATGACTTAGAGCTTACACAGTCAGAATAAAGCAGGGCACAGCAATGTCTGACGACAGATTCCTTGTGGACCGTTCCTCTCTTCCTTTACTCACTCTTTCTCACCAACAAAATAAACACAATAGCCAAGACCTCAGAAGGCCCACAGACACACACTATGTTCTCTCACTGCTCCTCATACTTGTGATAACGCACAGACTTTCTTCTGCTTGCTTCCATCTGATTTAGTGTTTTGTTTTGTTCTTTTAAATCAACTATATTAGGACCAAGGAGTAAACATCTGTTGCACTTCTTCCCTTTCCCCAAGATTAAAAGTAAGTATGTAGAACTTTATGCTTTCCTGAAGAAACAAAAACAAAACAAAAATCCTAAATCAAAATTCTCTTCGTTCATATTGCTTTTCTCTGTGACAAAAGAAAAGAATATTCTAAAACTACTGCCACCATCCTAGTACCTTGTCAAGTTGTATCAACCCTATGAGATTTTTTCTATTAGTTTTATTTCCTAAATACTACATTTTAAGAAATAAAGCAGTTTGTACAAAATAAGAGTGCACTAAGAGAGCAGAAGTTAACAGTACAGTAAGTGCAAACTCGGGTCACCCAGCATCACAACCTGCCTTGCTTATTGTGACTGTATTTCTTTGGCGCTTCCTACAAAGGGCATGGTCCATAATTGGCAGAGCACTCTGCCATAGTCCAGCAGCTCTGTTCCATAACTGTGTTGTCTGACTACTACGTCCAATCACTGCCTTAAGAATGTTGGTTATGAAATACACCAGCTGTGTCCTGTGCAGGGCTGTTGACGTAAGCGAAATAATCTCAGGGTTGAAATCAAAGTAACACTGTTTTCACAGTCTGTTGTCAACTTACCCTGTAAACTGAGTGGTTCATGTTTTGTCACTGATTAGCTCTACCTAATCAATGATAGTTTCCTTCTCACTAAATGCACCTCACCCAGTGAGGGCTGTTTCCTCTAACTGAAATAAAGTCCGTGTGAGAGGGATTAAAATCACAGGTTAGACTAGGTTGAGACCTCCTATTTTGCCAGTAGGCGTTGAAATCCATGATTCCAACAATAAGCAACACTTCAGATGAGTTCCCTGAGGAAAGGGACTAGAACTGGCCAGGTCAACAGTGTCCTCTATTGCCAGATGTCTACACACAGATACTTCAGAGGTGTTAGGACAGAATACATTTCCTTTTTTTTTTAAAAAAAATGATTTTATGTGTATAGGTGTTATATCTACATGTACATCTCTGCACCACATGTGTGCCTGGTTTCCCTGGAGGAAGAAGGCCATCAGATCCTTTGGAACTGAAATTACAGAGAGTTGTGAACTGATTTGTAGGTTGTGGGAATTGAACTTGGATCCTTTGGAAAAGCAATTAGTGCTTTTAACCACTGAGCCATCTCCCTTGTCCAACATCCTATTTCTTGGTACTAATACTGTGAGCCCTGACTAAATGTAGAAACTGAATTCAGAAGGGAAAACTAAATAGAAAGCAATATGAATAAATGAATGAACGTCATCAGGTGCCCATTAAAACAAAATAAGCGCCATTCATTCTAGAGACATCTCAAGAAAGAGTGAGCAAGCAAGCATGTCATTTTCAAGTTCTCTTGTTTAATAAAGGGAATAGTGTAGGGGCAAACAAGCAAGGTTACTGCGAGCAAGCAGTGGTATAAAATGGGGAAATTATTTATTCAAAACACGTACATCTTCTACACATATGAAGTACGTGTAGAATGAAATGCAAGAGACCAGTCATTTGAGCTGCCTATAAAGAAACTAACAGACTG
This sequence comes from Grammomys surdaster, assembly GCF_004785775.1. NCBI lineage: Eukaryota > Metazoa > Chordata > Mammalia > Rodentia > Muridae > Grammomys > Grammomys surdaster. The sequence continues at coordinate 8,793,565 of NW_021604585.1, read as the reverse complement.
GCTTAAGAACCAGATGAGCAAAATGGTTCTTCTCAAGCTTCTGAAATCTTGTACCAGGTAATATATTTCTTAATTTTAAAACTGACATTTAAGTTTTAAGTTGTTCAAATTCTGTTAAGAGTACCTAACACATAACTGACCTTAAAAAAAAAAAACACATGCAAGGCAAACCTTTCCTCTTGAAAACTCTCTTTGCAGTTCACAGTGGTATTTATAATAAAAAGAAGGTGCTACAGTAGAGCAGGGTTGCTGTTTGGACGTCAGCCAGCCACCATCGGTTCAGGTATTGAACGCTTGGTCTTCAGCTGGTGGCAATATTCCAGGGGGCTGCTGAGCTTTAGGGGTGGGAGGCATGGCTGGCAGAGGTGAGTCACAGATGTGGTGGCCTGAGTTACAGCACAGTCCCATTTCACCGCAGCTCCTCCTACTATCGGCTGCCACAATCCCACCACTGCGGTGAGTTCCATGGCGTCTAGCCCCAGTGGACTGCATTCCCCAGTCAGTGAAACAAAATAAACCTTTCCTTGAGTTGTTTCTGCCAGGTATATGATCACAGCAAAGGGAAAAGTATGTGATATGATTAAAGACTGCTAATAAAGTTATTTTCCCTACTTGCAAAAGAGGAAAAATATTTTCGGATGCTTTATCCCAGACTTATCTGTCCATTGTTAGCTTCTGAGACTCCTCAAAAAGATCTGTGATTTCCACAGTTGTCACTCAGATGTCACCACAAACCTCAGGGCTGTGTGCCTGGTGCAACACAAAGTTCAACAAAGACTTTGGAAATAACACTTTTCCTTTACAATTCAATGTCTATTATGTTAGGAAATACATACCTTTTGGTACAAACATGGTTACATAGCTAACTTCTATATAATAAGCCTCTACCATAGCTCTTCTTTTAAATGACAGCTTTATTATTTAAGGACAGACGAGTGTAACTTAGTCACATTGCCTATAGCCATAGCTAAAGAGAAGTTGAAGATTCCTTTCTGGACTGGGACTACAGCCCTGCTGGAACATTCTAAGAAGTACCTTAGGAAGCATTTGATTTTCTGTCTACCTTCCAACAGGGAAAACATACACATTCACACACACTCACACACACAGACAGACACACTCTCTCTCTCACACACAGACACACACAGACACACACACCCCTCATCAGTTATCTATGCAATTTTACCATCTATGGAAAACATATTTTAGTGCTCAGACAAATAGTACAAAACAATTGTGTCCTTTGGGTATCTTAATCTAGGATAGAACTTTCCAAATTTCATGAGCCACATTAAAAATTTTATCATTACCTTATAATTATGATCATTTAACTCCTATCTTCAAAACCAGTAAGACTACCAGTAACTCCTTCAAGGTCATGCTACAAAATTTTGGCTCTTCAGCCAAATCCCTTCTGGGTCATACTAAGTCAGATCAGGCCCAAGGGTTGTGGACAGTCTTAAACATGCTTATTATATATTATATTGGCTCTGATTTTTGGTATAATTCTATAAGTTAATACTATGTCTCAGTTCCAATGTCCTCCTTTCTTGTGTTGAAGTTTATCTGAAATTGCTGTGATGCCAGACACTGACCACTAAGCTATCCCCCCTCAGGCAATATCAAACAGACAAGGCACATACATGTTAAGGATGGTGGTGAAACATCTGTTTTTCAAATGAAAACCTAAATGGACTTTGAGTTGATGCTCTCAAAGAGAGCCCATACTGATCCACTCGACCATCAACTGGGCAATATTTCAGAAGTGAGTCTTGAGGTTAAAGGAGGGCATCTGAGCAGACGGCTGAGGTGCTTTCAGAAAGGGTGGCATTTTCTGAAAGTAAACCTTTGGAAAACCCTCAGTTAAAGCTGGTCTCCCTCTCAGACTGGGAACACCTCTCTTGCTATGCTCTTTGATAGTCTGGGCCTAGGAGTACAGATACTCCAAAGCAAATGCAGCTATTCAAACATTTGCCCGTATCTGAAGATTACCTTGGGTACTCAAGTGCGTTATGAAATGTGATTAACATACTTTGATTCTGAAAAAAAAATCCAGAGAAGGAAAAGAATGTAAACAAAGGAATGGAAATATATATATACACACTGGACATTATGGAATCAGACGTACAGACAGAAAATAAACAAGATTAGGTTGGCACATGTGGGATGGAAACACTAGCTCAATTATCCGTACGGTCCTATGAATTATCCGAGAAAGCAACTCTCCATATTCATTTGTAAATGAGAAAGTCAGAGGCAAAGTGGACAAAAGGGCATGGGGGGGTGTTTCTGAGTTTTCATGGGAAGGACTGACTGAGAATCATAAGGACACGTCACTTGCTGACAATCTACTGTCCCTGCCTGCTCCATAGAAACATCCCATTAGCTGCTGCTACCTGCTGTTCAGAAAATGCGTGTCCTTCCTAATGACTACCAAGTTATAAATAATTAAGACCCTTATGCATACAAAATAGAATTTTGGCCAGGGATAGAAGATATACACAAAAAAGGAAAAAAATGATCTTTGACTTCCAGGTTTGTGTGTTAGGAGAAAATGTATCTAAATGAATATAAACAATGATACATGTAATCTTAAATCTTTATGGAAATAGAGGGGAAGGAATAAAATCAGAATCAAAATAAATGGCGTGACTGTTGAGACGGCTCAGGGGTTAAGAACACTGACTGCTCTTCCAGAGGTCCTGAGTTCAATTCCCAGCAACCACATGGTGGCTCATAGCCATCTGTAATGGGATTCGATGCCCTCTTCTGGTGTGTCTGAAGACAGCGACAGTGTACTCATATACATAAAATAATAAATAAATCTAGAAAGAATAAAGATGTATTAGGCTAGGGAGACGGCTCAGTGGTTAAGAGCATTAGCTGGTGTTACAGAGGACCCAAGTTCAGTTCCCAGAACCTACAAGGTGGCTCTAACAACCATCTCTAACTCGACTATCAGAGGATCTGACACACTCTGATGGCACTGTGCACATATAGTGACATGCCTCTGATGGCATATATGTAGGCAAAACATTCATACAATAAAAACATAAATTTTTAAAACATTAAGGATCTTTTAAAAATTGTATGTATGCAAGTGTTTGCCTGCACATATGTCTACACACTATGTGAGTGCCTGGTCTGTGGAAGCCAGACCAAAGTGTTGGATCTCCTGGAACTGGAGCTCAGGCAGTTGTGAGCCATCATGCGGGTGCTGGGAACAGAACCTGAGTCCTCCTCAAGAACAAGTACTTTAAACCACTGAGGCGTTTCTCTAGCTTTAAGGAAAATCTTTTGCCTTTTATGGTTTCATTGTACTTTGAATAAAAAAATACTGGGTATAGTGATAATAAAAGAAAACAAAATATTCATACTTCATTTAAAATATAGATTGGGTAATTATAAATTTTTACTTATACAACTAACAATATTACATCTTTCAACCAATAATGGAGGTAAAAGCGCTGCCATGCAACTCTGCTTTCTCAAGCACATCAGTGTATGACTGAAACACCACCTACTGTGTTAAAGAGGCACTAAATGCCATCACTGTGTGGGAAGGAAAGAGGAAGTGTTAAATGTCTGTCATCATGAAGAACTCAAAATCTCAGTAGGACATGCAGACATTTGTTTAAATGACAGAGTATTATGCAAATCAAACAAATCATTCATTTCTAAGCAAAGTTTTAATATGATTTAATAATGATTTACCGAGATTACATGGGCTAAAATAGGTACCCAGACCATAATTTATGTAGAGATGTTTCAATCAAACATTCCTGAATTTATCTGTCTAAAATTCTATTAGCACAGTGGAAAGTTAGTACAATATAAACAGTGAGAAACTATAAATTAAACATTAGACTCTAAATAGGAAAATGATTATTTGCAAAGAACAGGCTCAAAGAACTCTCACTACCAAAACTGATTATTTTCTAAAGCCAGAGAAATTGCCAAATCAAAAACAGAATAGTACACAACTCCTTTGTGATACTAAAGTTTAATAACCACTTCAAACAAATATAGAATTTTAAATAACACCGTTATAGTTAAATGCATAGCCTTGATAGAGCCAATGACCTGTTCAACTCAAGATCAAATATGTCTCACATCGCAGCCCGTCTCTTGGGAAACACCCCAGCAATTCCCTAAGTCAACTACTAATTGTCTTTAAAGGGTTCTAACATGACAATGTAACGAGACAACTTTCTTCACTCCATCTGAGAAGGTGAAAGAAAAGTGAAGAATTTTAACATGTAAGATAAATGCCATACTATCTTTACTTGATCACCTTCTGCCAATAAATGATTCATTGACACAAAGCTCTAAAGCTGAAAGCAAGCTTCAAAAACGACGGTTTTTCAAACCTGAATACATACTGAATGCAGAAATAAGAAATCCTCACTTATTCAATTAGATAAACACAGCATAAAATAAATTAGATTATATAATCATAACACTACATATTATACTTTCACATCATTTGTGACAAACTTGGGCTATAGGTAAATCATGGACACTTACAATGCTTGTTATTCATTTCTATTATTCCTTTATTCTTTTCTATTCTATTATTCCTTTCTATTATTCATGAATAAGAGCAAGCATGTGTTTTGATGGGATATATCTAAAGCAACACAAGATATATGGGTTTTTTTGGTTTTGGTTTATTTATTTATTTTTTTTATTGTTGTTGTTTTGTTGATTTTCTAGAGCAGCAGTTACAGGTGGCTCTGAGTTACCGAACACAGTTGCTGGGACTCTAACTCCAGGTCCTCTGAAAGAGCAGTGCATGTTCTTAACCAACCATCTCTCCAGGCCCTGGATTCATATTTTGAATGCTTAGTCCCCACCTGGTGGTAGTATTTTGGAAGGCTGCGGGGTCGTTTTTCACTGATGGGAACTCACTAACAGAAGTATGTAGGAGGAGCAGGCCTTTGAAGTTTAAAGCCTGGCCCTTCGCTCCAACCTGCTTTCTCTGTTTCCTGGTCCACAGCCATGTGAACAGCCTCTGCCACACATTCTACTAACCCTGGCTGATCTGCATCGCCACACCTCCCCCGCCATGGTGGTCCTAAATCTTCTGAAACCATAAACCAAAATAAACCTTTCTTCCCATAAGTTGTTTCCCACAGGTATTTTCTAACAGCAACACAAAAGTTACTGAGAGAGCATATAATTCAAACTTCTCTTTGTTTCAAAAGAGAAAGTTGGAACTGGTTGCAGTGATGTGCCTCGGTGATTGATACATGCAGCAGACAGAGGCTGAGACACAAGGACTGCCACGAGTTCAAGGCCAGCCTAAGCTACAAAGCAAGATTGAGGTACATGGTAAGAGTTTGTCTCAAAAATAATAGTAATAATAATAATAAAAAAGGTGAGTATTGGAATTTTTGTTTAATCTTAAGCTTATGATTGCCTTTTCAGAATGATCTATACAAATATTATATGTATTTTTTAATTGAAAAACAGTATTTTTTTAAAGGCAAATGTGTTGAATACTGAACTTGGAACTTTTCCAAAATTTTAATGGAGCCTTACAATAAATCAGTAGGCTGTCCTTCCTCTACGTGAACCTAATACAGACGACACTAGAAAATAAACACTCTTTTCACCAAAAGGACTGTAGAAAAATGCAGAACAGGAAGCATGTGGCATCCTCTTCTTTTTGCTCACCATCCAGAATGGCACCTTGTCCGCTATGGTCACAGTAAGACACATTGGTGATCTAAAACAGAAACACACAAGCCAACGCCTCGCCCTACCCCACCACTGGCATTTGGGGAATGTAATAACTATCTTTTGAGGTCTAGCCCATAACTTATTCCGTTTATCCTCTTAGAAATGATAACTAACACTCAGACAAAAGCCAATCCCTACCCTCATTTTCACCCTATTGCTATGACATGGTCCTACACTATGACCATAGCTAATTGAAAAACCGACTCATGGCTCAAACTTAGAAAACCAGAGCATTGTACTTGAGATTTTCAACTCCAAGGCACTTAGACAGCTGGAAGCTGAACCTCTTACTGGCAGACTCTAAAGCAAAATGTTTTGCAGTTTCCCAGAGTGCTTCAGCCAGTGGTTTTCAACCTGTGGGTCATGACACCTTTAGGAGTCAGACAATTCTTTCACAGGGGTCACATATCAGATACACCTCATATCAGGTATTTACATTATGATTCATAACAGTAGCAAAATTTCATTTTGAGGTAGAAGATGATAGAAAAGACTGAAAGGAAATGCCAGGCATGGTGGTACACACGGATAATCTGAACACTTGAGAGGCTGAGGCCAGAGGATAATTCAAAGTTTGAGGTTAGCCTGGTCCATATAGTAAGTTCCAGATTAGCTGGCTATACAGCTGAGACCTTAACTCAAAACAGCAGCAACAACAACAAAAACAATAGCAACAAAACAATAAATTAAAAAGCAGGTAGTTCTCTTCTGAGATATTTCAATACACACAAAATATCATACTTGACATAAGAACAGTCCTTGTCAGTTCAGTTCCTTGCCCCTCAGGAATCCCTTTGGCAGCCTCCTTACAAACTGGCTCAGGATCACTACTTTTTGAATTAAAAAAAGCCAGTTCTAATTGCTTGTTTGTTTTTATATAGATCTACAAATCTACATATGAGATAACTATTCTGCAATAAATTATATTTACACATCAATATACACATGTCATCTCTAAGATATACGTTCTGATAGTAGGACTTAAAGTCAAACAAGCCCACTGTCCACTCTAAGCTTCTGATGTTATAACATTGAGTTACACTTAACCTGGCCCTGCCATTTCATATTTCCACCCAGACACACAGTGTTTTCAGACACTGTCTTTAAACAAAACAAAGTTTAAGAAGTAAATTTTGAATGTGCCTTTTAAATCTTAAAATAATGACTTTGGATGTAAATGTATTACATGTTAGCATATTTCTATTAAATTTCACTGTGTTTCCGCTATTGCTCTTTGACTTGGGAAATTCTTCTCTATTATCAACTATGTCTGACTGGAGTTTTTTTTTTCTAGTTTTTTTTTCTACTGATATAGGTATTATACACAGAAGTTTCAATGGAAATTCAATACTTATTTTTTAAAAAATATATGAACTCAACAGGGCTCAGGAAGAGGCTTAGTGGTTAAGAGCACTGGCTCTTCCAGAGGCCGCAGGTTTGATACCTGGTACCTACATAGTGGCTCACAATCAACCGTAAGTTCAGCCACAGAGGCTCCAACACTGTCTTTTAACTTCCAGGGCCACTGTACACATGTGGTGCACCTCCAACATATATACAAGCAAGAAATCCACAGACATAAAAATGAAGGAAAAAAACTTCAAAATATAGCACATGTGCTCAAAGCTGACAAGTATCAAGGGAGTCAATGCTGACATAAGTTTGAAGGAATATCAAATGCTTCTCCTGTAGTCACCATCAAACCAAAACAGAGGCAAATGCCACACCACGTGGAATGACAATGTAAACAGAGGAGAGTGCTCCTGGAAGAGTAGAAGACAAACTGGAAGAGAAAAATACAGAAAGAACTGAATAGAAAAAGGAAGAGGGAAGCGCTTTTTTAATAATACTAACATTTCAAAATAATTAAAAAGGCTTACTTTCAATGAAGTCAGACAAAAAGCATTAATAGGAACTATTTTCTGACTATATAATCTACTTATCCCCCAATACACACACACACACACACACACACAAATATACATATTCAGTTTACTGTTACTCTTGATGAATTGCACGACATTAAGGCCCCTTAACCATAGGCACTGATATATCAGGCTTCATCAAAACTGAAGTCTGGTGTTCTTCAACAAATGCCATGAAGAAAATGAAGGTACACTGGATGAAAGAAGGCATCATGAGTAATATCTAGGAATGATTTCAAATATGATAACCCGAGCCAACCAAAGATTTGGAACTTCATACCAAAAAGCCTAAAAGGTCAATACACACAGAAAAAAAGTGGTTTCAATGTTATCAGTCAATAGGGAAACACATGTTAAAAGTCAGTGAGATGCTGCTTTGCACACACTAGAATTAAAAAGATAAAAGAATGGCAACAGGGCACACAGCACTAGTCAGCAGCAGAGTTATTGTCGACAGTAGCTCATTGCTTGCTGGTAAAATTGACTAATTCACCATAGACCCAGCAACTGTATTCACTGAAGCAATTAAAACATGCATTTATAAAAGACACTCACAAATTAAGAACCCTTTATCTATAATTCCAAAATGAAGACGAGCAAAATGTCTGTTAGTGATAAGGCAATAAATGACGGCCTGTTTATACAGAGTGTACAACACAGGGATCTTTTTACGAAGATGTACAAACTCAGACATACCACAACTTATCCTGAACAGAGGAGAAGCCAGACCCAAAAAGACATATACTATTGATTCCATTCGCTTGGGATTCTAAAACTGACAAAACTATCCTGCTGATATCTAGAAGGATCCTATTGTTGTCTGGGGACAGGGTGGAGACTGTATCACAGAGGCACAAGGATATTCTCTGACAAGATGGAGAAGTTTTATAATTGACCACGGTGATGGTTATGAGACACACATTCTTCAGAGGTCAGTGGACTGCAGCCTGAAGCCTGAATTGTAATGCCCCAACCCAGCACTACAAATTAAAAGCAAAACAAAATCATGAAACCTTGATTAGTTATCTTGGGAGACTGTTATAAAGCAGCATTCTTGGCCCTACCGTGCATTCCAGATTCAGGTCCATCACATGACCTCTCTCTTTTACACAGCCTCCGACGTTAAGGTAACTAGTAACACGTTATACAGCCAGAGAGATGCTCACTGGAGTCAAGTCAGCAAAGCATCATCTTAGTTGTCAGTCTCAAAACTGTTAGCTAAGTAAACCTCTTTTTTTTTTTTAACTTAGTACCAAGCCTCTGGTATTCTGTCATTATTTAAAAAAAATGGATCAGTACAATAAGTTATGTATATTTTATCAAACATAAGTTTAACAAAATCCTGACCTGCTCCAATTCTCACTGAGAGACAAACACACACCCTTCAGCATACTGTCAATAAAACTGAATGCCACATAACAACATAGGAGTTAAATTTTTGCTTAAAGCTAAACATAGTGGTTCATGCCTCTAATTCTCAGTATTCAGGAGGTTGAGGCAGGAGGATTACAAGATCAGTGTGGGCTACACAGCAATGTCTCAAAAAACATATATGCATCTTGCTTAGTTCCACAAGCCTTCACATACGCTTTCCCCTGTGAGAGCCAGGGATGGTAAGTAGAATCCCAGCCCTTGAGGTGTGGGGTAGGAGGGTTACAAGTCTGAGGTCTGCTGAGCTTCACAAGATACAAGACCCTGTCTCAGAGGGGAATGGGGGGAGAAAGAAAAAGAAAACTAAAAGTGATTTAGTTGACAAATTCTAAAAGGAAATACTATTTTAAGTTGAAAAGATGGTGAGTTTTCTTTGCATCATTTACTGGTTTTAGAATTATGAATACAGAAACCATCAGTAACTCCACTGAATGAGAAAAGAACGCAAAGCACATCCAAGAGACTCTGAAAGAACCTCGCTATTAAAGGGACAGTATATTCAGACTTCCTTTTCAAGTGGTTTTAAACGTGTTTGACATATTTTATGTGCTGGATGAAAATTTTAAGACTGCCCAACTTTATAGCATAATTTGATTTCAAATCCCATCTCCTATATCCAAACTAATTTGTAAAACTTTTCAGAAAATTATACACAACTTTAAACTTCATTAAAGCTGCAAGCGTATGTTTAAAAGTCAGCAAACGGCATTGAAAGCATGTTTACTGAAGTTTCCATAAACACACTCTAGAACTCAGAAAGGCAGGTCTGCCGATTGTGGTAAAGGAGCCAAAGGTCACCGGTGATGGCTTACATCTTCTCTTGAAAGCTCTCTTCTTTCTTCTCCAGCTCTCTTTTAAAGAGCAATCTTATCTCTTTTGTTGTAAAATATGTTTAAACACTTCCCACCCAGACCCAGGGCCATTCAGAGCATTCATGTTTTTGAGCCTGCTCCACCCAAAGTAATCAATATTTCCTCAGCAAACACTGGGATTTAGTACTGAGCTGAAAGGAAAATAAGAAAAGGCTTTGTTAATGGAAAGAAACTACAACACTGGAAGCCACTTTGGTAATATTCTAAAGGCACTTTTGTAGGTCACTGAAGGTAGCCCCCAGCCCCTTATGGAGTCCTTTTCCACAGGAGTCAAAGCTGATCTCCGTGACCACCAGGGTCTGATCAGAGTGTTGGTGTGTAGCTTCCAAGATCTCTTGGCATTTCAAATCTTCAGAGCCAGTACCAGCATTGAGCAACAACGTGCCACCATGACCCTCCATCTGCAGAGTTTTTAAGTGGTAGATGACCACAACGCCCCACCTCACAACTCAGCAAAGATACAACCCCAGAAACACCTGTGCAGAAATGCTGGGGCTCCTGAGTACTGGCATCCTGTTTACATAACATGTGAGGTCATTTCTTGCAAGCAGTAGATCACTCAAACAAGGGCCAAAAGTCAAATCCTTACATTTTTAAAGATCCCTCCATCAAGTGTGGCTTACTGACTTTGACTGGATTACATGACTTCTCTTGATTACATGCTTCTGGGGATGAGAGAGTATCTATTTACTTGTTTATTTACAAAGGAATGAGTGTTGGAGAAACCCGATCACTCTTGCGGATCTGCAGATGAATGGCATTAGTTTAAATCATTCACTATATACATTTTGGGAAAAAATTCTTTATCATTAAAGGCAAAATTGTCCCTAATAGAAGATAAAATGCATTTGTGTATTCATGTCTACTGTATTTGATATGTGACAGGAGCTTGATTTTGTTTTGCTTTGTTTTGTTTTTAAACTGGAGATTGAACCTAGGGCTCTACCACCAAGCTATAATCTCAGCTGCATCCCTCCCCATCTGCCCTACCCCAACTTATTTTTATGTTGAGACAAGATTTTACTAAGGAATCTTGAACTCAGAGTAGCCCAGGCAAGCCAAGAACTTGTGGTGCTCCTACCTCAGCCTCTCCAAAAGTTGGGGTTCCAGACCTGAATCACCAATAGAGTTTTTAACATTAAGTCTGAAGAAGCTATTACAGATCACTTACGCCGGTACCTCCATATGCAGACCAGCTTTTGTCACTTGACAGAAACATCTGTTCGTTCCTAACCTGTTGAGTTTAGAGGAAGTATAATCATTTACTGCTCTGATTGAGACCCAACTAATTCTCCAAATTTCTTGTAACTTAATTGGGGCGGGGGGTTGGATAAGCTCAACAGGACGATCGGAAGATTGGTGTGGGAGATGTCACCTTCCCATGGTGTCCCGCGCAGTGGAGCACTATTATTTTATAAAAAAGAATGGGAAAAAGAAACCTCTATGGATTGATATAAAATAATTTAAAGACACATTATTAAGTAAAAATCTCAGAATATTAATCTGTGTAAAGACGAAGACAAAATCAAGGCTATGCTCACATAAATACAGACACCATGAGGAGAAACAAGCACAGGAAGAGTAAGAGCAAAACTGAAGTTACAGGGACTGGATGAAGTGGTCCTTCTCTGGGTACATTTCTTTGCACAGACATGCTGATGTTTTACACACATGCACCCACACACGATTTTCAGAGGATGACGGTAAAGTGTAAACTGAAATCTAAACGGAAACAATGAACCGAGTTTTCACTTCAAGTTAAGGAAAGCATGCTGGGAGCAGCAGAAGGCAAGCAGAGACTAAACGCTAACCCAAGTATCACTTTAAAAAATTACACGCATTATTACTGTGTGACCACGATGCAAATGTATAGATGTGCGTGCCATAGCACTGTGTGAAGGCAGAGGATCTGGAGCCCTCAGCCGGACCAGTGAAGCCTCTGTCCACCCTGAAGTACATGGCACTCCTATCAGGAAGCACTAGGCCAGCCCAGGGTCTAACAGCTAACAAATGTCCAGATGACAGAAGTCGGACCTATTTCTGTCTCCTACGTTCTAGGTAAGCTGAACTCAAGCCTCTATTAAATACGTAAAGAATGCTGTGATTAGTGTTACTATCTAAATATTTTAACATTCTCTTCCTCCCTTGTATGCTCGTATCTAGGCATTGGAGGGCCAAACACTAAACAAATATTTCCCTATCACTTTCAAAGCAGCCTGTACTCTGATTAAAAAAAAAAATGTGCTGACATATTAAACACATTTTTTAGATAATGGTTTTAGATAATGTTCAGTTGAAAATACTCCCTTCTACAGGAGGATTGTTCCTTTTTTTCCCTTTAATCTTCAATCTCAAAAACTCATAAAAATGTCTAGCTTTCTCTCTGGCACTAAAGACTCATTTATAGATGTCCCCTGAAACACAAACTCAAGACTTTACGATGTCCATCATACACTGAGAGGAGATGATATTGATAAAATGCTTAATGGCACACTCCAATTACTCAAACTGAGACCCCAAAATACTAGAAAAACCTAGCAGGACAAGAAAGTTTATTTAGCATTATTTCAACTGGGTTATATTTACATGGATAAATATTAGAAAGAGGGCCTTCAAGATAGCACAATGGGGAAAGGCACTTGTGGCCAGATGACCTCCATTTGATCCCCTGAATCTACGTAGCAGAATAAAGAACCAATTCTGCAAATAATCCTCTAACCTACACACACACACACACACCATACACAGAGAGAGAATGAATGAACAAATGAATGAATGAATGAATGAATGAATGAATAAAACAAAATTTCATTTTAAAAATTAGAAATAAATACATCAAGAGAATGTCCCTGCCTGAGAGAGTGGCCAAGGATGCAGAAAGACCACGCCCATCTGAGTACCTTGAGGAAAGCCCATCAGTGAAACAGCCAGCCCAGCATAGATAGGCCCTGGTTCCCTACTGTAAGAAAACATACTCTGGTAGAGGTTTTACAAATGGAGTCAGAGGTGGCATCAGTGGACTTCAAGACCTATGTGAATCAGGCCAATGGGAGTATGAGTGTGTGTCCAACGACGTCACCATAGATGAGCAGTAGCAGTTGTGTCATTTGCACATGGGCATGGCCACCCTAATATCAGGGTTTGAGTGAGGTGTCTGTTTGAGATGTTGGCTTCTGGTGGGCTCCAAATCAACCATCAGCCTGTTCCTAAGGAAGCCGCACCAAGTCAGACCACAGTCCTTATGGTGATCTGTAGAACAGTGCTAGGGCAACTAACAGCTAAACTCTAACCAGAACTGCATCCTGACAGCCTCACAGCACAGTGTAAAGGACAAAAAGCCACCTCTTTGGGTTCCAGGATGTGGGCAACACAGGCTCACCTCTGTCCACGCCATCACCCTGCACTCTGCTGTGCTGAGCCTAAACTCTTTTATGCTTGCTAGGTTCCAGGAGCCCCTTTCCTGAGTACGTAATTATCATAATCACCTTTTAAAAGCAGTAAAATTTCCTATTTTTCTACATACGCAACAGAACCCGTAAGTCTGAAAATTTAACCAATAACACAAATTAGAAAGAAAAGAGCACTATATGGACTTCGTAAATTGAAGTTACATATTTATATGTGCATATACATGCACCACTAATAAAAAAAGAACTGAAGGGAAAAGAGATGCACTGGGAGCTAGCACTTATCCTGGGGAAGAGATAGCTGCTCTTGTTTTTCCTTACTCTTTTCAAGTTTCCCACAATGCAAATGCCTTTCTTTAATAATCACTATTTGCATAACTGATTTTTTAAAGACTTTACACATAAGAGGAGCCAGTGGGGGCATTTCCTGTCCTGGCAAGTATAAACTGACAGAACTTTCTCTTTTTGAAGCCTTGACTCCCTCAAGGAGGAGGTTATAGCTCTTCTGGAGAATCTTATTTTCCTTCTCTAATGCTTCGTCTTTCTACTTCTCCAAAGGTTGCCCAATTGTTTTTCTGTAGGGTCTTAGAGAATGATCAATTAAACTGCACACATAGACACAAATAGACTTTAGGCTTAACTCTAAGTAGAGCTTTCACTTATGTAGATAAATGTTATAATAAAATCTCCTATGCTGAGTATATGATGTGAAATGTCTTAATAACAGGAAATTTTAAATAGCATACACACATACGGGGGGGGGGGAGAAATAGAATGAGATACAGATAGGATAACACTATTATCCTTAAATGTTTTCCTCAAAAAGTTGCAACCCACTTAGTATAAATGCTGTGCTTAAGCTGAGCCTTGACATCATGTCACCCGACTCACTGGGAAGTATCAATACTTAGGCTCATTTTAAAACTGAAAACCACAGAATGTGTACAGGTCTGATTCACTGAGAAGTATCAATAGTACCATTTTTATACTGAAAACCACAGAAAGTGTACAGATGGTTTTAAACGTTTTTTGGAGCAATGCTCTAAAAACCAACACAATAAGCCAGCATTTCCCCAGAATCTTTCCTCATGATGAGATGTGTGAGCTGAAATTTCCACAGGGCACCGTTAGGGCCAGTGAAGCTCCCCCTGCGGCATCACCAAGGAAAGAAAACAGGAAAGTCTGCTTCCGGGCTTCAAGAAAGAAACAAACTATTTATATATTTCCGAAACTCATCATTTTTCTAAGTGTTATGAAGAAACTATATTGTCACCCCTGAGGGTTTGTCTGTCTTGCTCTTGTTTCTCCAAGTCCATGTAACACAAGGACTGTCCCCATGTCATTAGTATGTACTGTAGAATAGCAATAAATACAGTCCTGATGTATTTTCAAATATTTACTCATGAGAAAGCTCTACTTCTTGACTGTAATTTAACAGGCAGATGAGCAGACCACTTCAAAATATATAAGTCAATATGAAAAACTAAACGCTCCTGACTTACACAGTCTTCACTAGTTTTAGTTTCCTACAAAGTTAATGGACTTTGGCATAAAGTAGTATTCAATACTGAATTGTATATTAAAGATACAGAACACTGGAGAATTAAAAGCAGAAATGAATTAATCAAGCCCACCTATGGAAAAGGCACTGTGGCAGATGGGAAGCTCAAGACAAAAGCTGTGTTTAAAATGTCACAGAGCTTGTCAACTGTGGGAGCTCAAGCCTAAGGCCTGCTTCTCAGCATAAACCCAGTCTGCATTTGAAACTTGGACTCATTGATCCGCCCTAGCCTTTCAACTTCACCAAGCCACTGCAACAGATTACAACTGAACACATAAATCACAACAGCCTTCCCACTAGTGAGCGATATGCCCTAATTGATAGAAAGAAAGAAAGAAAGAAAGAAAGAAAGAAAGAAAGGAAGGAAGGAAGGAAGGAAGGAAGGAAGGAAGGAAGGAAGGAAGGAAGGAAGGAAGGAAGG
>NW_021604585.1:8740293-8778193 GCF_004785775.1 Grammomys surdaster | reverse complement strand
AGGAAGGAAGGAAGGAAGGAAGGAAGGAAGGAAGGAAGGAAGGAAGGGAGAAAGGAAGAAAAGAAGAAAGAAAGATACCATAGGTTAGGGAAAGAAAGAAGGGATGGGTTATTCTATAGACTTGCCTGTTTTAATATAACCAGGACAAACGTTTAAAAAGAAAACCATGGATATTTTTTTTTATGCCAAAATCAAATACATATGAATATAAAACAGACTCTGTAGATCACCTCTGTTCTGACAGCTAAGTCAGAGAGATAAGGTCAAGGACTTAAAACAGACTCTGCCTTTGGGGCATTTTAAGCAGTTTGATAGAACACATTGACAGACATAAAGAAGAAAATCCTCAAGACGACCCAGATAGGCTGAAAACCTTCACCTCACAGAGTGACGTGAACAGACTGTACCACCCTCTCTGGAACTGAACAATTCAGAGCTACGATTTCCCAATACTTCTGGCTGGTTAGTTTCAAAATAATCCCATCAATTTTCTCAAAATACTTCCTTCTTCTGGAAGCACATCTAAACTGTGCGCCAGAGCTGCTGGCATTGCTCTTCCTGGGATTACAAATGAAGGAAGATGCAGGTGGGGAAGAAGCCAGCCTCTTCCCCATGCTCCCTTCCAACCTGAGAGGCAGCATCAAGTTGGGCACCATATTTTACCGAGGCTTTTTGTTGTGTCTTTTAAAAGCTTATGGCTTAATCCTCATTCATAAAGTTGCACATGGTTCTCCCTTTTCTACAAACTGTAATGGGAGTCACCTGTGGCACTTATGTCAACTCCAGTGTGTCAGGGCTCCATCATCTTGAGTTTCTCATGTCACAAATCCTTATATTTACTCTTTGCATTTTGTCTTTTTTTTTTTAATTCTTATTTATTTCTCTAGAAGGGACTTGCTCTAGATTTAGCAGTTGAAAACCCATTTAAACATGAATTTGGCCCAGGGCTGCAGATTAACCCTCCAACTTTTCTAAAGGTTCAGAGACCATGTCACAGGGATAAGGTCTGGTTTGCCTTTGTTGAGCTCCCATGATGGATTTGGGGACCACTCCATAACTAAGTATTCTAACTTCCAAATCTTACAGAAAATATGTGAGGCCTGAATCTTCCCATATTAGAATGAGGAGGCATCAAAAAACATATACAATGCTCCTCATATTTCTCAGTAATCACACAACCTTCTGAAGGCAGCCTTCGGTATCATGCAAAGGAATCACCAGTTAAATTCCACCACATATTCCTGAGCTAAAATTCAAAGGAAAGTGCTTGCAAATGCAAGGAGAACCTGCTGAGCCCCAGACATCTGAAATGAATATGAACTCTGGCATGTTTGGCCAAGTCCTAAAAGCAATGGGGCCACCTGTGTTTGGGAACACCTACATGTCTCTTGGTTCCTTTTTACTCAGGTGTCTGTGTCAAATATCAAGAACCACCAACCAGAGAATTAATAAAACAGAAGCTTTGGGTCAGTGAACTTCAATCTGCTGAACTCCCTCAGAAGAGTCACACTGTTGGAAGAGTCTATTAGAAGATTTTTTTTTCTCCATTCAAAGAGCATTTTCGCCTCAGGATTACCTCTGCTCCTGCAGGGCTCACCCACATTTCACTCTTGGGGTTATTAGAGCAAATCACTGGTGCTGAGAAGGTGGCTTCCTCCATCTTAACAAAACCATTCAAGTCCTGTAGTCAGTTAATCCCTGGAAGGCTTTGCGATTCCATTCCCTGACATGTTTGATAAATATGGAAATTGTAAAAATGTTCTGACTTGTTAAAAATGTTTTCAGCCTTCTTAAAGAACGCTTTGGCCCCAACATGCACAAAATGCTGGCTTGGCATGCCTAGAAGCCTCCATCACCTTCTCTATTGTGCACACACTGACAACCCCTGAAGCATAAATAAGTCACACTTCACAAAGAAATGTGGATTCTACGCTCTCAAGGGGACTCTCCTTTCTCAAGGAAACAAAGGTATAGCAGAGAGGAGGGAAGAGGGTGTGTACTAAAAAATGTGGTGGAAAGGAAAAAACTCACTTCTAAATGATTGTGAAACTGAAGACCATTAAAAAGAAGTCTGGGCTTAGGAGAGGGGTGTGTCTGAGTTGGCTAATAAACAAACCTCTCCAGTCGAAAATGACTGCGGTAAGAAACAACTAGACTTCTTTGTTTCTTGCTTTACAAAACATAATGAATAATAGACGGGTTTTTCCTCCACTGTTCTGACTATGAATACAGTTTTCTTTCAGTACTTTCTTTAATTCAAAAGAGTTAAGTTCCCTTTAATTCCACTCAAACTTTAAAACATGAAATACAATATATATGACTGCTATCTGCTATAAATATTATATATCTAGCCACCAATGACCAAGAAAGCAAGCTCTGGTCTCAGGAATAGGTCAGATTTCTATTCTCAAATACTTAATCATTCCTGAGATAGAACAAACAACTAAATAAATAGCAAGAAAGAAGGATTCTAACTGTACAAACCTACTACAGTGTCTACAAACCCTGTGTATACAGGACTCAAAGAAAACAATGAGGCAAACACAAAGACAATACACTGATAGAATCCTAGTGAAGCAGAATCCTTTAGAAATGGCAACCAGCAGCATCCATCTCAGACACTCAGCCTTCTAACACAGTGACTGCTTCCAGAAGATCCCCATTAGTGGTTCTAACCATCAAATTCCTCAACCTCTGACCATTTCCAGAAGACTGCATTTACAGGGTCTTCCAAGCCTGCTGATTATGTAAAACATGCAATTATGAGAGAAGCAGAGAAAGCAAAATGCAGAAGGATGCATAGCAAAACGAAAGCAGGCATTGAGTGTCAGAGAACTGGAGGAAAACAGAGCAAGTCCAGCTCAGGATGACATATATACTCTCAAACCTTGTAAGAGGGCTGGGGTTTGCCCAGAGGTAGAATACCTGCCTGTCTGCACAAGGCCTTGTATTCAATCCCCAGGATACAAAAGAATAATGATAATAATCTAAGCTGCCCAAAACACACCCTTAATATATCTTTTATGTGTGGCTGAAGACTTGCTCTTGCTGATGAGTTAAAAGAAAATGAGAATCAATGTGTGCCAGAACTTCATTCAATTGTTCTTAAGATGGCCCACATTGTTCATGGCTAGAAAGTAGCTTTTAATCATTGAGAAACTATTTTCTCATTTTTGTGATATTTGTAAGATAATTAGCACATGAACATGACATTCATTTAAGCTTAATATACATTACTAACATTTCCCCCATTACTCTGAAGACTGGAGAACAAAATAATAGATCCTGATTTCAGCTTGCTGATTTCCACAATGTAATTACTTCTACCAAGGTTTATTAAAATGCAAACGTGTCAGTGAATATGAAGCTGCGTAGAAAAGCAGAGTCATAAATACCATTATATAGTATTTCCAATAATCTGCACTCACAATCGACACAAATGACTTCAAATGAACAAGTATAAATAAGATACAGTAAGATAATTACAAAATATTGATTATAGAGCACTATTTAGATTATCATATAGATATTTAGAATAATATATTCAGTGGTGAGTTTTTATATTTTGATATCTAATGATAACCAGCTCACACAAATTCTGAAAGTTTAATCATTAGCTTTCAGAGACCAGAACAGCCTGGCTTGGGCACACATTGGCTGTGAACCACCGCCCACACACCAGATATTGATGCCAATTTTGACCTCTTAAAATCAAAAAGTCTCTTGAATAAATCTGGTAAATTCTGTGTGCTAAGGAAATGATAATAATATCAAAGATAAATCTATAGGCATTATAATCCATGTCTTAAGCACCTGAATTTATAGTTAACTAGAAAACCTATGAAACATGTCTACCTTCAGGCTTTTAGGAAATCAAATAATAAAAGCACTCATACGCACATCTGGGAGAAAAATAATGTGAGCAAAACACACTGGTCTAGGGAGTGAGGACATCAAGCTAAGAATAAATATATTTACGTTGATTTTTAACAAATAAAATGTATCAGAAAGTTTTGATTTTCTAAGAGAACAAAAATTAAAGAAGCAGTTACTTAAAACACACCATAAAGAGGTTTTCTCCAAGACAATTTCCAAAATGTGCTTTTGATGTCATCATTATATACCAATACCAACTTTTTAATTTGTAAAAGATAAAAGAGGAAATTACAAGCAAACCCAAAGCTATTTCACTAATCCTTTTAGCTGAAGTAAATCACTCAGTGAATTAAAGAATTTATATTGCATAAAATAGTCATTTATGATGTTAACTAGTACTTTTAAAGACTTTTAAACCTGAGTCTGCATTGCTCTGGCAAACCTTTGAAAAACAAAAACCTATTAAGGCACTCCTAGTCCCCTGGAAAAGTTCAATTACCTAGTTTATATTACAGGGGCGGAAAGTCAACCACCTTCATTTCATGGAGGGCATGCATATGTGACGACTTTCCAAAACCTCCAATAAAGTCTGTTGGGGTTGTTTATTTCAGAAGTAGGTCTTCAAAGCTGAGGGAAAAGTTTATCTCTACAAGATGGGACATATGGAAAGGTTTACAGCTGTCAAGTCTATTACACTGCAAAACAAACATGTGGAGGGACAGAAGAGAGAGAAACACAGTGAGAGGCAGTCACAAACTCAAGGTGCTGGAGCCGCATGGAAGAGTTTACAGAAATAACAACACTGAAGACACCCAGGATGTGGAGCCTCCCTGGGCTGCAGGACAAGGAGGCAGCCTCCCTGGGCTGCAGGACAAGGAGGCATGCCATAGCTTCCATTGTGCCTTTTTGATTATAACACTAGTTAGTACAGGGCTAATTTGAGAAAAAGTCATTTAAAAAGGAAAGAAAAGCAGTACTAAGTAAGTATTATGAACTCTAAAAACATTATTTCAAACAAAGCAAAAACAACTAAAATTTTAAAATAGACTACTGCCGGGCGGTGGTGGCGCACGCCTTTAATCCCAGCACTTGGGAGGCAGAGGCAGGTGGATTTCTGAGTTCGAGACCAGCCTGGTCTACAGAGTGAGTTCCAGGACGGCCAGAGCTACACAGAGAAACCCTGTCTCGAAAAACCAAAAATAAAATAAAATAAAATAAACTACTTAGAAAACTATTTTATAACAAAACATGCTACAAGGGAAACTGGCTAGCATTTTTATAAAATTTAATCTATAGCAATGTAGGTTAATGAATTAACTTAAAATTTAATCTATTTTTTGCAATAAAATTCATATTTTAGGAGTATGCTGCTGGATGGAAAGATGAATGTAAATTCTCTTTAAAATGTAGAATTTTAGAATGGGGATGAGGAAGAAATAGTCACGTAGATATAATGTTCATGTAAGTAATTCTCAAAAATAATTTTTTAAATGCAGTCTTAAAATTCTCATTTCATTGTGGCCTAGTTTTGGAATATATATTATTTCAATAATAATAATAAAAAAAAACTTCTCCAAACTTTCTTCAGCAGTGATCTGAAGAAAAATGCCAAATCAAGTATAAAGTCAGAGAGTAACTTCCCCGAAGAGCCTTCCCCGCCGGAAGCTCAACTCAGTGCAGCTAAAACAGGCCTTCTGCTGTTTTCCCTCAGTCCTCTACAGCAATAGGCCAAAAATAGTAAAAAGGAGCTAGGCAGCACAGGCTCCCACAGACCCTATTGCCAAAGGCCTGCTTCCAGGAAGGCCTGTCTGCTGCTGAAGCCTAAGGCCGGGGATGAGCCTCACTATGCAGTCTATTTCTGCCCCTCATTTGCCTCATTGTATGCTCCAAGTGAGATTTACCTGTCTACACTTGGCTTTAAAAATAGAGTCACATGGCACCAGAACAATGTGAGGCTACAATAAGTAACACACAGGAAAGCTTTGATCTCTTGGTGGGGCATTCTGACACAAAGCAGGGGGGCTTTGAGAGATTGTGGGGATACCAATGGTGGCCAAAGTGAAAAGCCAGGAACAGATACTGCTCACGGAAAATGCCTATTGACCCTACTTGCTTATTTTCTAGATAAATACGGTCTTTGAAACTAAACCCACAAACAGCCGGCTAGATCTTATCTCATTTCCACTTTCTATAACATCCACTTAAACCCTCCCTACAAATTACAACTTCTGAACAAGCAGGAGACAAGCAAAGAAACTAGACTCGTGATTAGAAAACCAGAGGAAAATCAGGGTGCGTGGTTCCCAGACCCCTGCTCCTTCCTTTAGAAGAGTTAGAAAGTCACTCTTAAGGATCCATCAGGGCTCCCTGCAGCCCCCTCCTGCCTATTTCCTGAGAAGTCATCACTACCTCTGCCAAGAATTCTTGGTGGGAACAAGACTTTGTAAGATGGAACAATTACACTTAATTGAAACTTAGTTTCTGGACAGATGCCAGTATTTGCATTTAAGTTATTAAGGGCTGGTGCACAGTGTTTTCAGTTGGATCTTCTCTCTAAAGACTCTCAGGTCTGTAATTCATATAATTTCCATTTTTAACTATGAAGGTGTAATGATGGCAACAGCTTAGCTCTGTGTTCCCTAAAGTTTAAGTTACAGTACTCCACACGTCTTAAATGCCAGACACTTACTTAATAAGCTACTTCAGGACAAGAGTGCAGCACTGACAGGAAGCGAGGAGACGGAGAAACTGTGCTGATTGCTCCCTGCTCCCTGCGGAGCTCTGGATATATTTTTCTCATAGAAACTGGATTAAAAATGGCAGTTAGGATCCTTCCCTGGAATAGCAACATTGTAAAGTAACTATAAGGAAACCCTCTTCTTGCATATTAGTCCTCAAGGAGACTCAGGTAGTTTTTTTATTTTATTTTTATTTTATTTCTCATTCAAGAGTGGAATTTGGTAGGTTCCTTTTGAAAAAAAATATCTTTATCAATAACATTTTGTGAGTACTTGAATATGTAGATACAACAGAAGCACTTCATTTGATGGCATCATAAAACTGGCATCCAGCTACCCCTCGGAATGGGGCTTGCCCTGGAGTGTAGACAATATACCCAGTAACTCTCCATTGGAGAAAACTGATTTTCCCTTCCCGGAAGGTATCAACTGCTGTCGGCTTCTCAGTTAGGGGTGGGATGTCTTGTCCACTTGCCTTCTTGGTGCTGAAACCCTGTCTGGCTTGAACTCTACAGGTCTTGTGCAGTTGGCCAACAATGTAGTGGTATTTTTTGTGGGCTTTGTTTCATTTTGCTTTGCTTTTTTTGTCTTCTTGGTCTTTAAGATTTCCATGCCGTTGAGGTGTGAGGCATACAGGGTCTCAGAGTACAGACCCTTACTAGAGAAGAAAATGAGGAAATGGAATGGTGTGTCCTTCCCCCCTGGATGACTGTGATTAAGGAACTCCCTCAAGAGACGTTAAGGTGGGAGCTAAAAATTGTGTCTTTATTCTAAAACTACACATGACTCATACCCACTGTCTCCATTACTTACCTCCTTTTCACGTTGATCTTGATAGGGTTATATAATCTCATTTATTACCACTTTTGTAGCTAAGCAATGCTTATTGAGGTAATTTAACAATCAGGCATGGCTGGGCTGGAGAGATGGCTCAGAGGTTAAGAGCACTGACTGCTCTCCCAGAGGTCCTGAGTTCAATTCCCAGCAACCACATGTGGCTTGCCGGGCGGTGGTGGCGCACACCTTTAATCCCAGCACTTGGGAGGCAGAGGCAGGCGGATTTCTGAGTTTGAGGCCAGCCTGGTCTACAGAATGAGTTCCAGGACAGCCAAGGCTGCACAGAGAAACCCTGTCTCGAAAAACCAAAAAAAAAAAAAAAAAAAAAAAAAAAATAGGCATGGTGACACAACACAGACAACACAGGCTCGTAATCCCAGGAGACTCAGGAGAACAAGGCAAGACAGTCATGCACCCCAAGTGAAGCCACCCTCCCTCTTGTGAAAAATAAGTAAATAATAAAAAGAAGCTGAAAAAATTTTAAAAAGCAAAACTGTTTAATCTTTTAGTTCAGTTAGAGTGTTGACAAGTCCTACCTCCAATGCCTTCGAGACCACAGGCATTCTAATGGGTTAAATTCAAAGTACAGCAAGAAGTATACAAAATCTCCTCTAAAGTTAAGTACCAACTCTTTAAAAACTAAGATAGAGTAACTCCTTTGTACCTTAGACTGAAAAATAAATAAAAGTTTTCTTTTAAAAGAAACAACAGAATCAAGGACAATCAATAACAATGTTCCATCATCTATTTTTCAAAAATAAGGAAAATACTTATTTTGTTTTGTTTGTTTGTTTTGTGTTGTTGTTGTTGTTGTTGTTGTTGTTGTTGAGACAGTGGCTTGCTATGTAATTCTGGCTAGCCTGGAACTCACTAAGTAGATCAGGCTGGCCTTGAACTCACAAAGTTCTTCGATGTGCTACCATACCAGGCCTAAGAAAGTACTTCTCAGTTGAATTGCATTAATCCCCATCCCTACCCATGAAGGATGTATTCCAAGATGCTGCTTAAGGACAGAAGCAAACTTTATATTTACTGTGTTCTTTCCTACATACCTTCCTCTTCATAATCTTTAAATTATAGACGAGGCGCATTGGGAGATTAGCAATAGTAAACAGAACAATGGCAGCAATACCATAAAGTGTTATTAAAAACTTATTACAGGGTGCGGGAGAGATGACCCAGCAGTTAAAAGGGCTTGCTGATTTCCCAGAGGACCTGAGTTTGGTTCTTAGCACTTACATTGGGTGACTCTCAACTGTTCTAGCTCCAGGGAACCAGCATCATCTCCTGGCACCCGCAAACCTGTGGCATATATACACATAAATTTAAAACAAAATGATCTTTAAAAAATCTAATAATTATATATTTCCAGAACACTCCATTGATATTTTAATAGTGTAATTGGTCCTGAGTAACAGACAGCACAGAAAACACCAGCACAGATGAGCGAAGACAATGAATGCATAGTAAGATAAGGTACTCTGGGTTAGCTACAGGATAACAGATAATATATGCATACTTCCCCAGGTTATCCCAGAGCTTTCAGAGGTGAGTAGGAGGGAGAGGATAGCTAATTCATCCCTCCTGAACAGTCCCCTTGAAGAGAGAGACCCATAGGAGAAGCAGTGACATGAGCCAGAGCAAGCCACAGCCGTGTAGCCTCCCAGTGCTTTCTACTCAGCTTCTTGGAAAACTTGACAGTGGGTTTCATTCTCATTGCAGATGAGCTGAACTGAAAACTGTATAATACAAATGTAGTGTCTTGACTGAAAAATTTCACACAATTACCCTTGTGGATGGCATCTAAATATAGTAACGGGATGGATGGATGGCAGAAACACTAATGTTAAAAGGCATTTTATTATCAAAAGCATCCAGAGAAAAGCTTGGGTGTCTGCAGTTCAGAGAATGGAAATAAACACAAAAGATTTTAAAGCAAGGGAATGTGTGAAAATAGAAAAATAAGGGTGTATATTGAAGAGAAGCCTCATTATTTTTCTCATACTTGCATTCAAAGAAATATCCAAAACTAAATGCAGAAATACTATTTGTGGCTCTGAATCTTAACATATGCAATTATTTATAAGATGGGTTTCTCCTGACTGAAGCATTCAACATTTAACAATTTGACTTACTATCAGCCAGGCAGGAGGCTGGAGAATGGGTGATACACTGACAACCAAAAAGGGTGTGGCTCCAGCTCTCCAGGATCTTGGGAGGAGACAAGAAACAACGTACAGCAAGCAAGTGCTGTGAGGAAAAGGTACTGTGGGCAAGCTATGGGAGAGCGGACTACATACGCAGTCAGCTTATAGGCAACTGACACCAAATGGAACGCAAAGAACTCCAACCCAATGCAACAAAGGCATGGACAGGGCAACAGGAAGACAAGACAAAGCTAAAGGTGACTAGGGCCTGGTCAAGACGCCCTGCTTAGGAGAGAAAGAAGCTCCTTGGTTATTAGGAAGGTAATGGACATTATCAGCTTTGTACTTTTGAGAATATCATATAGTACACTGGAAGTCTTGCAAAGGGGTTGATGGTAGAAGCTACTGCTACAATGTTGTGGAGGCGACAGGCCCTTGGGCTGGAACAGAAGTATTTAAAAAAGAGATGGAGAAAAGGTTAGGAACGATTTGAAGTTCACATTATCAGAAGGTTGCTTGACAATGGAATGTGAGGGATTAAAAGAAAAAGAACTCAGGGTTCCTCCTGGGCTTCTGACTTGAATCCACTGAGAAATAAGGTCACAGAAAGCAGACTAGGCTAAAGGGGGGAGGGGCAGAGAAGCAATGAGATTAAGGAGAGGTTTTGGGATGCCTCCAAAGCTAGACAGAAGTAGACTCCAAAGTGAGTAGGATAGAAAGAGCTCAGAGATGCTGGGACAGGTTAAGAGAGTGGCAGGTCCTCAGATGAAACAGGACAAACTTTCTTTCTGTGTAAGAACTAAGGCACAAGAAAAAGAATGTCATCATACAGAAGCCCTTCCAACAAACCAGCCACAGAGTTTAGTGTTTCAGGTGTTTTATCACTACAGTTACAGATGGCTTTGGACCACCATGTGGGTGCTGGGAACCAAATCTGAGTCCTCTGGAAGAGCAGCCAGTGCTCTTAATCACTGAGCCATCTCTCAGAATCTATTTTATTGCTTTTAAAATTTACAATTCCACAATACAAGGTTTATTATCTTAATTTAACACAATGAAACTAAGGCTGAGAAATCTCATATAACTTGCCCAATGTTGTGGTTTGAATATGCTTGGCCCATGGGAAGTGGCACTATTAGAAGGTGTGGCTTATTGAAGTAGGTGTGACCTTTTGGAAGAAGTTTGTCACTGTGGGGGTGGGTTTTGAGGTCCTATGCTTAAGCTAGCTATGCCCAGGGTAAGAGTCCGTCCTCCTGGCTCCCTGATTCAGACAGTCTCTTCCTGGATGCCTTCAGATCAAGACATAGAACTCTCAGCTCCTTCTCCTGCACCAAGTCTGCCTGCATGATGCCACGCTTCCTGCTATGATGATAATAGGTTGAACCTCGGAAATTCTAAGCCCGTACCATGAATCTCACTCTGTAGTTTTCTTTAATGAACTGAGCAGCTGCAGAGAAACCTATGTCATCCACTGCTGGGAACTCAGTAGGCACGTGTACCTGATAGCAGGGCATCAGAGTTACAGTTGACAGGAGAGAAGTTAGAGGTGCTGCCTGTGAGGCATAAAGTAGGCAGTGGGGAGAGCACCAAATGTGTTCCTTAGAATCACAAGGTCCCATCAGGTCAAAGAGCTAGTATATACACTAGAAAAACAGAGAAGCTATGGCCGGAAAGGGGAAAGTGCCCTCACATTCACAGACAAATCATGCAGGACAAAGAGGGGGTTGAGGAGTGACAGACGGAGAAAAGTGTCAGAGAAGAAAAAGGTCTCAAAGATGATGTTTTTAAAAGAAGACTAAAGAGGGTATTACAAGAGTGGGGAGACTAAAGGTGGAGGGAGGCAGAGGGGAGAGAGGAGCTGCAGAATTGAGGTCAGCTGGTAAAGATGGCCGGGAAGGATGTAACTGCTAGTCTACCCAACCAGAGCATTTCCAGCATGAGAAAAAAGTGAGCATCTAAGAGGCAGCGAGGACTTGGGAAGACACAGAGCCCACAGCAGGAAGTAAGATGACAGGAAACAGCATCCTCTCAGAGTGGCTGGAGGGAAACTATCTCAGGGGACACCAGACCTCACACCAGAGAGAATGGTTCTGAAAGTGGCTTGCCTAAGGCCAAGCTGAGCCATGGCTGCCTCAACTGATGTGA
Organism: Grammomys surdaster; assembly: GCF_004785775.1. Classification (NCBI taxonomy): domain Eukaryota; kingdom Metazoa; phylum Chordata; class Mammalia; order Rodentia; family Muridae; genus Grammomys; species Grammomys surdaster. The sequence goes on along the minus strand of NW_021604585.1, from coordinate 8,766,450 downwards.
TGCCTGTGCCAAGGAACTCTCCCTCAAACTGTGACGCACCATGTATTGTCTCTTTCACCCCTGTTCTTCTAACTGAACAGCAACATAGTTGGGGGAGAAATCCAAGAAAAGTATGAATTTGAGAAAGAGATAATTTAAAAAAAATCCTTTTATTCAAAAATAAATAAACAAACAAACCGGGGATCAAAACTGCCATATTGACCCCAGCTGAGCAAAGTAGTTTATTTAGAATCATTTGAACACGCAGACCCCATTTACGGAGCTAAGTGAGTTTCTGTTGCCACATCTGGCTGTGTGCTCAGCCTTCCCCATGCATCACAAAGCTCTCTGTAAACCCATGTTATAAGGACCAGACGAACATTCCTCATTTGTCCAACATCCTCTGAATAAACGTAGCCCAGCCAAAGGTTAAAGTAAATACTTGGTCACAAAATCATGTTTCAGAATTGTATTTATTTATATGCAAAGGTGTTCTCTTTTCAGTCTGAACACAGAAGGCACAGTACAAGGTAATATGCTGAATATGACACCATTTTTGTAAACAATCCATGGTTTGGTTGGTTTTGTCTTCTATGGTGCTGGTGATTGGATTGATGACCCTGTACATGCTAGGCAAACCGTCTGTCACTGAGCTGCATGCCTCGTCTCGTTTCTATGTATAGCTCAATATACATAAAATAGATTATTTTAAATACTCTCAAGTGTACAGTTCAGTGACAGGGAATGCAGTCACATGATGGTACAGTAATGACAACTATCCATCTCCGGTACCAATGACATAAATATTAAATGTTAACAAATGCATGCCAAGAAATGTCAACAATGGACAGTTATGTTTAGTTGGGTTTTTTCCTACTTTTTAGCTCTCTGTATTTCTTGATTAGTTTTGCCTTAAAGGAAATTGATCCCACTATAAATTTCTAATTTCAAATGATTTTTCGACACTGACAGTTTGAAAACTGAGAAAGAGAGGAAGGATGAGGGGCCTTGTTAATCATCTTGCTTAGATGTGGACCAGAGAGTGACCTCAAGCATGTCAACTCTTTATTTGTTTTTAGAATAGAAGAAAGAAAGCCACATCAATTCCTAAAACAGAAAACCTATTATACCATAAATGAGATTATTACTACACGCATTATCCTTGCTCAGTCTCTAGTTTCCCCTTTCTTCCTAGCTATAAGAATCCCGTAAAGACAATATTTCCTGACCATTAGTTATAGACAGAGTCCATGATAGGCAGACATGTTTAGTCCAAATGTGTGGACCTATCAGGCTTTCCGGTTTTGTTCAAACAGGCCAACCATGAGTTGGGGGAAGAAGACACCTTCAAAGACCCTTGAAGTCTCCATCCCTTGGGAAGAGGCTTTCTGAGTCCCCTTTTGCTTTGTGAGGGTCTTTCTATATGTCTTGCTGTCTCTGCCTCCTCACCTCTAACAAATACCTTTCTTGACAAGCTGATTCTATCTGTCTTCTGCTGTCTACTGTGCCTAAGATTTCCCTCATTGCTACCTGTTACAGTGGAAAAATTTTCCACTTTTTAACTCTTTAACTGATGGAGAAAAATGAACCAATTCTGACCCCTAAATGGTAATCGTTAGTTTTGTGACCATGTGATAAAACTTACACCAAAACTTTAGCAAAAGCAAAACAAGGTGTTGTGTACAATTTCAAAGAAAATTCTGACATGCACACATATGCATGCACGCATGCATGCACACACCAGTGATCACAGAAATTAGTAAAATTAACAAATTCAAAAGTGACTAGTTTTCAATCTTTTTTCCAATTGGACTTAACCATAGGATCAGCCATGCCGACCATTACAATATTTCATTACTCCACTCTCAAGTTCTCTCTCCTCTCTCCTCTCTCCTCTCTCCTTTTCACTTTCCTTACAAGACTTCTTTACAATCTCACAGCCAACTCTCTAAACTACACTCATTAAAACCGTGTGTGTGTGTGTGTGCGCGTGTGTGTGTGTGTTGCTTGAGAGAGAAAGAGAGAGAATGTGTGTGAGAGAGAATGAGGGGGTGATGGGAAATTTAAAGGTGATCCAGGAATACAAACTTTCCCCACAAGCAGTTATTCATTCAACTAAAACCAAAAGGCTGGTAATCAGATAGATGCCCCTCACTAGACACTGATTCTATGTCAGAACTAGGATATGCTTTATCTCTAGGCCTCTCAGTGATCCAGCAAGCTAGGGAAAATTATCTTAATTTCAGAGATGTGTCTATAGCCCAAATAATTATCCAGGATCTCACAAATGGTAACTGGATAAGCCAAACTTTGGAACCTTGCATTTTAGTAAGCAAAGTTCTAAGTCTTTTATTCACTGTCCCCCTGATACATGTCTCTCAAAAAGATGACAGTATTCCAGGGAGAGATCATCCAGACAAATAAAAATTAAATGTAAAAATTAATAACAGTATATGATTTAAAAACAAAAAACAAACAAACCGGTAGCAGGAGTTCCCAGGAGAGAAGGAACTCAGAACTCATGGAAGGCTCATGGAGATCATGGAAGGCTCCTGTTTCTCCTCTATAAAAACACCAAGAATTACTTTTAAAATCAAATCCCTGTTGAAACCTGTCCACAGCAAGTCAATAAAGTAAAAGAGATATTACAACTTTGGGATGAAGAAAAGCTGACAGGGGCTTGCTCTGATGTTTAAATTAGTGGCTTTAAGAAGTCATCAAGATGGCATTTCCTCCTGCACAGTACGCTGCTGTGAGTATTTGTTTCATCACATCTTAATCTGGAAGGGGAAAACTGCACAGAAGCTTAGCTTGTCTGCCAAAATTAACCCGTTCCTTATTGACTAAAAAGGACAGAGAACATTGTTTAAACTATTTTCTAAAAGTGTGTGAAATTAGATTATCTGTATTTGGAGGTAATTTGAAAAGATCTGAGACATTCCTTCAGGAAATAAGACCAGCTATCAATGAGATAAAAATTCAACCACACATAGATCAGACAAGAATGGACGTAGGATGTTTGAGAAGCACACAGCTTCAGTTTTCTTAAGTGACAGCTAACTATTTAGTATAATACAGTTTTATTAATTTTACAATACAGATTATGAATTTTTTAAAATTTAAGTATCATTTCTATAAAAATTTAAAATCACCTATGGAAATCCACAATGACTTATACATAAAATCTAGGGACAAAGGAAACTGGATATTAATCTATTATAAAGTCAGATCAGTTTGTATATATTCTACTTAGTGTTCAATTAAATATTTAATTAGTAAAATGAGAGATATACTTTGATAATACCCTTAAATGCAGCAAAAATCTAGGGATACTACAATTTTGTTATGAGCAAAAAGTGACACTATTTTTCATTATACATACAAGAAACACCACTGGAATTTTGAGGAAAACAGAGAGAATAATGCCATGTCCTTACAATCTTCAAACAGTAACATTTACTTCTGCTACTAGCAGATTTACGTATCTTAAATGTTGCCATTCTATATGAAACAGACATTCGACATTCTTTTATTTTTTTTTAATTTTTTTGATTTTCATTTAAGCATGTGGAATTTTCCTGTTGTTACAAAGTCTTCAAAGAAGTCACCTTTAATTACAGGGAGCATTCCAATGAATTGATTTAACCACAATTCATTTTAAATAATTGGGTTGTTTCCAATTTCTTGGCTGTTATTAATAACACCATCTGGAATACCTTTGTGCTTTACACAATATGTCGGTAATTTCCTTAGTAAAATTGCTAGTACTAAAATTGCTAGCCAGAGACACACAGAGATGAAGGTAGTAAGCTGTACTGAGTTCATGATTACTAATTGTTACACTTTCAACCTTTCTAAATTAATTGTTAAGTACAGACACCAGGAAAAATGGAATACTATGAAGGCACAATTTTATAAATGCTATTAAACCAAAGATAGTAAACTCATTACTTGTTTCTGAGGCTCCTACACTGTGCCCTTAGTTTTGCAGGTGGGCATTTGCACCCGTTGTGTCTATTTGTTGGGAACACTACATAACTGTTCTTCTGCATACCTCTTCCTGACTGCTTGCTCAGGGACAGCATGTCAATGGCCTGTATGTGGATCATTCACACTCTGGAAAGTGGAAAATGCTGCTCAAGGGGGTTTCTTATCACCATACAACCCCAGGAACTTGCCCTGACTACTCACACAGTGACTTTATTTCACCTCACACTACTATTTTCCTACCAGTTTACGCCTTTACAAACCTTTTCAGAGTAGGGAGGTGAGATGGCTCAGCAAGTTAGGGCTCTTGCCACCAAATCTGACGAGCTGTGTTCAATCACCATAGCTACATGGTACAGAGAAAGAACTAACTCCTGCAGCTCATCCTCTGGCCTCCACACATGTGCAGTGCCATGTGTGTATTCTAATTAATTAATTAATTAATTAATTAAAAATATTAATTGATTATCAATGGTTAATTATTTAATAATGATAACTTGATTAATAGTTTATAAATAATGTAAAAGAAGAATGGATAAAATAAGCTTTGAAAAGCAGGCAGCAGATGTCTAATTGTTTTCATCAGTCTGACACAAAGCATTCTGGGAACTTCACCTCTGAGTAGCTGTTAGAAATTCAGAAATGCCAAAGACAGAAAAAAAAGTCATGACTTAATTTAGAAAATAAGAGTTGTTGGACCATAAAATAATGCAGGAATGCAATGAACAGAGGAGAGGGTATATCATGCTGAAGAATTTAAAAGGTCTATGAAAAAATAAAGAATTTTTAAAATTATAAATGGTATCACACACAAGTGAAATAATTGTTTAAGGCTGAAAAACCCTCCCTGTTTGAGGCCAGGAAGCAGCTCAGTAGTAGGCAGCTGGTCCAGCATGTGCAGGCTCTGGGCTCTATCCCCAGCACCTGAAGGGGGAATGGAGGGGGCTCAGTTCTCCATCCTCTGCACACACTGTCACATGGCATAGTGCATCCCCTCCACCACAGCTGTAGTCACTAGAAGAGACCTCTTCCTTCTCCCATTACCTACTGCATCTTCTAGATACTTATTCATCCTTGTGCTACAACGGACGCCCAATCAATGCTTGTCTTTACTGAGTGACTGGAAAGCAGATAGATGAACGAGAGCTCACATTCAGGGCTAATGATGTGCTGATTTTTCCCATAAGGAACCATTTTTAACAATAATGCCATGAGGTGAGAGACACTTTTATCAAGACACAAATTCAACTGGAGAGTGAAGAAGCAAGGAATCTAAGATTAAAGAGAGAGCAAGACAGCTAGACTGTGGCTCTGCCGGGCTCTCTGGGGCCACTGTTCTTTACCATTTGGCCGTACCATCTGTCCAAGTTTGGTTTCTAGTGCTGTGATAAAAGACTGACCTAAAGCTCTTGGGGGAGGTGTGTATCTGATGTTACTGCTATCGTGCCACAATCCATCACTGAGGGAAATCAAGGTAGGAATCCAAGACGGGAAAATGGAGGCAGGAACTGGAGCAGAGACCTTGGAGAAATGCTGCTTCCTGGCTTGCATAGCTTGATTTCTTACATAACCCAGGGCCACCTGCCCAAGGGTGGCATCACCAACAGTTACCTACCCCGCCCTCACATCCACCAACAATCAAGAAAATGCCACACAGACATGCCCACATGCCAGCCTGATGAAAGTATTTCCTCAATTGAGTCCCTTCCTCTCAGGTGACTTGCTTGTGTCAAACTGACAAAAACTAACCCTCACACCACCTCCCAAGGAAATGCAGTGTCTGTGGAGGACTAGTGATTCAGATTTTTGATTCTTTCAAATAAATGAATGAGTAGTGACAGTTCAGTAGCAAATTGCAGAAACGCTTTTACAAATATTCATTCTTTGTCTTAATTTTTAAAAGTCTGTCTTACTTATTCGTCCTTACAAGTGAAATATAACACAAGCATTAAGTGTATCACTCGGTGGATTTACACTCCTACTTTAAGATCAACATCCAGTTGTCTCAGGAGTGTGTTTGTGCTCTCTTCCACACCAAAGAGTGCCTGCCCCTCCAGCTTCTAACACTCAGAAAAGTTATGCTTGTCCTCAAGAAATTCATTTTTGCATGAATTACATGCTTCTAAATTATGTCACCTAGTCACTATCAGGCGCTTTCTTTCCTTTACTTTTATTTATTTTGTTGTTTTAAGTTTTGAGATAGAGCCTCATTACGCAGCCCCAGCAGGCCTTGAACTCCTGCCTCTGCCTCCTGAGAGCTGGGATTACAGGACTGTGCCTGATTTCTGCCTGGCTCACTCTATCTTAGAAACTCAAAATAAAGCAAGTTAAGTAACATGGGTGTGTCTCAGCATGCCATGAATTTGTTTCCATTTAACCTTAATAAAAACAGCTTTTATAGAATAGCTTTAATTTTTAAGTAGAAAAAAAATACCACTTAAATATTTAGAAAATTCACTTGAGTTTATATAGCATAACATGAATACGATTTTCTTGGTTGTGTATGCTGTACTGTACCATGTGCTGAGATGAGAAGACACAAGTTAAATGTGTCACAAACATAGAAGGATGAAGCTCACTTCAGCCCATGCTTAAAATAGAACACTGAGTTAAAGGGAAGAGTGACAAGACTCCAACCAACTGGCTCAGACATGGATACTTCTCCAAACTAGACCCAATAAATGTAAATTAATTAATTAATTATCTAATTAATTAATAGACATGCCATTAAATATTCCCAACAGTCATTCAAACAAACTTACATTTCTCCATCAATCAACAGTGATGTGTGGGGAGAAGCAAACTTTGTTCCTGACAAAATATTTTAAGGACAATGGAGACTGATCTATAGCCCAAATTACTAACCTTCACAATAAACAATCAAGTTTAACTTCAATACCAAGAAAGGAAAGGGCAGCCACTAAGTAAAATTATTACTGTAAGATGTTCATAAAAGAACACAGAGTTAGTAGAGTTTAATAAATCAGATTTCCCGTCAAATAAAATAATATCCACAACTTACTCATCTAGACCACTTCACAAAGAAATCCTTAAACTTATGTTTACTTTTATTTACTTATACAATAAAAGTGGCCATGTGCGCATGAGAGAGGGGAGGAGTCATTACAACAGCTACAGTTAATAGACACTGCTCTTCGTGCACCAGGTACACCAAGCCCAGGTTTGATGCTACCAATCCTGTAAAGATGCTATTCTACATGGCACGTACAGCTATGAAACATAAAACTGTAACAAGTAAGAAATGCCACCCTAACTGATAACCGTGGAAACGTACTTTATTGATAGCATATTTTGTACCTTTTCTATTTAACCATCTTTGTGACTATTACTAATAAAAACAGATTAATAAGTATTTTCTTTATTTTTTTATTTTGATAAACTTTATGATAAAAAACTTGTAAAGAAAAAATATCAAACACTGAAATTAACCAGAGTCAAAGCCTATACATCCCTGTGAACGTCATTACAGTTAGGACAGCCATTCTGAAGCTGTGGAACTTCCCACTGGACTTTAGAGTTTCACTGTCAAATATATTTTTATGCACTTATCTACCACCAAACCGAAAAATGTATTACAGAGCTAGAATGAAGAGGAGGGCATCTTCTTAATGGTCAAACAAAAAAAAAATAATTTAGTCTTCAAAGATTTCATCTAATAGTCTTTTGTTTTTATTTATTTACTCATTTATTTTTAATTTTCCTTTTTTCTTTTCTTTTTTTCCTCCTGTCTTAGTCAAGGTTTCAATTCCTGTACAAACACCATGACCAAGAAGCAAGTTGGGGAGGAAAGGGTTTATTCAGCTTACATTTCCACACTGCTGTTCATCACCAAAGTCAGGACTGGAACTCAAGCAGATCAGGAAGCAGGAGCTGATGCAGAGGCTATGGAGGGATGTTACTTACTGGCTTGCTTCCCCTGGCTTGCTCAGCTTGCTTTCTTATAGAATCCAGGACCACTAGCCCAGGGATAGCACCATCCAGTGGGCCTTCCTACCCTTGATCACTAATTGAGAAAATGTCTTACAGCTGGATCTCATGGAGGCATTTCCTCAAGGGAGGCTCCTTTCTCCGTGATGACTCCAGCTTGTGTCAAGTTGACACATACTCCCAAAGACAGGGTTTCCCTGTTAGCCCTGGATGTACTGGAATTATCTCTGTAGGCCAGGCTGTCCTCAAACTCAGGGACCCACCTGCCTCTGCCTCCTAAGTGCTGGGACTAAAGTCACCATGTCTGGCCCATGCCCTATGGAGTCTTTTTGGCTTATTCCTCCTGGGTTTTGTTTATTTGTGCCTACCATTTTTTTTTTAAAAGATTTATTTATTATGAATACACTGTAGCTGTCTTCAGACACACCAGAAGAGGGCATCAGATCTCATTACAGATGGTTGTAAGCCACCATGTGGTTGCTGGGATTTGAACTCAGGACCTCTGGAAGTCCAGTCAGTGCTCTTAACCACTGAGCCATCTCTCCAGCCCCTGTGCCTACCATTTTTAACTACTACTTTTACCTTACAGATACCACAAAAACATGCTGCCCCACCCCTCCACCCCCAGTTCATAACTTATCTAACAACCAGGACAGGGTGACACTGAATAATCCAAATTTAAATTAGTAGACTCATTTTTAGTATAATTCATATAGCAGAATCTACGCACCAAATTAATCTCTCTCTCTTTCTTTCTCTCTCTGCCCCTTTTTGTTCAGCCTATTCTTATAAACTAAAAGCACACACTTCCTCAAATTTTGTTGATAAAGAAAAATGTAGGCCAAGCCATTTATCATTCCATTCCAATACACGTCTTGGTGGAAGTGACACCCACTAGATTATTGTCTGAAGGAAATTCTCTCTGTTGGCTCCAACTGCTTCTCCAAGCACGTACACAGACATCTGTTTACTGAGCTTCGTGACAGCCCACTGTTACTGATAAAACACTGACTGCTTCTAACTTTTAGTGTCCACGCTCTGCAAGACAATGTTTATTATTCTTGGCAGAAAATTATAGAAAAATGGGAAGAAAGAGCCATATTACCTTCGTGTGTAAGTGAGCTGGAAGGTTTAGGGAACCATTTCCCACTAGAAATTTGTCTGCATACAACTTAATCAACTGAATTTACAGCATTTACAGCTGTTAATAGTTTGTGCCTCTGTCTTTTAGACACAAATAAACTCCTTAATCACATCAAACACAGGATCAGGGACCAGTATGCAAACTGGAATTGGTGCAGCCAGAACACAACTCCAGTCAAAGAGATCCCAAGGAGACTCGGCCTTAGTAGCAAAGTTGTTTTCTGGTTCCTCAGTGTGCCAAGGATACTGCTGGAGGCCCACTCCTCTGATCACTAAAGCCTGAGCCCCATGACCTCACTCAGAGATGCCCAGTCTAATGCCAAACCAAACACAAGTGTTTTCATATTAACGTTCCAAATTAGGAAGAAACTAATTACTTAAATTTAAATTGGAAGGGAAAATTTTTTTTGAATGCCTATAAATCAGAAGGCCTTAGAAGCTGGAACGGGTATGGGGGTGAGGAAGTGAGCTCATGTGTATAAAGACGTTTTATTCAGTTTGCTCAAGAATGTAAAATTAAAGTTTAAGTAAAAACTCCTAGGCGGGGGCTTAAGCACAGCCCTCTTTACAGACTCTGGGCAGATAGGAACTGATTATTGGTAAGTAAGGCAGACATGGTTATAAAATAAGCCACCTGAGGAGCCGTCAGATCAGTACTGAAACTAATCAACAGAGAAGAAACAAGCCAGTCATTAAAATTCACAACTGTAGAATATACTTCTTCCATTTTTAGAAAGATGTAGAAAATTAAAATTATTATTACCTCAGGACTTCTGGGAATTTTTACTATTTTGTATGTCTGTACTTTTCACCCAGGAGATCATCCAACATGAGAAATATAGGCAAGAGTAGAACAACTAAACATACAGAAAAATCTAACCACTCACACAATGAACTCTTTTAGAACAACTGTTACTATTTGGCTAAGAAACTATGCACATAAGTTATGCTTGTTGGGTCATTCCTTGTATGAAAACTAAATTTTACCATATGCACTTAAATGCTATCAATCTGCCAAACTCTGCTTCTCCTTCAATTAATCCAATATGATTTTAAGCTAAGTGCTCACAGCAGAAGCTGTCCAGAAGGAAACACACTACGGGATGGACTTTCACAGTGCTGGGAAAGGACCTAACAATACTTAATCAAGAATATGTAAGCATCTGAAGTCTTCCAGCATAAGAAATATTCCCACACTGACAAAGCCCAGCCCGTAAATCTACACTTTTAAGTTGTGTTACTGAAACAGGGAGTCACTTGGTCTGAATAAACAATTCAGGATTTAAACAATAACAACCTTCAGGTGACTCAAAGGTTCCATAGTCCCATAGTCTTTGTCTCTCTACTTTTAGCGGATGTACAGGCTGAATCAATCACACCGTGGATGAGGTGACTATCCTTTTTGTCTTTGTTTTCTATTCATTCCACGTTTCCTATATCTTTTTAAACTCACAGCAAGGTCACAGCTATAAGCAATCCCCATAGCAACCACTAACCTTGGTGCCACTAACTGTTATAACACTACAGAAGGACAGGCTCCAATGAGAAAGGACTGGCTTTTAGTGATACTTGATTCAGTGGAATAGTGCCAGACACTGGAAGCCTCTGAAAAACAGTGAAATTACAACTGCAAAAGTACACTAGGTATTTTAGAAATGATGGTTTATAGGAACTAGAAGAAAACAAAGCCAAATTATAATGGTCACCACCCAGTTGTTGAAAAAAAGAGAAAAAAAGTAAGAAAGATAAGCAGAAATGGGCCAGAAACAATAGAAGAGATTGAGAGTGTCTGCAAGCAGTCAATAGTCAAAGAATGATCATTTGTGTGGGCAGCAATTCTGAAGGATGCCGATGTTAACCTCAGGTCTCCACAGACACAAGAACATGTGCATACACATCTACACACATGATCACACACAGAGATAACATGCACATGTGTGTACCACATACATACAAACACCAAAAATATTGATACATTACTAAATGCTAGCATAAGAAAGAATGGCTTTAGATGTCTTGGTGAAACAAAGACTTAAGAATTAATTTGTACAAAGCACAAAAAAAAAAAAATTAAGATCAGTCAGTTCTCGATGTACTTACAACTTAATACCTCAGGCAGATAAAGCCCATAAAAAGAATGAATCCACACCGAGAATTATAATATAGGTGTAGCACTGTTACAGCCCTAGAAGATGGTACGATCAATCCTGAGTAGAAGTCAGAACATTTTAAGATGAGTAATGACTAAAGCAGTAGAATTGTGCCAAATCACCAGTGCTCGTTCTTCAAAACTTATCTTGATCTATCCCCTAAATCTCTTCGCACTAGCAAAGTCTAAGCACAGGCATTTTCGTCTGTGATACTATGTGACCCACATGATACTATGTGACCCAAGAAAATCAAAAAGTCTGTTTCCAAAGTCTTCCCAGACACTTTTCACTGTCTTACCCAATGGACCGAGAGGACACTGGAAACATCCAATGACTATGAGAATTGGTCATTTGCTCCCCTACAGTCACTTCCCTAAGGCCTTTGCTACCTTTCACCTGAGCTCCTCTAAACTGGATCATAAGAATTTCAAATTACTTTTACCCTAAAGAGATGTACCCTTATTGTCAAGACCATGCGAGTAATACTTGGTTTGCTGCACCAGAAACTCTAAGACTTCATACTGGCTCTGTCACTTCACTATTAAACAGCATCAGACAAGTCCATGTGTCTATGCTCTTACTGATGCAATGAGGAAACAAAGCCAGTCTCCAGGTGATGTGAAGATTTGTATGAAGTTTTAACAGTCAGAAGGACAAATACATAAATGTCTTTATAACTACAGATCCATATTAGGTGACATCTTATTGCATAATTGCTGATCAACATAAATGTCCAGAGCCTAGACAGGAGAAGGGAGGAAAGATAATTGTTTAGTCCATAACCACAGACTCCGCACACCACTGAGACGTCTGATTCTGTGTCCCGATTCCAAGTCAAGACCACGGAAGCTTACATCTGCAAGCAAAAGCCTAGTGAACCTTTTAAGTGGAGTCAGCTTTAAATGGACAATCCCATTTTTAGAATGTCTACAATTTGGGACATTTTAAGGTCCATTTTTTTACTATAAATAATTCTATATATTGACTTGCTAGAGTGTTCCTAGCTTGTCTGTGTTTACTGTCTATGGCATGGTCTGCAATCAACACTCCTACACTGATAATATACTCCATATGTGTACTGTCCACTAGCCCCTGAAGCTACAACAGGCGTGATACAGCTAATATACTGCAACATGAAATCTTTTCTTTAAACTTAAATTTAAATGGTCACAGTTATTTTAGACTATGGCTCCATTTTAGACAACTCAGGTCTACAGTATGCCACAGACAAAATTCCTTCCCACGGGTGTACACACACAACCCTGATTCATCTTGATACTAAAGCATTAAGCATTCCCACTGATTAAATTTCTGTCCCCAACCTCAGTGTTTAAAAACTCCTCCCCATATTTCCAGTTCACTTGCTACCTTTCCATGAACCTTTGGTTCCTTTTGTTTCTTTGAGAGAAATATAATACAAAGAATCAATTTAGGAATACTGCAAATTAACACTTGAAACCTCAAAATACTCTATATCAAAACCAACTAAATATTAAGCAAATCAATTTGCTCACCTATAGGAATACAAATTCAAATCTCACAAGTTTGTTGTAAAAGTTGAAGAGGTGGCTCAGCGGTTAAGAGCACTGGCTGCTCTTCAAGAAGACCTGAGTTCAATTCTCAGCACTCACACGGTGACTCATACCTATCTGTAACTCCTGTTCCAGGGGATCTGATGTCTTCTCAGGCCTCCACTGGTACCATGCAAGCTTGTGGTACACAAACATACATACATATATATATATATATATATATATATATATATATATATATATATATGCAAAACACCTAGATATAAATCAATTTTAAAAGAGAAATTCTGAGTCACATTATTGTGTGGCCAACATTTCTTACTTCAGTACTATGGAAGGGTCTGATGGCTAATCTCCATTGTCAGCTTGACTATACCTAGAATCTCCTAGAAGTCTGATGAGGCGCACCTCTGGGCTGTGTCTGTTGAGGGCATTTTCAGGGAGAAGTAACTGAGCTGAGAAGACTCCGAAGAATGAACAAAAGAGATCTGGGGCCTCGGGGACTGTGCATTGCCATAATTCCATGAAAAGCAGAGTGCCTGAAAATGCAAACCATCAGCCAGCATGGCGGCTCACAGCTGAAATCCTGGCACTGGGGGAGATAGAGGAGAAGGGTCAGGAATTCAAGCCCAGTCTAGGTATCTTAAATTCCAAAAAGAAGAGGGAATAAATCAATTCACTGAAGAAAAGAGAAAAATACAAAGAAATACAGAGTAAAGAGCTGTTGTGTCTCCTGTACAGATGCAGATATTAAGAAATTAAACGGCAAACTACTAAATTATAAAAGATGTATTTGGACTCATAAAGTGACACCTAATCTCATGGTTTTATTAATGTCATTCTCTCCTCCTTTACTAAAAAGTTTCCACAGAGACCAACAGAGGGCAAGGACTGCGGCAATTCTCTGAAGTGCCCTGAAAAGCAGTGTGACGGCAGACAGCAGAGAGAAAGACTAAGGAAAGTGAAATGTCCTTTCTGGACAAAATACAAAAATTCCATTATAATTAAAGAAGCCAAGATTAAATGGCAAGTAGATATTTGGGGAAATTCCAATTTAAAAACAATAAATGAAATGCACAAGTTACTGGAAAAGTGATGCTTTTAAGTGGGACAGACTGAAAGCGAACTGTTTAAATAATCTAGCACTCACTCCAGCAATAGAGAAATAGCCAGATGGAGTTGAAAAGGTAGGTAAGATGGGGGAGGGGTATAATGAGCAAAGAAGAAAAGCAAAGCCACCAATACAGATGTTAACTGAAGTAGTGACCAGTTAACCAAAACATATCAGGATTTACTGGCACTCTCTGCTTCAACATTTTCTTTGTTGTAATTTTTAGGACTTGAAATAGTTCATTTCAAAGCTGACTCCTATCACTCAGAAATCTAGACCACAGCTACCAACACAATAGCAAATAAAGAAAATGCCAAAGCCATATTGGAAAATTTTTCACCATACCATAAGAATCTATTTAATTTGTATGCAAATACATTATTTATACATGTTATAATTCTTTCCTAATTACCAAGCAATATACATTCATTCTTGATTATCTAAAAGAAAGAAAGAAAGAAAAAGAAAACAAGAAAGAAAACTCAGAAATATTTAAAGACTGTATCAACCTTATTATGTCCTCAAAAGGCCATGTCTGTCAATATGAGGGGTGTTTGTTTCCCTTCATTTTTGTATATATGTTTGATGGACCTTGCATGTTCTTAGAAATTGTTAGCAAACTTACTTTCTCCAAGCTGTCTTTGAAATCACGATCCTCCTGCCTCAGCCTCTGGAGTTCTGGGAGTACATCACTCTGGGTCACTTCTTATCATACTTCTAGTGGTCTTGTATCTTGCTAACCATCATTTACTATGTAGCTTCACAAATAGCTAACCATGGGTTTACAATATAACCCATACCCTGTATTCCAGCCATAGACTCAAAAAACTAAAAACATGCATGTGTACAAAGACCTCACATATGGCAGGCGAGGTGCCTCAGGATGACCTAAGGGCATATGCTGCATGCCTGACAGTGTGAGCAGAGAGCCAGCTCTCACATTCTAGTGCCCACTCACAGACAAAAGAATCAAGCAAGCAAATGCAATCTTAAAACCAAACAAATATTCATATATTTATAAACAGTAGTATTATGTATAATAACCAAAACGTAGAAATAAACCAAATCTCAAAGCTAAAGTATGGTACATAGCTATTCAGTGGAATATTATTTGACCATAACATGGACAAACCTTGAAATCTTCCACTGAGTAAAATGGGCCAGACACAAATGTCTACATTGCTTTAGGATTCCGTTTGCATAAGAGGCCAATACATAATGTGGGAAGTAGATCAAGAGTTGTCAGTGGCTCAGGGAGGAAGAAGTGTAGAGTGATGGCTAATGCATACAAAGTTTCTTTTTAAAATGATGAAAATATTCTGAGATAGGATAGTGGCAATGGTTGTACAACTGTGAACAAAATAAAAATCAACCACACACACAAACACACAGAGATTCATACACACACACAAATGTATGTGCTTGAGACTTTTCTTCCCCCTTTTAACCTCCTTTGACTTCAGAAATGTATCTAGAAATGAATAGTCAGGAATCGTTTCTTGCAACACGGCAAGGCACGTTTGAATAGCAGCAGATACAAATGATTCCTGTTGATCGCTTTGACCACAGACACTCTCTGTTTCTTAGCAGAAATGACAGAGAATAAGATTGATTATGAACAAGTAGAGAGCACACTACCAGAAAGAACCCAGCTTAAACTCAGAACTTAACTAGTTTTGCTTGCTGTTTGATCCCCATGCCCAGAGGTGGGTTAACAATGCTCTGAAGACTGCACTAGTTAATTCCCAACACAGACTAGTCCATTGCCCCTTTTACTTTCTTTCTTTCCTTCCTTCCTTCCTTCCTTCATTTCTTTCATCCTTTTTTTAAAATATATTTTTCTTTCTTTTGAGACAAGGTTTCTTTGTGTAGCCCTGACTGTCCTCTGTCCTAAAACTTGCTCTGTAGACCAGGAAGGCTTCAAACCCAGAGATTTTCCTGCCTCTGCCTCCTAAGTGCTAGGATTAAAGGCGTGTACCACCACTACCTAGCTTGCTTCCTTCCTTCCTTCCTTCCTTCCTTCCTTCCTTCCTTCCTTCCTTCCTTCCTTCCCTTCCTTCCTTTTTTAAAAAAGAATTCTATGAAACTGAACATTCATATTTACATGGAGCAATCTATCTCTGCTGGTCATCATTTTGCCTCTGGAACATCACAATCTCATTCTAGCCTCCCTTTCTGGAATTACTCAGTAAATATCTGGAGACAGTTATTATGATCCCTTACAGGCAAGTCCTTCATTCTTTAGTCTGGCCATATGGGGGCGGGGGGATCCCCCTTACTGCCTTAGCCACTGCCTTATAGATGGGCTTGAGGCTTGTCACTGTTAAAATGTGACAATCAGAATAATCTGATGCAGAATTTGAAAGGCTGCCATTGCCCTTGCTCTAGATTTTAAGGTAGTCCAAGATCACAAAGCATTTTTATAAACATGACAAAGTTGTTCCTACTGAGTTTGCAGTTAAGTGAAAGATGTCAGATATTTCTTTCTACCCTTACATCTAAATCGTCCCCCTGTTGAAAAACACACAGGACTATATATTACATTGTAAACCCACCCTCATTACATTTTATCATATTGGTTTAGCTTGTTAGGTGATAGGCGTGGGAACCCCTCCAAAGTATGTATCAACTACAAATCTGATCAACATGCAGCTGCCCTTTCTTAACTCTGGATTCATTTATTATATAAGAGGGGAATGGAGAGAGATTCCTGTACTATCTTCAAGTCCCCATCCTAGGCTAACGTAAATCAGTTATTGTTTTCTTATGGTTATTCAACTAGTTACATATCAAATAAAACTAGTGATAGCATATAATAGGCCAAATCAAAAAGATTCATAAAAGTCAAATTCTTAGAGATTGTGAGCAAATAAATCTAGAGAAGAAGAAAATTGCCTAGAGGACTGAGAGCTGGTTCTGAACTTAAGGGTCATACTGTTCTTGCAGAGGACCCAAGTTTGGTTCCCAACACCCATACCTGATAGCTCACAACAGCCTGTAACTCCTGTTCCAGAGGGTTCTACTACCTCTGACTCTGCAGGTGCCTGCACACACACACACACATGCCAAGAGCTGTACCTGGCTTGGTGGTCACACACACACACACACACATACACACACACACACACAGACACACACACACACAAAGAATAAAATCAGAGGCTAAAATGATGGTTCAGCAGTTAAAAGCTCTGGCTGCTCTACCAGAGGACCCAGGTTCAACTCCCAGCATATACATAGAAGCTTCTAACCATCTGGAAGTGCAATTCTAGGGATCTGATGCCATCTTCTGACTGACCTCTGTGAACTCAGGAATACACTATGGTACACAAACATACACACTGGCAAAATCCCCATACACGAAAAACACAAATTTAAAAAAAAAAAAACTTAAAAAAAAAAAAGGATACAATCAGCCCAATATTTTTTTCCTTTTCTTAAACTCAGGTTGGCTCCTAGAGATCATTTGCTGCTTCTAAGTACTTAACAAATATCTGCAAAATCACCTAGCCACAGTTCTACTGAAGATTCATCAAAAATTCACTAGCTACAGGGAGCAAGACAAGCAACCTTCATAGGCACCTTAGTGTCTGCCCTGCTCCTCTCCCCTACCCGCCACCTTTCCCCTTAAGCTCAAGGGACTCTGCCCCAGCCAAATCTAGATGAACAGATGAAGGGTTTAACAAGACCTGGCTTGACCGATATAAACCTTCCTAAGGACGGGTTTATGATGGAATAAATAAGCTGTGGTTTGAGATTTAGGGAAATATTAGTTACATGTAGTAACAGAAAAAAAAAAGAATGAACATTTTCAGATTCAACAAGAGCCCTCGTCTTAACAAATAAGGTGGGGAACAATTACAGAAGATATCTGATGTGGATCTCCAACATCCACATTCCTGTACACATGTGTGCACATACACAATCGCACACATATACATACACATATACACGCTCACACACAATCAAATGTTTCAAAAGGACACTGAGATTTCTTTTTAATATCTTTATTTTTTATTTTATTTTTGTTGTCGTTTTTGTTTGAGATCACATCGACTCTATATAAGTCTAGCTGGCCTGGAACTCTATGTAGATCTGGTTGACTTGAGCTCACGGAGATCCACCTGCCTCTGACTCCCAAATGCTGGAATTCAAGGTGTGAGCCACTGTACCCGTCCTACAGTGAGATTTCTTCTCACCCCAGTCAGAATGTCTAGCATCAAGTAAACAAAAAACAAGAACAACCACAACCAATGTTGTCAAAGATGCAGGGAAAGGTACACTATTTGGGGACTGTAAATTAGTGTAGCAACTACAGAAATTAGAATGGAAGTTCTTCAAAAACACTAAAAATAGAATCCCTATATGCTATAGTACTCCTGGGAACAGAGCTAAAGGGTCGAAGGCAGCATTTAACAGACAATGTGCACACTCGTGTTTCCTGCCACCCTATTCTTAATTGCTAAGTCAGGAAATCAGCCTAGGTTAAGAAAAAAAAAAGTCTGATTCACTTTCTTGCCCTCTCTAACAGAAACCCCAAATGTTCAGCCCTTAACACAGCCACACTCTAAATCAAAGAACAGCCTCATCTGTGGCTGAAGGGCAATAGCTCGTTCAAGAGGGTGGGCTTTCGAAGCTGTCAACTCCTTATCGCAAACAAAAACTTATTATAAACAAAGCATGCTGAGATGTCACAGTGAAGAAATTCAAAGCACCACTGCCTAGCTGTTACAGTACTACTGCCTAACAAATAGTGACACTCAATAATCTTGTGGAACAGACTTTTGACAATAAAAGACAACCCCCTGAGCAATCAAAAGTATTGGTTGTATGGATTAAAAAGCAAAATTTGGTGTAAAGGCCCATGGACTATTATGGCTGCTGACGGGATTCAGTAACTAAGCCACTGGACTTACAGAATTTTCTTAGTTGTTTTAATTTTTTTTCTTTTTTTAAAGAATTATTTATTTATTTTATGTATATGAGTACACTGTCTTCAGACACACCAGAAGAGGGCATCGGATCCCATTACAGATGGTTGTGAGCCACCATGTGATTGCTGGGAATCAAACTCAGGACCTCTGGAAGAGCAGTCAGTGCTCTTAACTGCTAGAGAGATGTCTCTAGCCCCAATTATAAGAAACATGAAAAAGCTAGGTGTTAGTGGCACACATGCCTTTAATCCCAGCACTTTTGGAGGCAGGTAGATCTCTGTGAGTTCGAGGCCAGGCTGGTCTAGGGAATGAGTTCATAGGGAATGAGTTCTAGGACAGCCATGTAGAAAGGTCAAACAAACAAACAAAAAGAAGAAGAAAATAAAAATAAGCAAAATTGATTACATAATGGTAAAGTCAAATGACTCACAGAATTGCTATTTGCAAAGGAAGAAACACTTTGTAATTCCCCCTAATTAGGATCAAACCTAAACTCTTAAAAAGACTCAACATAGGTAGGCCACGCAACTGCCAAAACTGGGATAAATCCAAAACTGAGCAAGTAAATGCAAGCAAAGCAGATTTCAAAGAAAAACACCAAGTCCTCAAGGCAATGGTACTGACATAACACAGGAAATTCCAAGTGAGCCTTCTCTCCAGTGAAGCCTGTGGAGGCTGCCTTCTGTATAGCTCCTCCCTCCAAGGGGAACCAGAAAAGGCTCTTTGTCCTTTTCCAGCGTCTTATTTCTCTACCAAACACAGAGTAAAAAACCATTAACTTCTACAGTATTTTAAAAATATCCTTCTAAAAACTGTGTGTGAAATGCCTATCGTAAGGGGAGACAGTGTGTCTACAAACACAGAGGAGAGTCACAGAATCTCCTAACTAAAACTTTGAATATCATCTAGACTAAGCTTTTCGGTTTTCAAAGGTTTGTGGAACTTAAGTGATTTTCCTGAAGGAAAGCAGGCAATTATTGAACACATCAAGAAACCACCACACACAGTTCTGTTGCCTCTGTAAGTAAAGTCTGGTTATCATAGAGCACAGGCACAATGCTTAGTATTAAGGATATTTTGCCTGGGTGCTGAGGATTTTACATTTTAAAATTCTGCTAATTCAGAAGAGTAATGGTTTTTACTTACACAAAACTAAAACATCACTCTGCAAACTCGTAAGTACAGAAAAATGAGTGCTGAAGCTATCACATACTATAAACTACATTTAACAAGCCGCACTATAATGGTCTAAGTGTACAGTAATCAAATGTCATCACATATAATTAAAGATAAATTCAACGTGTCAAAACAAAAGATCAAAGCATGTTTAATACTGTGGGACCATCATTTCCAATGGCCTGTTCCTTGATCATGCCTTTAATTCACACAATTTGGTGAATCACACCCCTCTTCTACAGCCGTTGAAATACGCCCCAAAGAAGCCTATTTAAGAAAAATCACAAGCATATAAAATGTGCTCAAGTCATATCTCTGAAAAAGTAGTTTTCTCTTAAATTTGACTCTGGGAAAAAATAAGATGTGTTTTTTCCACATCAGATTCTGTGATTAGAGTGTTTGAGTTACTGGAAGGTCCTCAGAATATGCCAAGAGAGTAAGCATCTGAATTGTCTGGTTCCCCCATTTGTTAGTGCTTCTTTCTTTGCTTGCTTTGTTTTTAATATCTGCAATGTCCATGAAATACTACCTACCACCTAAGCAATGAAAAACAGCCAATGGTAATATCAGTTGGTACTATTCAAATAAATAACTAGACTCCATAGTTTATTGATAAACAGCCAACAGTAGTGTCACGTGGGATTCTTCAAATAAATAAATAAGTAAATAAATAAATAAAAATATCCGCCCACTTCAGTTACTTTATTTCTCTAACCTTTGGCTGACCTGCACTGGCTGTTACTTCACTGGGAAGCTATTGCCAAGTCATCCACAGGCATATGCACACAGACAAACCACAATATGGAGAATGTCAGCCGCTGCTCCTCAGACTCTCACCGAAGTATGTGCTGAGTAATGAGGAGTTCTCCAGTGAGTAGAGAAAGATAGAGCACCAGAACAGAACTTCAGAGAGAAATGTTCACATGAGATAAGAAAGCTCCCCAGATGATGGCTGCAAAGGCAATAGAGCAAAGAACCCGGGTATTAAATGTTCCTCACTGAAACAGGAAAACAGTGCTTTAAGAGTTTCTAAATTCTTAGACTTAAAATTCTAAATAGTCTTAAGTAATAAACGTAAGCTCATGTTGGCCTTTTCCAAGCAAGAGAACAGCTTCAGGGAAATCAGGGCCTCCCGCAAGATGCTGACTTCAATATGGAAAACTTAGAATGAGTCACATTTTATGTTTATTTGATAACAAAAGCCTAGTTTGAAAAAAAATCTTTTCCCCCACAACTTAAGATATTTTCACTCTTGAGAAATGTATTTTAAAAGTCAAAGGTCTTTTGTGCTAACTTCACTGCCCACTAAGATGATGGGTCACCGGAAATGCTCTTGGAACCTGCCTATGGGAAAGTAATCAAACACCATCGCAAAGGTTTTCTTCAAAGAAAGTAGAAAAAGGAACAGCACACATCAGAGAGCTCAGAACTCCCAGTGTTGGCTGCACGTCCCGGGCATTATGCTTCGTACTATCCAATTCCTTTCAATACTCAAAGAACTAAGACCCTAATGTTTCCACTGTTCCTGGACAGCCTTGGACATCCTGAATTTCTGAGAGCTCATCAACCTGGTGTGTTTTAAAGCAGCACCACAATCTACAGAACGACGAGGGTGTTCAACACAGGTATATTTAATTTTTATGATAAGTTATGTAATGCACATGCTTGAAAATAGAGAGAATGAAGGTTAACTGGATGAATCATCCGACCACAAAGAATGTATGATCTGAAAGAAAGGCATGGTATAATCAAAAATTCGATGTAGCATGCAGGTGGACACAACAGAATTCAAATCCAGAAAGAAAAGAAATCAAAATCCAGTGAAATCAGTTACGCAAATCTCAGTGAGGCATTATACAAAACTGAGAGTTCATCCTTTACTAATATCAATGGAGAAAAGGCAAGGAGAGGCTAAGAACCTGCCCCATGAAAGGAAGCTAAAGAGATATGACAATAAATTTTTCTATCCATCTTTAGGTTGGTGAAATGTTGATGCATAGATTCATACTGGGTCAAGAAGTAAGAGTTGAACATAAACTATATATTGAATAATAATATGTTGAATTTGATCACTATAGCACAATAGTATAAGAAACTATAGTTATTCTTAAGAGATACACATTAAAGTATTTATAGCAAGGAGTCATAACCTCTGCAATTTACCAACAAGTGCTTCAGAAAAAGGTACATTGCTACACATACATGCATGCATGTATATGTGTGCCTTTCAAAAACTAAAAGAAAAAAGCAACAAACTGTTAACAATAGATAAAAAATGTGTGAATAGCTTATAAGACTTGATTGGACTATACTTAGAACTTTTTTTTTCAATTCCTTCTACCTTAATCAACCTATAAGCTAAAATAAGACCTTGCAGAAGAGCCAGGGTGCACATGTGTAGTTCCAGCTGCTCAGGAAGCTAAGCCAAGACGACCTCTTGAGCCTGTGAGATCAATACCAACCTGGACAAAATGTGAAGACCACATTCAGAAAGAAGCAAAGTGAAGAAGATAGCTCAGTAACAGATTTGAAAAGGATTTGAATGTAAAACCAAGGAGTATTGGGAGAGGGTGAACAAGAACAATGTATGATAACATATGTGTCTGAAAAGGCTGTAATGATGCCCACTACTTTGCATGCTAACTTAAACATTAATTAAAAATAAAATGTAAAAAACCAAACAAACAAACAATGAGGAAAAGGATAATTTACTAATGCCTCAGGTAAAGAGTGACTTTAAAAGAATTCCAGTAAGAAATAAACTAACAATGTTTATGGATAATCCATAACATGTTTTACAGAATAAATTCAGAGAGATGGGTAAGTCATTACTAACTTACTCATAAGGGATTGCTATGACCACCAAGAACAAATGACGTCTTTAATAAACACCTAGCTCTGGCTGGAGCAATAGTTCAGCTGCTAAAGTGCATGCCACACAGTTATGAGACCTTAGTTCAATCCACAAACCCTACTTGGGGAAGAAAGCATGGAATAGTTCAAGCTTGGATCTCAGTGTTAGGAATGCACAGACAGGTAGACCTGGGGCTTGCTGGCCATCTGGATTAACCTAATTGGCAAGCTCTAGGTCTCAGTGAGAGACTGTTTCAAAAAGCAAGGTAGACAATGGTGGAGAACAATACCCAAGGTTGATCTCTGGCTTCCATGTGCACATATGCATATGCACACAAATCTATACACACACACACATATGCGCACACACACACCTGAGAGCATGCTCAGGCACACATATACAGACACACACACGCCAGAGAGACACCTAGCTCAGCCTATTTGTTCACTTGCAAAAATTATGTGACTGTCCTGCATTTACCAATGACCAGTATGTTTTTGCATCAAGAGATAACACACAGATAATTTTACTGTACCCTAATTGGCTTTTTAACTGTTACTTTAAAGCCAAATTTTTAGCTAGTCACACTCTTTCCACCATATATATATTATACAAGATAAATATATATAAACTACAGGTCATTTTAGGTGCTCATAACTATAACTGAGGCGGAATTTTGCTATTGGTGGTGGTGGTTTGAGGATTTTTGTTGTTTGTTTGTTAGGTTGTTTGGATGGTTGGCTGGCAGGTTAGTTGGTTGGTTGGTTGGTTGGTTGGCTGGTTGGTTGGTTAGTTTGATTTGGTTTGGTTTAGGATTAGGGACTATTATCTCTTACAACTTATCTTAGACAAATTGTTACAGAGCTTTTAAATAAGTGTAAGTTTCTTTCTCACACTTATGCCCTTACGGTGGTGATGGTGGTGGTGGTGGTGGTGGTGGTGGTGGTGGTGGTGGTGGTGATTCTGCTGCTGCTGCTGCTGATGATAATTAAATGTGTGCTGTGTGTGTGTGTGTGTGTGTGTGTGTTAGGTAAGCAATATGCTACTGAACTATACATGTCTAGCCCCCATAAATATTCAGTAAATACCATTATAAGCAGAAAATAATCGCTTGCCAATAGTTTCAACAGGAAAAGAGTAAAACTGCCTGACCTCCCTATACTATGACACATCAATGGGGACTGCCCAGTGTTGTCACTGTTGTCATAGATGCACTGTCTCCTTTCATCTCCACTGGCATAAGAAGCTTCCTCAGTATTCTTTTTCTTTTTTGTTTTTCTGTTTATATAAAGAAGTCAATGGTATCTAAGTTTACTTTCATGATGGCTAAACTAAGTCAAACTATGAAATACACTGAGAATCCTAACAGTCTACAAGACTTAGCTCCTCATTAGAACTACTGTACTACTCTAGTTTACTCCTCATTTGTGGTAAAGTGCAAATATGTATTTCCCCAAATTATACTGCAAATGAGTCACTTAACCAATACAGTATAATGGCATTCAATGATTCCTATAGATTCACCTCTGGTTTAATAAGGATTTTTGTTAGGGAAAACACACTAAGAAATAGAAAATACAAAGCTTTCAAGAAAGTACAAGATAAAAGTATATTTAGATAGATTGAGATGGTCTACCATAACTTAAAGAAATATAAATGGAATTCATTCTATATTATATGGACATCCAAATTCTATATACGAAATGGAAGATGAAGTGTTGAATGACCAGGGTGCAATAAGTTACTTTATAAAAAGTGTCTTTAATAATATTCTAGCAACACCATAAAATAAAAATTCATTAGCAACCTTCAGACTTCACCCATGATATATATGTCAATTGTTAATTTTATGAGCATATCATGTTTATAAAACAGTAAAATAAATGCTGAAAATACTGCTTTTGTGGATGAACTGTAAGTTTCTTTGAAGTATTTTAAGGTATGATTTTATGGAATTATAAAAAGCTGTATATAATTTAAATGCACAATTTGATAAGCTTTAAATTATGTATATGTCTGAAAATTAATAAGCAGTTATCTTTCTTGTGGCTTTCTGCAATTCTTCCTCCTCTCTGTTCCCTTGCAAAGCAGCCACTGATCCGGCATCAGTATAGATTATTTTTTTATTTTCTAGAAATTTTATGTGTGAAATATAGTTTATATTCTCTTTGGATTGGCTTCTTTCACTCAGCATAATTATTTTGAGAGCCATTAATGATATTATATGCAACAATAATTCCATACAATTTATGAGTAGTATTCTATTGTATGGATATGCTACAATGTGTTCATCCATTCACTGTGGGTCTTTGGGTGACTTACAGCTTTTGGCTAGGCCAAATAAAGCTGCTATAGCAATCATGTTCTAGCCTGAACAAATGTATGCTTTCAATTTTCTTTAATTAAAAACAAAAAAAGATTAGATCACATGGTAGGTATACGTTTAACATTTTAAAACAGTCTCAGCCAGGTTTTCAAAGTTGTTATACCAATTTGCATTGTCTCCAAGAGAGGAGGAATTTTGTTCCTTCCCATGTTCACCAACACTTAGTATGGTAAGTCTTTTTAATTTTAACTTTGCCAACGGATGTGGAGTTTCATTGTAGTTTTGATTTACATTTCTTTGATAATGACACTGAGCTTCGTGTTTGTCATGCATACACTTTCAATGGCACCATTACTAAAATCTTGTGCAACCTCAAATTATGTACATCGGGCACATAGGTTTGGTTGTTGGTATGTCTTCCCGTTTAGTCCTGAGAACTCTATATGCTAGTTCTAAGTCCCCATTTCACCTATTCACATTCACTGTTAAGTATTGCAAATATTCTGTCAGTTCTAATATTTGTTTTATCATTCTTTTTTGGAAAAAAAAATTTTTAAGTTTTCATGTGCAGGGTATCTATTGCTTCGTTTATAGCTTGTACCTATATAAGAAACCTGTGCCTCAAGGCAACAAAAATACTTTATTTATCCTTTTATAAATGTTATAGTTTTACCTATGATTCCTTTTGAGTTAATTTTATATACTATTCAGAGTGATTTGAATAGTTCTTTCACATAAATATCCAATTACTTTTGGAACCATCTCTTAAGACTTAAAAGATTAGCCTTCCTCTGGTTACTTATACTTTTGTCGATACTAAGTGGCCCATCTACGTGAGGATCTCTCTCCAGACTTTCTACACTCCATTAATCCGCTTCTTCGCCATTTCATCATTCCTGAGCCCTGTCTTGCTTTCTTTACCTTTCTCCATCTTTAAATCAGAAAGAGAAAATCCTCTACACATTTGTGTTCTCTCTCTCTCTCTCTCTCTCTCTCTCTCTCTCTCTCTCTCTCTCT
>NW_021604585.1:8718882-8740283 GCF_004785775.1 Grammomys surdaster | reverse complement strand
TCTCTCTCTCTCTCTCTCTCTCTCTCTCTCTCTCTCTCTCTCTCTCTCTCTCTCTCAGACCTGGGACTCACTACATACTTCCTGGCTGGTCTTGAATTCATAGCAAGCCTTTTGCCTCTCTCCTTCCCAGGGTGCTAGGTCATGTACCACCACACCTGCTTAAAGCTGTTCTTAAAAAAAAAAAATGTTCTAGTCTATTGCTATCATAATAAATATTAAATGATGGAATTTCTATTTATATTTTTTAATTCTTTTTAAATTATTTAATCAATTTATTTTATTTATATGGATCCACTGTACCTGTTTCAGACACTCCAGAAGAAGGCATTGGATCCCATTACAGATGGTTGTGAGCCACCATGTGGTTGCTGGGAATTGAACTCAGGGCCTCTGGAAAAGCAGTCAATGCTCTTAATCACTGAGCCATCTCTCCAGCCCCGGAATTTCTATTTACAACACAGAAACCCCAATCTCTATTTGAAACAAACATCAATTAGAAAAGCTAAGCATAAACAACAGATTTTTAAAGCACAAAAAGTGCAGATTTCGACAAGACTCTCCAAAAAGTAGAATACAGATATAAATTAACAAAAGTCAATAAATCAACACAATAGAAAAATACGTGGTCCAAAAATACTATGGACAAATAGGACCAGGTACGATTATTATGAAGACTCTCTAGATCAGTGATTCTCAACCTTCCTAATGCTGTGACCCTTTAATACAGTTCCTCATGTTGTGGTGACCACCCCAAACCATAAAATTATTTGATTGCCTTTTTATAACTTCAATTTATCTACTGTTATGAATCATAATATGAATATCTGATATACAGGACATCTGATACCTGACCCACAGGTTGAGAACCACCACTCTGGAGGAAACTATAAATCAGGTTAGTGGAGGAATGGTGAGGGAGCTAGGGTAAATGGAGTCAACGGAAAGAAGGGCGTGGCATTTAGACTTCTGGTGACACCAGGCAGGGCAGATGGAGAGGGGAACAGCTAGTGCTGGGAAGACCTTGGAGAAGGAGCCTCCGGTGGCAGTTCTAAAATGCCTTGAGGTAGTCAAGCAAAAGTATTTATTTACTTGAAATGTTCAGGCCTGTTCACAATTAGAATTTAACGCTCTGTTCTAACTGTACTCAATTAAATATTTTCAAGCCATATGCAAATCATAATTGCACTTTTAAATTTAACTCTTGTGGGGTAAAAACAGCTCTCTGCACTTATCTCGGACAGTAGTGAAGTCTCGGGGCTCTAGAGATGTTCCCAGTGGACTTACAGGGCTTTCGTTGCCAAATCTCCATGCTTTGCAGTTTCATGTTTATATGATAACCAGGGAATAAAGTACACTGTCCCCTTGCACCCCACCCCGAACACACACCCTGCTAGCAAGATAAATTGGCCAGCTTTCAGCATATGGAAGTATTTTTATATTGTCAGCTCTGGTGGGGCAGGGAGGAAAACAATTTGCAAATGCCATTCAGTGAAATATACACACACTTTCAAGTAAGCCTGATTAGACAAAGGTTCATGTGGCAAGCCTGGCATTCAATAAATCCTTTCCCTTTTGTAGAGAAGGGAACGTTAACTGTATAAAATGCAGCAGTGTGATGGAGAAAGATGGAAGGCAAGTAAAAACTGTAAGATTCTTTAGGACATGGAAGATTATTAGAGAAAACAGTCTGAACTGTGTAAGCAGATGAGCAGATTTTTATTTTAAATTCCTTATCCAAATAGTAAAGTGTTGGGAAAAGGAATGAGGTGGGGGTGGGGCAGCTAGAGAAGGCTAAGAAGACTCTTCGAAGAGCCACACCATGTTCCTCCTGACACTCCCTCAGCCTGCTGCTCCACCTCATTTCTTTACCTCCTTCCTACAAAGCAGGGAGAATATGCAGAATGTGCAGAACACACAAGACTAATGAGAAGACAACCCAGAGACATCATAGGGTGGATGTCACCAGGGTGCTCTATAGAAGGCTGGGCTGCAGACAGGAGGTACTGGGGTGATCTACACAGCAAGCACATATTTACATATCTGGTATGTCTTGCTTTCCCAAGGACATGCTCTCCAGACCCCCCTACCCCAAAATCACTAGCTATAAGGACCAAAGGTAAGATTCACAAGGTGTAACCTTTTCTAGCCCTTGGATTTCTCTAATTCAACTATTTCTGCAATAAAGTAAGAATTTTTTTTCTTACAACACACATATGTACAAATAACAGGGAGAGAATGGTTTTTGTTTTGTTTTGTTGGTTTTTAGTTTTGTATAAACATCAGTAATTTAGCCACAAGGAAACCAAAAATGTTCAAATAATAACCTGAATCACAGACTCAAATTATAAGTAATCCTAAAACCAAGCCTAAACAGACTATGCAACAGCTCTAATGGAAAAAGGCAAATGTTGAATCAGTGTCTCAGTCATCAGCAGAGAAGCTTCCTCTTGCAGCAGATGGGGACGAAACAGAGAGACTCACAACTGAGGACGCGCAGAGTGAGACTTTGGAGTATTCAGTCCTAAAAGGACATCCTCTTCAAAGCCCTCCCCTCAGGGCTCAGGGATCTGTGCAGAGGGGAGGCAGAGAGACTGAAAAAGCCAGAGGGAATGACTGACACCAAGAAAACTCTTCCAGACACAAGGGACTGTGAGCTTAGAGACTGTTGGAGCATGCACAGGGTTCTAGTCAGATGGGTCCAGGCCCTGAGAAAGAGAAGATTTTTCAAAACTCAGTTTTCTCCAATGGAGTCTCACTGTGTACATAAACCACACTTCAGGGTAGGCTCCATGCTCAGCCAGCACAAACCATACTTGGCCGAATATTTGTACATTTTTGTGTCTCATATTGCTTTCTTTGGGCAATTGCTTATCATCTGGCCTTTTGTTGGTATACTATGATTTCTGATTGTGTTTTTATGGTGTGTGTGTGTGTGTGTTCTTGTACTTTTTTCTTCTTCTTTTCTTTAATTCTGGGTTTTGGGAGAGGGTATTTATTATTTCCTGTTTGTTTTCTAAACACACAGAAAGAGAAGCCACGGAGCTAGATAGGTGCAGAGATTGGGAAGGAGATGGAGAAAAAGAAACCACGATCAGAACATATTGTATAAAAATAATACCTTATTTCCAATTTTAGAAAAAGAAGAATGTGCCTCTGACCTCTGACTGTAAGCAAATGTTCTCCCTGGGTCTTTAGGGTACAAAGCAGACAAGGAGGAGAAGAAAGAAGAGGAGGAAGGAGAGGAGGAGAAGGAAGAGGAGGAAGAAAACCAAGAAAATGTTAGAACTAACAATGCAAACAGAGCTGTGTCTTAGCTAAAGCACAGAAGTCAACATCATCAAAAGAGCCTGGCTGTCTTTCCCACTGGCATGCTCTCTGGACTCCTTCTTCTGAGCTGTACTAAAAATACTAAGAATTCTATGGAACACAATTAGCCATGTTATTTACAGGCTATTTCAGGTTGTAAATTCATATTATTTATTTTATTTTAACTTTTCTTAGTGAATAAGAAGATGATAAAACTAAATTTCAGTTATTTGTCCTGAGTGTGTGTGTGTGTATTTGTATGATATTCATGAAACTTTTTTTTAAAAAATAGAACTAAATGTATTGTTTATCTAGTAAATTCTCCTTATCTCAGTCAGAGAACTTGGCCAGCCCATAATGAAGTAGGATAGGGGTCAGAGAACCTATCTGTCCTGCTCCAGGCAACTCGTACACTTTTGCTTTGACATCTCAAGGCTAAATGCCAATTCTGATGATTAGCCAGAGGGAAAGAGTTTTCTTTAATTAATCTCCTCATGCAGCAATTCACTGGGAAACTGATGAAATGTAGCCGCATACCGTACTGAAATCGGCTAATCCCTGTGAATGGCTCTGGGAGTTATCCCTCATTCAGCAGCATCATGGGGAGAAGTTTTTACAGTCAAGTCAAGGTTCCTAGCTTCTCAATCCGCCGGCATGCACTCAAAGCATTCTGCAAAAAGCACATGGGAAGTCACCGATACTGCTTTTGGAAAATTGGAATTCTCTTTGGAAAGAGAAATTAACTAACCCACTTAAACAAATTAAAAATAGAGAAATAAACTGTGCTGGTATTACATGTTAATACAACAGGAATTTGAAGTTTTAGGAACTAGTTGGACCAGAAACAGTTTAAAGTGGCTTTACGAGAATGGAAAGAACATAATGAGATCTGAGTTGACAGAAGAAGTGAAGAATGGGAAAGACAGGAGGGGAGACAAGGAGTGTAAGCAAAGGAACACAGCCAGACAGGGAACGTTCTGCATGCGGTCTGAGGGACTTAGATGGACTTTAGTCTATGGTAGAAGCAATTAAGTAAAGTAGGTGTTTAAAATAAAATTGGTTGAGGGCTAGGCTGATGGCTTCATGGTTAAAAGCACTTGCTGATTATGTAGAAAACCCAGATTCGGTTCTTAGCACCTTCAAGGTGGTCGCAACTGCCCATTAACTCCAGTTTCAGAAAATCGAAGCCCTCTTCTGCTCTTCGTGGGCAGCAGGCACATATGTGGCACACATACACACATGAACAAAAACACTCATAGACATATTTTTAATAAATAAATAATCTTTTAAAAAGAAACAGTTGAACAAGTAGAGGAAGTTTGGTTTGTGGTCGGATTTAAATCCCAAGGAGGCAAATATAATCCTGAAGATGAGATCAGTGAGGTACAATTATCACAAGGAAGGCACAACATGAGTCTCTTTCCAGTGGATGGTTTAAAAAAAAAAAAAAAAAAAAAAACACGTGTGACAAAAATTAGAAGCCAGCAACGGAACTGTTGAAGCTGTGCACATGTGTGTAGCACTAAAGGCCTCAGGCCGGATAAGAGGTTGCAGTTACCGAGTAGTTAGCATCTGCTATCTCAACTTTATCATGCACATAAGACAAATGGGTATTCCGGGTCCCCAGAACCGGGAGTAACAAATGGTCCTTGTCTTAAGATTAACTTCTAAGCAATTTGTTACAGCAACAGATAACTAATATTGACTGAAGACAGAGAGGGGACCCCAAATAACTCAGGAAAGCAGGAGAGGATGAAGGATGAGCTGCCCTGAAGACAGTGTTTTGTGTAAATTGTTCATGCTTCTGCACAACTGTGATTCAAAGGCTTGAAGTTTGTAAATCGTCAGATCTCTCCACACCCAATCCTAACTCAGGCCTCCA
Organism: Grammomys surdaster; assembly: GCF_004785775.1. Taxonomy (NCBI): domain Eukaryota; kingdom Metazoa; phylum Chordata; class Mammalia; order Rodentia; family Muridae; genus Grammomys; species Grammomys surdaster. The sequence goes on along the minus strand of NW_021604585.1, from coordinate 8,735,095 downwards.
TCTTAATTATAGTGACTTATACTATGAAACATCCGTAATCTTTCACGATCTCCTTTCCAAATCATCCTAAACCGGGGGTTAAAATAGCAAAGGGTTTTTATGAGTGATAACTACCTAAGTAATTAGGCAGTTGTTTTTAGAAGACTGAACTTAAGAAGCATAAGAAACATAAGAAAATGGAGTGTTTAAAATTTGACACTGAGGGTGAACAATGAATGCTCAGTTTTTATTTTATTCAAAGAACATCGAAATTTTCAATTTTCAAAATGGTCCCAAATTAATCTACAATTTTGCCACTTAAAATATAAATAGGCCACTGCCAAGCTTAAGAAGTTGTAATCAGGACAAATTCTTACATTGAAAATGTTTGTGGGCTTTTACACAAAACAGCTGCCACCCAGGATGACTAAAATAACACAAATTAGACGTAATTGAGTTAAAGGACCACACCAGGTTTGTAATTCAATTTGTCCTATGTGGTTTGGGTTTGGGGTTACCCCCCTCCATCAAACCACAGTTTGAAATTTTCATCAAATGAGAAGTACAAAAGAATAGAGAAGGCAAATGTTTAGTGAATGTTTAGCATGAGTAATTTACATAAAATCCGCTTCAGCAATGTAGAGAGTTTTTGTTGTTTGTTGGTTTAGGTCTGGTAGGGGCAAGCATTTGTCTGTTGAAACTCCTTACAGCCAGTTTCTCACTTGCACAACGTATCCTATCTGTAAGTTTCACTGTGATCTAGTTTCATAACTTAGCGCACTATTTACTTACAAGTATGAAGCAGACTCCAGGGCAGATTCAAACCCACCTCTAGGCTCTAATCCAAAATCCTCAAGGTCATTAATTCTTATGGGTAGAGGCAGAATTTTCACTACTAACACTTCAGTGGCCGCAGATAGGACTGATTGTCTCTTGTTGATAGATGTAGCTAATTACATTGCTGCCATTATGTTGGTTTTTTCCTGTGCGTCTAGCTATCATAGACCTAGCCCTAGAAGACTACTGAACTAAAGCGTCTTGAAATTAGCCAGTCCCTGGCCTTAGGCTGCCCCCAAACAAAGCAATTTGGCCAGTGGGATTTTTAGGAAAAAAGTTAGAGGTTTGGTGTTGCCCTGCATCATTCCCCTTCCAGTAGAAGCCATGGGTGTTAGGCAAATTTTGAGATAGAGTTTTCCAAATGAGCAGGTTGACCAAGTAGCTCTTAATAGGTAGTGGATAATAACTCCAACCAGGAGAGTCTGATGTGACTATCAAGTTTCACTTTAGACAACTGTCTTTAACAACATTTCTCTGAAAATGATAATTAAACAAAACACAGAAATAAGAATATGTATCAGGGCTGGATATGTAGCACAGTAGTAGAATGCTTTCCTGGCATGCATAAAAGCATAGATTTGTTCTCCAGACACACACACACACACACACCATACAAAGGGTATGTACCAATTTGAAAGTTAATCAGAAAATAGACACACCTCATTTGATATTACATATAAAACATTTGAATTTTTACATATATTACAAAGTCATTGTGTCTTTGGGAAGAAAAAATATGAGTATTTTTACTAAAACAAACTCTGGTCTCTACTTTTTTAACTTTGGCAATTACATACATGAAAAGCAGACAACCTAAAAATTTTCTTCTGCATAACACTCCTGAATACCTTAAAGCTGACCCTTCTAAGGCCAACACTCTTCCCAGTTGTCTCAAAATTCTAAAACTACACCAGAGAAATTTTAGCTTCTTTGGATGTTGAGGAAATGCTGCCATTAATAATGCCAAAGAACAGGGAAAATAATTTTTAAACATATTTTAACAATATCAATGGAGATAACGATATCATGGAGATTAAATTTTTATAGTTGAGAGACTATTCAATCCTCTTCCTGCTGTCTAACACAAGCTAAAGTATATCATGAACCTTTATTAAAAACACAAGATTCAGAAGGTGTCTCACAAAAAAAATCAGATACTGAATAAAAAAATGATTAAGATTATTATTACTAGCTAGGACATGCATATGGCATGCAAATAATCTTAGATGCCTAACTATTCCTTTTATTCCAGATAGAGAAACGGATGGTAGACTTCTTAAAGGTGGATGGATGCACTATTGGGGCAATATTATCCTATGTCTTAAATTCATTCAAATTGAAGCCAGTTCTACACAGCTTTTAAAAAGCTTAGTTCCAATAAATTAAATGAATCTCAAATTACACAGCCACTTAACAGATGGAGAAACTGAGGCAAAGCAGAGTGATGAGATTCACCCAAGGCAATGTGTTAAGACACCATTGCAGTTAAAAAATAAACAGTCACTTCCCTTTCTCGCTGACTGCCCGGCGGGCGCGACCTCTTAGGCTGTGACATGCGGGGGAGAGGAGGAGCCCGCAGACTGGCCACCGTCTCAGGATGATGCCCGTACCCTGTCGCGCCCCCGGCCGTCAGTAGGCCAACGGGCGGGGAATGTGAGCGGGAGTGATGGGGCGAGGAGCCGCCTCCGCGCCTGCGATGTCACTATTGTTCAGCTGGGTGGCCAAGGTGCCTGAGATCATCAGCTCCATCCGGCAGGCGGGAAAGATTGCCCGGCAGGAAGAGCTGCGTTGCCCCTCCGAGTTCGACGACACCTTCGCCAAAAAGTTCGAGGTGCTCTTCATTGGCCGGGTCACTGTGGCCCACAAGAAGGCACCACCTGCACTGATCGATGAGTGTATCGAGAAGTTCAACCACGTGAGCTGTGGACTGGGATGCGCCCACGGGGCAGCCATCAGCACCTGGCCCCCAGTACATGCGCAAATCCTATTCACAGCCTGGACTGTGCTCGCTGCCCTTCAGGAAGGAGTTCCAGGACGCTAGCCTTCGCAGTAGCACCTTTAGCCCCTTCGACAACGACATCGAGAACCACCTAATTGGTGGGCACAATGTGGTTCAGCCCACAGACATGGAGGAGAAACCGAACTATGCTATTCACGATTGGCCAGTCTGAAGTTTACCTCATCAGTCCTGACACCAAAAAGATTGCCCTGGAGAAAAATTTTAAGGAGATATCCTTTTGCTCTCAGAGGATCAGGCATGTGGACCACTTTGGATTTATCTGCCAAGAGTGCTGGGGCAGAGGCAGCGGCGGCTTTCATTTTGTCTGTTACGTGTTCCAGTGTACAACTGAAGCTCTGGAATGAATTCATCTAAAACCAGATAAGAACTCCAGAAGCACCTGACCACACTGACCAATCAGGAGCAGACAAGGATATTTGAGGAAGTTCAGAAAGACCAAGAAACGAGCAGCGAGAGAATGAATTAATTATTTCTTTTCTGAGGTGTGTTTGTATGAAGAGAAGCAAAAGGAGCACGGCCACAATGGGGAGCCAAAGCTGACACTGCAGGTGGCAGCAGAGAATATTGGGAGTGAACTGCCACCCAGTGCTAGCCGGTTCAGGTTAGCTTCTCTGAAGAACAGAGCAAAGAGGTCCTTAACAGAATCCTTAGAGAGCATTCTGTCCCGGGGTAATAAGGCCCGGGGCCTGCAGGACCATTCCGCCAGTGTGGATCTGGACAGCTCCACGTCTAGCACTCTCAGTAACACCGGCAAAGAGCTGTCCATGGGTGACAACGAGGCCTTGCCCATCTCCAAGAGCTCCTTCAAGCTCCTTGGCTCCTCAGATGACCTGTCCAGTGACTCAGAGAGCCACACTGCAGAAGAGTCTGCTCTGTTGTCACCTCAGCAGGCATTCAGAAGGAGAGCCAACAACACCCTGAGTCATTTACCAGTAGAGTGCCCTATGCCTCCAGAACCTGCCCAGAGCTCTCCAGGGCTCTCTCAAAGGAAACTCATGTGGTATCACTCCGTGAGCACAGAGACGCCTCATGAACGCAAGGACTTTGAATCCAAAGCAAACCACCTGGGTAACACAGATGACCCCCGTGAAGACCCGGCAGCATTCATGGAGACAGCAGATATTCCTCCGAGTGGCCACTCCACAGAAGGCTTGTGATTCCCCAAGCAGATATAAAGACTATTCAGAGCTGGGAGAGCTCCCTCCACGCTCCACCAGTGTGTGAAGACAGACCATTTGGCCCAGTACAGGAGGAAAAGAAGAGGAGCTCCAAGAACTGTGGAAAAAGGCCATCTTGCAACAGATCCTGCTGCTCAGGATGGAGAAGGAGAATCAGAAGCTACAAGCCTCTGAGAATGATTTGTTCAACAAATGCCTGCAGCTCGATTATGAAGAAATCACTCCGTGTCTTAAAGAAGTAACTACAGTGTGGGAAAAGATGCTTAGCACTCCGGGAAGATCCAAAATTAAATTTGACATGGAAAAAGTGCACTCAGCTGTTGGACAAGGTGTGCCACGTCATCACCGGGGTGAGGTCTGGAAGTTTCTGGCTGAGCAGATCCACCTTAAACATCCATTTCCTAGTAAACAACAGCCAAAGGATGTGCCCTACAAAGAGCTCTTGAAGAAGCTGACCTCCCAGCAGCATGCCATTCTCATAGACCTCGGGCGAACTTTTCCAACACATCCAAACTTCTCTGCCCAGCTTGGAGCAGGTCAGCTGTCACTTTACAACATTCTGAAGGCCTACTCACTCCTGGACCAGGAAGTTGGATACTGTCAAGGCCTCAGCTTTGTGGCAGGCATTTTGCTTCTTCATATGAGTGAGGAAGAGGCGTTCAAGATGCTCAAGTTCCTGATGTTTGACATGGGTCTGCGGAAACAGTATCGGCCGGACATGATTATTTTACAGATCCAGATGTACCAGTTGTCACGGCTCCTCCATGATTACCAGAGAGACCTCTACAACCACCTGGAAGAGCATGAGATCGCCCCCAGCCTCTACGCAGCTCCCTGGTTTCTCACCAGTCTTCACTTCACAGTTCCCACTTGGCTTTGTAGCCAGAGTCTTTGATATGATCTTCCTTCAGGGATCAGAGGTCATATTTAAAGTAGCTTTAAGTCTTTTGGGGAGCCATAAGCCCTTGATTCTGCAGCATGAGAACCTGGAAACCATAGTAGACTTTGTAAAGAACACACTCCCCAACCTGGGCTTGGTGCAGATGGGGAAGACCATCAGTCAGGTGTTTGAGATGGACATCGCCAAACAGCTTCAAGCCTATGAGGTTGAGTACCATGTGCTCCAAGAAGAACTTATTGATTCCTCTCTTCTCGGTGACAACCAAAGAATGGATAAATTGGAAAAAACAAACAGCAGCTTATGCAAACAGAACCTTGACCTCCTGGAACAATTGCAGGTGGCAAATGCTAGGATCCAAAGCCTTGAAGCCACGGTGGAGAACCTTCTGACCAGCAAGAGTAAGCTGAAGCAGGCTGCGCTGACACTAGAGGTGGAGCACTCCGCCCTGCTGCAGATGGTGGAGGAGCTGCGGAGGCAAAGCGCCCAGCCCAGCACTCCAGAGCCAGACTGCACCCTGCTGGAACCTACAGGTGACTGACAGCTGCCAGGAGAGACTGCACACCACTAACACTGTCCAGGCCTTAATCAAGAGAGACAGAAGGCAGAGGCAGAGAAGAGAGAACTTCTCAGGGAGGAAACTGGGTGACCAGCCTGTAGATTCTTTTGAGCTCAGACTTGGAATTGGAGGACAAAAGCCTCAGTTATTGTTGTTTTTGGTTTTAATTCGTTGTCCCCTTTCCAGTCCTGGTTGTTGTAGCTTGAGATGGCATGGACATGAATAAATTACATTTATGGTAAAAAAAAAAAAAAGAAGAAAGAAAGAAAGAAAGAAAATAAACATTCAAGTCTTTCCTCTGAGACAGAACGATGCAGTCACATGACATTCAGCAATCACAAGAAAGACTCTCCCAGAAGCAATCTGCAAAATAACAAGAAGCAGGTGTTTCTGTTCAAACTCAAGTACAGCCCATGCAGCTCACTGCCTTCTAGCCACTCTGCCACGCTATTATGTTTAACAGTAATGTAGTGTAAGCATAAAGCTTCTAGTCAGTTTACATCTGCAAGCAGATACAAACATGCAAAGCAAGTCTCTGGTTGTCCTCTCCAACTGCCGTCCTGCCTACTTAACTGATGTCTTTCTAAAGTTGAAGAGAAAAAAATCCAAACAGTAATTTTTTTTTATCCACACAATCATAGAATGCTACTAAATCTACAGACAGAAAAAAAAAATGCTATTGGCATAAGAAATATAACAAACGTAAGCTACAAACTAGTGAGACACAAGTTATAGTTTAAGTTCACATGAAACTGCTGGATAAGAAAAAAACAAACAAAAATCCTTCAGACAACATCAGTTCAAAATACCTTGCAGCCACTGAGCCTGATCTGAAACATCGTAGAGAGAATCTAACACTCCTGCATCAGACACATGGCCTCCTCATCTCAGAATGGGCTATACTTACAACAAGTTTCAGATGTGTTTATAAATACTTGATTGTGGGACATATAGATTTAAATTGCAATGTTTAATAGTTTTATATGCTAACAGGATAAACCCCAGATGCAGAAAATACACAGCAAAGGCTATGGAACTTCGGGCAATCGAGTGTCACTTTTGTTCCCCATGTTGACACCAAACATTGAGAGACCCCCTACACTAAATGGGTGAGAGCAATTTGGAAAGAAGAAAATTAAAGAAGGGAAAGAGGAATTTCTTTAAACTGCTGCCTCCAAAAGTACCTACATTTACGTGAAACTGTTTTTCCTTTATGAGAAAATATACTGGCTACTTTTCATTAACAAAATCGGAGTCCTTTTCATGTTTTTTTATAACAACAAGCAACCAATCACAAACATTGAAAATGGAATTTCGAAAGAGAATCTGGCAAGATTTCTAACACAAAACACATTATACCGAGCAAAGATAAAAGTTTACATGCCTTTCTATTCAGAGGGCATCTAAATGACAGTACGTCTGAAGGATATTCTATAAAAAATAACCATATAGATATAACTTTATTAAAGGCCAAAAGGCAAGCAGCTAATGTCTATAAAAGCAGCAAGTGAGTGGGAATATTAGAGTTGGAAAGAACTAAACACAGCACAGATTGGCTGCTGCAGTGGCCTGAGACCTCAGCTTTTATGCAGGTTTCCATGAGTGTTCTACCTGACAAAATACACTTGGCATCCAAGAAGTAAAAATGTAAGTGACCTACTCTGAGTACTTCTCTTGCTTTCAAGACTGATCTTAAACAATTTTGCATCTTTACTGAGGAGCATAACACAGGTCTTCATCATGGCACAAAACATACCTGGGTCAGTTAAGAAAAATAATCTACTACCTGCTACAAGTAAACAAGGGGAATTTACAATTACAATCACTAAGAAAGTGATGGCTTGGCTCCCGACTCTCTATTCTGGTACCTAAAGGGACCTCTAAAGAGTATGACACACAAAAGCATATTAAGTGCAAACCTTTCACAAGTGCTTTCTCACCTATATTCCTTAGCTTTATAGGATAGAAACAAACTAGCAGTCTTATTTAAGTCAGTCAAGAGTTTACTGGAAATAATATTGACGACTATCAAATAACCTGACAGGTTTGCTTGGAACACTCAGTGGTCATTACTAACACTCTTCAAGAAAGGGCGGCAAATGATCGGCACAGGTTTCATCGGTTTCATTATTTATGTTCACAGTTAGTCACAACCTAAATCAACAACAAGAAAGAGTCAGTTTAGCAGACTGTATTATTCTCTGAAAGTATTCCAATAGCTTAAGTGAATCCCAGAGCTGTGAAAGAGTACGAAAGTCTTCTTATTTTAGAGATTTCAAGTTTACTTCTTGAACTAATTTGGGAATTTTCGTGCTAACAGTAGTTAAGGAGGAAGAGCTTAGGGCATACGGAAAGGGGGAAAGCAGATGCAGACATGCCACACAGGTCCCAGGTATGTTTAATTTCAGCAGCAGCAGTAATTGGGGAGTGGGAATCTAGTAGAGTTAACACAAGGGATGTTCTCTGAACTTAATCCAACAGTGTCTACGATGGTCTAATTTTTAAGGAAAACGTTCTCCCCAACGATTATATCTTTCTTCATATTTTAATTAGCCTCAAACCTACTGCCTGCTTACTAAATTTTCCCTATTTTTACCTTCTAATTGTGCCATGTGCAATTACTAAGAAAAGGAGAGTTAAGGAAACCCCGAACTTTCTACTGTGTCAGAAGCTAAAAAACAATTTAAAAATTAAGAAAAAAAAATGTGATTAAAGCATCTGCTTGCAGTAACAGGAAATGATATAGTTAAAAATCTACATTCAATGAAAGCAAGTTTTCAAGTTGACAGCAGGAATATGTTTCTGTAAAGAACACTCCTACCAAGGCAGAGTTACATGACCGCATATGCCTGTTTATCCATTTGCACATCTTCCCAAAAGGATGCACAAGAAAAGGTCCTTGGGGATGGAAACCAAAAGGCAGTGGCGCTGGTTTCAATTGCAGGTGGGGATGAGACAGGGGTTGTTGTCATGAAGGAGGTAATGAAGACTTTAGAGATATTCCGAATATGTGTATATATTAATATACTACTTTTATAATAAAACTAATTGTTCATAAGAATAAGAAGTGGATACAAAGGAAAAGTTGCCTGTGAGTAGGCATGAGTCTACATGACTAGGCACAAGTGTAAGACCGGTCCTTTTCCTCTCTAGGTAAAGACTTCTACTCTCTCCTTCATTAGGTCTATTCTAAAGTCGCCATCTTCAGGTCTTTCTTGTTGTTGTTTTTGCTTGGTTGGTTTTGGTTCTTTTGAGACAGGGCACTCACTTTATAGCCCAGGCTAGACTGGAACTCGCTCGGGGCCCAGAAATCATAACAATCCTCCCACCAATCACCTTCAAAATGGGATTAGAGGTGTGAGCCACTAAGCCCAGCTTGTGTGGTTTGGTTTGTTTACTTGCTGGAGATTGAACCCAGGACCTCACACATAGCCAAGCTTATGTTTGACCGCTGATCTACACTCTGCCCCCAAACTTTTGGTTTTTAAAATGCATTAAAGTGAAAACTCTGGATTCTTATCTATTCTGTGCTCCCGTGAAAAGTGAGAGCCCGTAGTGAGTAGAAGCAGTAGGTAGGTGTAGATACCGGTTTTCTCTTAATTCCTGAACCTAATTCCCACCCCAGGAGTCTTCTATGGCTCTTTCCTGTCATCTCAATCTACAAAAAATAAGAGCTGCCTCTCAATTCTCCCAGATGTCTGAGGCAAGTCTGAGGCCCCCTTGACTGCTCTAACTCCTGCCTTTGAGGCTCCACTGTTTGTTTCTTTGGTTGTATCTGTGATTATTTTATTCCTGTTGTTTGGTTTTCATTTTTGAGACAATCACGTTGCATAGCCCAGGCTAACTTGGTACTCCCTTAATTCATAGATAGGACAGGCTGGCCCCAATTTCAAGTCAATCTTCCTGCCAAAGCCAAGTGTTGGATTATAGACATAGCACTCATTCCCAGCTAATAGTATTCTTTAGAAATCCTGGCTTCCTTGTTTTTCCAATACTAGCAGAAATGTATTATTAGTCAGGGCAGAGGACTCTACGCATGGGGCAAGCACCAGCGTAACCAAATGCACAAGAAACTGGTGAGATTAGGGAACTAGGAAGAAGCTGGGTGGACTAGAATAAATATGTATGTGTTGGGCACAAGTGAGAAGAGAAGGTAATGGAAGAAAATGAGGCAGGAATAAGCAGGTTAAGCCCACACTATAAAACCACAGTCTGACAAGTTCTCTCTATATCAATCCTTGGACATTAGCAGAGACTCATCAAAGGTTTTTAAGCCAAGGAATATGATTAGATCTGCCTCTAAAGGAAGATATATGACAGCTGTGTGGAAGACAGACTAGAAAACCGAAAGACTGAAAGTAATTAAGAGGCTTGCAGCAGACCAGTCATGAATGATAAAAAAGGGTCTATCCAAGGCAAAGGCCGAGGGAATGGAGAGCAGGGAATGAACTCTTTCAAAGGCAGCTTCTGAGACACAGGAGACAAGACTCTGTTGACAGATGGGTAGTGGGAACATAAGGACTCAAGATGAACGTAAGGTCTCTAGCTAAGAGGATTTGGAAGTCATTAATGAAGATAAGAGGATACAAGAGAGCGCTGGTGTTTGAATTGTGAGTGGAAGAATGAGTTCGAGATTTATTCAACTATTTGCTGGAATACCAATTCTTACTACACTCCCAAGGATAAGGCTATTGTTTGCTTCGTACCCAGTGGAATGTCATCTGTGCTTAATTCAAGTCTATGATAATGACTTGAATTATCATATAATAATAACTATATATGCTTGAATAATGCTATATAGCTTGAATAATGCTAACCTGGGCCAGGAGAATCAAGACTTGACAGTATTAAGATAGCTCTTCAAAGTGTAGAAAGAAAATATGAGACAAGATCATTTGTTTCACTTTTATGTCAAATTTCTTTTGCTTTTCAAAATAAATGTGCAATAACAACAGGGCTTTTTAACAAGAAGATCTGTTGCTACAGAGCAGTGTGTGTAGGCCACAGTGCCTCTGGTTTCTACACAGTCCAGCAATGCAATTGCATCACCTCGAATTCGTTCTCTTCCTCAGGAACCTGTACTAGCACTGAAGATGCTAAAGCCTTCCACACCCACTGGTCAGACATCAGTGGAACCATTTAAACAACTTGAGGGGAAAGGAACAGAGGGGTTGGCAACCCCACTGCTGTTTTATTTTAAAGACCTTGCAGGAGGTATAGGGAAAAAAAGCAGCGTTTGTTCTGGTTAATGCCGTTGTGCAATATTTTCTGGGGTTTGCCTTGTAGGCATGTTGAAATCGTAACTAAGTAAACCAGCTCCAGAAACAAAGAAACAACGCTCCCTGCCCCCTCCACTCTGAAGGAGTGAGGGCTTCATAGGAGCAGTGAGTGACGCATCTTCTCCAGGACCACCAGACTTGGGAACAACTTGGTTTTTAACCCTCCACCAACTGAAACTTTTGTTTTATTTAATCTCAGTAACCACAGTAAATTTTGTTGTTTTTTTTTTTGTAAAACAAGTAACCGCTTTCCTTCTCATCAGAATCCCATTAACTTTCCTGTCTTGTTTGGAGCGTGAAGAAGGTTCAATACTGGCCAAACAGCTAGTCTCTTTTTGTGGTGAAGAAATGCTTATAAATTAAGTACGTTCCTTGATATTTACATGGCACTAACCGGGCTACTATAAGGCTCTCATCTTCTCTGTCTGCCTCTTGGTTTTGTATTTACTCATTCGTGTGTGTGTGTGTGTGTGTGTGTGTGTGTGTGTGTCTGCATGCACACACATGCACAATGCCAGGCATGCAGAAGTCCAACAACTCTGAGGAGTCAATCTTGCCATCCACATTATTCTGAGTCAGGGTCCCCCTTGCTTCTGCCTGTGTGTTCTGTACAGCAGACTAGTGGCCTACGCCTCCAGGCAATTCTTCCTTCTGACTCCCATCTTGCTAAGGGAGCCATGGGATTACAGATGTGTGCTACCACATCAGATTTTGTTTGTTTGTTTGTTTGTTTGTTTGTTTTTCGAGACAGGGTTTCTCTGCTGTAGCCCTGGCTGTCCTGGAACTCACTCTGTAGACCAGGCTGTCCTCGAACTCAGAAATCCACTTGCCTCTGCCTCCCAAGTGCTGGGATTAAAGGCATGCGCCACCACCGCCCGGCTACCACATCCGATTTTATGTGGGTTCTGGGAAAACAAACTCAGGTTGTCAGGTTTACTCGGCAAGTACTTTTTATCAACAGATCCATCTCTCTAACCCTCTCTCTGTAGTTAAAAAAAAAATATGCATTTATGGGGAAACAACAACATAGGAAGCCAGGAGATCTAGGCTCAATTTCATTCACTTCAGTTGACTGTAGGATGTTAGTTAAGAATTAATGTCAGAAAAAGACTGTGGTTTTCAAAGACCCCTTTAACTTTAAAATATTGATGTTAATCACTGGAGTTTAGCCCATTGGTAGTGCACTGACCTAACATGCAAAAGCATCTGGGTTCAGTGACTAGCCCACAAGAAAAAAAAAAAAAAGTAAGAGAAAATGGTGAAACTGACCAAAATCTGGTTGAATCTCAAATTTGCATAGCTTTTGTCATCTATGTGAGGTTCTTCCTCAAGAACTGGAATTAGTTTTATTTATGAGAAAGATGCACCACTTAGAAGACTGGAGGAAATACTGCACACCCATGAAATACTATGTTGCTGATAAAAATGTCAGAGAAAGGAAAGTGTGGTCAATTTGAAAAGAAATGGAGGCATAAAAATGTGCATGCACAAATTCATTTTTCACCATGATAAACTCACTATAACATTGTCATTAAAATGCCCTTATTGCAAATATTCAATACAAAAGTCCCCCCAAATGCAGCAAATCATTTAAACTCTCGTCACTGAAAACATCCAACACTGACTGACTCATCCCAGACAGCTATTCACATATCACAGAGGCAGATGGAGATGGAGAAATAAATGTATTGCTTCCCAGTAAGATTGTAGTCACTCCTTTTTAAAAAAAATCAATTCTAGGGAACGACAGCCACAACATCAGGAGCAGGAGCGGCAGTGGCAGCGGTGGCGGTGGCAGCAGCCTCCCTCACCTCTGTCCCCGCAGTCGCTGCCTGGGGGCGGGAAGAGAGGGCGTCGGCAGCGGCAGCGGCTGGACGAAACAAATCACCTGCAGATATTTTATGCATGGGGTTTGTGAGGAAGGAGATAACTGTTGATACTCTCATGATCTCTCTGACAGTCCATATGGTGTAGTGTGCAAGTATTTTCAAAGAGGGTACTGTGTTTATGGAGATCGTTGCAGATACGAACACAGAAAGCCACTGAAACAGGAAGAAGTCACCGCTATAGATCTGAGTGCAAAACCATCCCTCGCTGCTTCCTCAAGTCTCTCTTATGGCGTTGGATCACTTGCTGAAATGAATCCAGGCGAAGCTGAGTCACAAAACCCAAACTTTCCAACTGTAGGAGCAGGTTCAGAGGACTGGGTGAATGCCATTGAGTTTGTCCTTGGGCAGCCCTACTGTGGCCGTACTGCCCCTTCCTGCACTGAAGTACCCCTGCAGGGCTCAGTGACCAAGGAAGAGTCAGATAAGGAGCCAACTACGGTGGAGACAAAGAAGCAGCTTTGCCCCTATGCTGCGGTGGGAGAGTGTCGCTATGGGGGAAACTGTGTATCTCCACAGAGACTCCTGTGACATGTGTGACCTGCAGGTCCTACACCCAATGGATGCTGCCCAGAGGTCACAGCACATCAAATCTTGCATCGAGGCCCATGAGAAGGACATGGAGCTCACTTTTGCTGTTCAGCGCAGCAAAGACATGGTGTGTGAGATCTGCATGGAGATGGTCTGTGAGAAAGCCAACCCCAGCGAGCGAGCGAGCGAGCGAGCGAGCGAGCGTCGCTTTGGGATCCTCTCCAACTGCAACCACACCTACTGTCTCAAGTGTATTCGCAAGTGAAGTGCTAAGAAGAGCAAGATCATAACGTCCTGCCCTGAATGCCGGATCACATCTGACTTTGTCATTCCAAGTGAGTACTGGGTGGAGGAGAAAGAAGAGAAGCAGAAACTCATTCAGAAATACAAGGAGGCCATGAGGAACAAGGCAGGTATTCTGATGAAGGACGTGGGAGCTGCCCATTTGGAGGGAACTGTTTTTACAAGCATGCGTACCCTGATGGCCGTAGGGAGGAGCCACAGAGACAGAAAGTGGGAACATCAAGCAGATACCGGCCCCAAGGAAGGAACCACTTCTGGGAGCTCATTGAGGAGAGAGAGAACACCCCCTTTGACGACGACAACAAGGAGGCGGGCGAGATGAGCTGGGCTAGATGCTGCTTATGCTTTTGGCCGCAGGTGGGAGCGACGAGCTGGCAGACTCTGAGGACGAGTGGGACTTGTTTCACGATGAGCTGGAGGATTTCTATGACCTGGATCTATAGCGGCCTTGCGTGGCGCCGGAACTGGTCTGCAGAGCCTCAGACAGTAGCTGTCCCCTGTGCTGTGTGGCACTGCGTGTGGCTCTCCTAGGCAGGCCTCTCAAACTCCAGGTGCTGTCATCACTGCCCAGGGCCTGTTCTTCTACCCTCACCTTTCTCCCAAGAGTGTGTTGTTTTCTCTGTTTTCAAAAGTTACAAAAATAAATCTTTTTTTTTTTTTTTTTTTTTGGTTTTTTGAGACGGGGTTTCTCTTTATAGCCCAGGCTGTCCTGGAACTCACTCTGTAGACCAGGCTGGCCTCAAACTCAGAAATCAGCCTGCCTCTGCCTCCCAAGTGCTGGGATTAAAGGTGTGCGCCACCACCACCCGGCATACAATAAATCTTAAAGTTAGTTTTTTTGTAACATGAATTTAACTGTCAGACAGTTAGTGTAGGTTTGTTGCGTCATCTGTTTTCAGCCAGGTTGTGTTCATGTACTTTGCACACTCATTTTGAGACCCCTTTGAGGCTCAAAGGAAAAAGCACTGACTGTGCTTTGGGGTCCAAGGATAGGAGCAATTAGGAAAAAAGGGACCTAAGTCGGCAAGTCACTCTCTGCGCTAGATGTAGGAAGACTCCCGAGGTTTCTGTGAGAGCTGCACCTTCATGGTTTTATATCTGTTCCCTACCCCGAACCCCCCATCACATGTGCTTGTCCTGTGGTTTTGGGCTCTTGTTTAATTGCAACCTGAACCAGGTGCAAATGTGTTGAGGTTAACATGAGAAAAATCTAAAAACACATGAAGGATGCAGTGGCGTTCCATCAATGAGGAGCTGGCAGTTAACTCCCAGGGGTCGATGGACTTGGTGGGCGAGCACGAGGGAGCATGTGAGCAGCTTCCCATCTGAGCATAGGTGCAGTATTCTTAGCTTTAGTGGGCAGATGTGGGGTAGTGGTTTCAGCCACATGTGTCAGGTAGATCTTAAAGGACCAAGCAGTATGTCAGTAGTTGTTAACGTAGCAGTAGCTGTCTGTCTGTCTATATGCTAGACAAATGGGATCAGCTGTAGAGGTTAAATGCTTTATCAGTACAAGCTGGGTCTTGGACACTGATGTTTTTAATGTTTTACAGTCTAGCCTTTTCAGTCCAGGCACTTACTTCCTGGAAAAACCTTTGTCCTCATTTGATGGGCCTGTTGTGAGGTTCTGTGCTTGTTTTTACGGGTATCTGCCTCATTCCATCCTTGAGCTTTGACTGTAAGACAGGTGGATTCCAATCTGAGGTGTCGATTGTACTAGAGGAATCGGTTTGCAGAAGTAAGGAACCCCTTCCCACTAAAGAGAAGGGAGGGTGCGGCCACCTACAAGACAAGCAAAAGTTAAGTTGCTAAAATTCCCCAGCAGGAATTTCACCTTTGGGTTTTGTTTCTCTTCTTTCCTGAAATAACTTGGGAGATGCTTGGATCTGTCCTCTGTCTTGTTTCCCCGGAACTCACCCAGTCTTTCGTTGCAGAGGTCTCTGCATTTTACAGCTGCCCTTTTGTAAGAAGCACTTTTCCCAAATAAAACAATTTAAAAAAGAATCAATTCTAATTTTACTGGAATAAAGGTGATGTATTTAAACTTCTAAGTGACTATTCACAGTACTGGGAATAGACAGTAAGTAGTCCAGGAAGTATAACCAACAAAGTTTAACTTTTTTTTTGCATGAAAAAAAAATCAATATAATAAAATGCCTGGCAAGTAGACCTTTAACATTATTCTAAATATAATGTAACACACACATGCATGTACGCACAGCATGCAGGTGCCTACAAACTCTAGAAAGGGGCATTGGATCTTCTGGAGCTGGAGTTACAGTACAGGTGGTTGACAGCCATCTTGTTTGGAAGCTAAGAACCAAACTCCAGTGCTCTTAAACAGAGTCTTCTCTCTAGCCCCACTAGCTTTTGTCTTCTTCATTTTTTCTTGACCTTCTTTCACTATGGGCTCTACAAATATAAGATAAATATAAAAAGCTCCCCAAGGGCAATCAGATTGGCTCAGCAGATAAGGGCCCCCGCCTCCAAGCCTGATGACCTGAGTTCAGTCTCTGGGACTCACATGGTGGAGGGAGAGGACAGACTCCAAGTTGACCTCTGACTTCCACATATCATCATGACATGTGCACAGCCACATACATAAACACACAAATAGATAAAACATAAAAAAAAAATTAAAGCAGCTTCCCAAATAGTGGGAAGGAGCCAGGGCCTTTTTCATCAAGGGTGGTGTTTTGTTTTGTTTTGTTTTGTTTTGTTTTGTTTTGTTTTGTTTTGTTTT
>NW_021604585.1:8712575-8718872 GCF_004785775.1 Grammomys surdaster | reverse complement strand
TTGTTTTGTTTTGTTTTGTTTTGTTTTGTTTTGTTTTGTTTTGTTTTAAGAAGAAACAGTATTTTACTCTGTGGCCAGTTGATCAATGCTAAGGCTCAAGCGATCCTCCTGATACAGCCTCCCTGTGGCTGGGAATGCAGGTGCTTTTCCCATCGTAGGCTTCCCGTTTGAAAAAGAAGACTCTGGTTTTGAAATACCGCCTAATAAAAAAAGACTTTGCACAGAGACATTAGAGACTGCTTGGGCTCCAGGCACAATGGACATCTTTCAGTCCCTCCAATAGACCACTTCTCCGCATCCAGGTGGTTAACGTCTCTTTAATCATTCTGTCTCCTCCCTCGGCTTGATCAACCAAGCCAACACTTACTCAACTTTCCCCGGGGGCTTTTGTACTTCTCAAATCTTTCTAGATTTTCTTTTCCCTTTTACGCTGGTGTTTGCCAGGTCCTATTATATCATCTGAACCCTTATCTCAATCTCTGACAGGACTGAAAGGAATCCTCCGCCTGACTCTAACAAAACACAACACACATGGTAACTGTCTTAGGTTCTTTTTCTGCTGCTGTAGTAAAATACTCTGAGAAAGCAACTTAGAGAAGGAAGAGGGTTTGTTGCCCACGATTCTCCCTGGTGGGAAAATTAAGGCAGCGCAGCGTGAAGCAGCTCTGGTCATATTACGTCTGCAGTCAGAAGAAAAACAAGGAATGCACAAATGTTGCTCCATTTCCTTTCTCAAATCATACAGTCAAGGATGCCAACCAAGGAATGGAGGTACCTATAGTGGGCAGCTCACTTAACATGATACAGACAACCCTCCATAGGCACACGGAGCGGCCCGTCTCCCAGAGGATTCTAGAGTCTGTCAAATTGATAGCAACATCCATCACAGCTCTACCCCTTATCAGCTTGACACTTACACATACCACTTCTAAGCCATAACCTTCCACTCCTCGTCCTCTAAGTCTTGTGTTTATCTCATAATGTAAAATACATCACAAGTTTAAAAGTATCCATAGTTATTAACAGTTCCAAATTTCTTACCTGTGAGCTTCCTTAAAATCAAAAACAAGTTACAAACTTTGAAAATATAATGGTACAAAGTAAACATTCCTATTTGAAAATGGAAGAACCAGGGCATAACAAGGGGATAAAAAAAAAAAAATCACACCAAAGCAAAGCCATAACCCAACAGGGCAAATACCAAATCACGTAGCTCCTTATCTGGCACCTAGGACTCGTGATGAAATTGGCTATGCTCCAAGAGCTCGGGAAACCTCACCCTTACAGCTCTGCGGCCTACAGCACACACCACTCTTGAGTTCCTCATCCAGACAAACGCAGACAGAATATGACCAGAGCTGCTTCAGAGTGCTGCTGCCTTGATTCCTTACTGTGAAGAACCACAGGCAAAACATCTCTGCCTTCATACAAAATGAGGCTTGCCCAGCAGATGGCCAACATCCTGGGGTCTCCATTACATCTCAGCCTCCACGGTCACATCTTCATGCAATCCCTCTCAGGACCTACAGGGACTCTGACACACATTGCCTAACCTCAGCTTTTCACCATGATTCCTTCAGACTTCAAAACCAGCACTATGTATACGATCTTCCCAAGCTTTCAGCCTTCAAAACCAGTACTATCTATCTTCCCAAGCTCGCTGCTAGCGATGGATAGAGCCTGGTCCTTTTAGATCACAGATGCATCAGTTTCTGAGCTGACCCTGGCGAAACACTTTCCTAGGCAGTTGCTTTTGAGGAGCAAGGAATTCCTTCAGTTTAGGCTTTCTTCTTTAAAATAAAAATGGATCTTTACAAAACAAAGTCGTCAAGGAATGAGATCTTACCCTCAAGATACCTTTGCTAAAAATTTCTCTAGTTCTGATCATTTTAACAGTGGCAGCTGCTTTCTTAGCACTGGCCTACAGTCTACTGTCTTAAAATTCTCTCTGCCAAACAAATTAGCCCACTATCTTCAAAATCAACTTCACTCACTTTCTCAAGACACAGGTAGAATGAATCAGATTCTTGCCCAAAATGCTACACCAGTGGGCCCTAGCACAGTTTCTGATAGTTCTTGTTCTCCCTCTGAAACCTCATGAGCCAGGCCTCCACTATACACAATTCTCTCAGCAATCTTGCCTTTCAAGCTTCCATTAACGGGGACCATTATGCTCTGCTTGAGGTATTTCATGGACTTGTTTAACCTCCTGTTCCAAAGTCTTTCATGTTCCTCCCAAAAACCAGTTCCAAAGGCCTAAGAACAGCATGGTCAGGTTCAGCAATGACCCCACTTCTAATCCCAGTTTCTGTCTTTTTTTTTTTTGGTTGTTGTTGCTTTAAAACCTTGGGAAAATAGATTAAGAAGGAGCTGTTTGATTTTGCTTTAATTCAGGGTACAGTTCATCACGGAGGGGAAGTCAAGGCAGCAGAGCCTTGAAGCCATTGGTCAGATGACATCACGTTCAGAAGACAAGAATGATGAGCACATGCATGACGCTCAGTCCACTTATCCGTTTACAGTCCAGGATGCCAGTCAGGGAATGGTGACACCCACAGTGGGCAGGTCTTCAGCCTCAATGAACATAACCCAGATGATGCCCCACAAGTACGCACAGAGGTCCATCTCACGGGAGAGTCTTGTTCTGTCAAGTTGACAACACCAGCTACCACAGCAGGCATTTATTTAATGAAGTTTGGTGGAATAGATGAATGACAGGCCACTTTTATGAGTGACACAATTAAAATATGTTATACATCTCTAGAACACTGTTTCCCTGTGGGCATTTCTGCAAAACTAGTAATATCTAATATTTATGCTGACTAGTACTCTAGTCACTAATCACATGTGGTTACTCAACACTTGCAATGTAACTAGTGCAACTAAATTCTTCACAATATGTAATTTTCATTCACTAGTCACATATGGTTAGTGATGAACACATTGAAGAGTTTAACTGTAGAGTCTCAGAGGGAATATAAAACATACACACCCTGGCTTGCTTATATTTTATACACACTGAAACATGAAGCGGAGCTTACTGATATAATTCATGTTTCATAAGTGAAATTTCTCGTAACTGAGTGTGCATGTGCATTCTGAGGACAGGAATTAGATTTTGCTCATAACCATCTTACATATACCAAATACTTAACATTTTAAGAATAGTTAATATTCAACTAAGCTGAATGAAGATATTGGTGGCTCAAATTTAAATAATATACCATCTGTTTATTTTCTTCTTTATTTAAGAGTAAAGGATAAAAACGAAACAAAATTCCAGGGACCAACAATAAAGGAAAAGAAGACAAAGAGGGTGCTCTGCTCTCTGACCTGAGCATCCTCCACCATACCAAGGCCCGACACTTCTACCTTAGCGCCATCCCAGTTCATGGTTTCCTTGCTATAATCTGACTCCCTCTTAACCACCCACACTATTCACATGCTTTCCAGTTCACATTCCCCTGCTCCATAAAGCATTACTGAAAGAACTGAGTATCTCATCCCCCATGATCAAGTCCTCTCTGCCATATAGATGTCTGAAGACTTAATTTCCCCTTGCTAGAGAACTTCTCCAAAGGTGGATGCAATGTCCTACTCATCTTGCTCTTTCTGTAACACTCAGGACAATGCCCTTTACTAGGTGGCATTAGAATATCTATAAAAATACTGAAGTCACAGAACAGCTTGATGTTATAGGTATTGCTCAAGATATACAAGAACATCTGATTCTGAAATCATATTGGGAAAAAAAAACATGATTTTTCTTTTGCTCCTAGAATCCTCAGAGAGTGGCAATCTACCGCCAATACCGTACATGCAGTATTCCTGAATATTAGAAACCCCGCTGTGTCCAACCCCACTTCAGTTTCAGAGCAGTAAGGCTCTTCTTCTCCATCCTCTCTTCAGCTACGCCTCCTGCTTGCCAATATTTCAGAGGAACTCTGTACTCTACCTTAAGTGTAACACACGGTTGAATGTCACCTTTCCACCTTGAGGACAGCAACTATACATTCTGTCCTTTAAAAGATATTTTGGAGCACAGCCAAATGTCAGGACATCATTTAGGAACAAGCTTAAACCACGGGACATACATCCCATTTCAATAAAATGTTGCTAACCTTCCTAAAGGCCTTGCTTTGTCCAGGTGCACCATTAGAATGTGTAACAAGACTTAGCTTCACTCCTCGCACTATGTGTCCCTTTATTAATATTACAGACACTCTTCAATTACTCCTCCAGCCACAGGCTTATTAACTGTTTGAAGTATTATGCTTCTGTGCACTTAATATTAACGATGATACTTCAAAACCTATTACTGCATTTCAGAAGTTTTGAAGTGTTTATCATTTTCTCAGTAAATGAAACTTAACAAAAATTGGTACACACAGGTTGCAAAAAACCTAGTCATCTAAGATGATGACTCTTTAGTCTTTTGTGAAAATACTGGTGTGATATAACAATCTTTTTTTTTTAAATCTAGAACTAACACGGAAAGAACTGGAGTTCTTTGAAAGCACGGGTAGATTTCATTCTGGCATTCTTTGTCTCCATGAAGTCTTTTTTGGTACCTAAGGATATATTAGTTTAATCACTCACAAAGCATTTGGAAATAGCTACTGCCTTTACAACATTTGCAAGTCACATGGGGTCATTTGTTAAAAGAACATAAGGTGCAAAAAATGTTTCCATATGCTAGAAAGTAGCTCCATCAGTTTTAATAAGACAAGAGGAAAGTGTCGCTGTTTTGCAAATGAGAAGTAAGCTATGAAAGACATGAGGAACCTTCAGTGTAAATATAAACACCTCAGGAACCACATGAGATCACCTCACAAAACAGGAGTGTAGATAGCACAACATCTACTATTATTTACACAAGTAACCATGAGCACTGCTAAAATATGTTCTAAATGCAGTTAAGCCCAAAACATCCTCAGAGTAAAGAAGTCCTCTTTCTGCCTTGCTCATCTGACTGCTGGGTCGCAAGGTCAAGAGTAAACAGACTCTAATTTTCCATCTCCATCTGTGCTGTTATTCCTCCGTATCTAAGCCTTGAAACTAGAAGGTATAATCCGTAGTGGAAAATAGACACTATATCAAAAGCTAAAAGTAATTCTCTTTTTGATAAGTCAACCACTTAATATCTGACAATACCAACCTATCTACCATAGGAAAAAGAAAAGCCCCACGTCTCTGATAAGCAGATGATGGCACTGTTATTACAACCCTCTCCTGATCCCAGAATGAACAGCATTACATTTCAGAAGATTATAAACCACATGATTCCAACTGCATAAACAATAAGAAAATCCGCTATCAAAACAAAAATACTAAAAGTATTGTGCAGTCTGTAACTCCAGGCTCTGACTACATTTGCTAGAGAGAGATACCATTTTGCTCCATTCACCACATGTTCAGAGTTCACTGTACATTTGTAAAAAATGTGGAGAGAGTGATTCTATGACCAGAGAAGTTCAAAATGCCTCCGAGTCCCAAGTCAGTCTTGGTTCTTCCTCACACCACACCCCCTGAACGGGCAGTTTTAAACAGGACCCTCTAGTCACTTTCCGTCATGGCAGACTGATTTCTCTGGTTGTAAATATCCAAGCGGGCTACACAGAATTTTCTTCTAAGATGTGAGTCAAGGGTGTTTATTTGGAGCTGGAAAGATCTCGCTGGTTAAGAGCACTTGCCACATTTGCAGAGGACCCGGGTTCAGTTCCCAGCATCCACATGACAGCGCACAAGCTCCAGAGGAACCAGCAGCCTCTTCTGGCCTAAGAGGGCACTAGGCACGCACGCAGTACACATATGCACATACATGCAAAATACACATAAAAAATAAAAATAAGCCTTTTTTATACTTAGGTGTTTATTTACTTATTTTTCTTCAGGTAGATCTCACTATATTGCCCAGACTGGTCCTGAGACCCTGGCCTCAATCTTCCTGTAGTAGACTCCCAAGAGGCAGGAACTACAGACTCATGTTGCTGTACCAGACTCAATAAAATACTTGAGAAACACTCGTCTCCAGGTGCAGTGGTACAAACCTGTAACCCTGGCTTCTTGGGAAGCTAATGTGAAACAGACCACTTGAGCCCATGGGTTCCAGGCCAGCTTAGGAAACACTATGAAATTACATGAGGCTTGGAAGGGTGGCAGCACGAGTGGGATGAGTAGAAAGAATATCCTATTGAAAACATAGCTGGGTTGGGGTGTTACTCATTGACAGATCAGTTAGCTAGTGCATACAAGACTCTAGCTTCAATACTCGGAGAGGAAAGGAGAGGAGAGGAG
>NW_021604585.1:8692513-8712175 GCF_004785775.1 Grammomys surdaster | reverse complement strand
AAGGGGAGGGGAGGGGAGAAGGGGAGAGGAGGGAAGAGGAGGGGAGCAGAAGAGAGAGAAGAGGAGAGGGAAGGGGAAGAGAGAAGAAAGGAGGGGAGGGGGAAGAGAGGAGGAAAGACCCTCTGTCTATAAGACCACGTATTTTTCAATACACACACCTACAAAAATTTAAAATGTATGAGTTTATGTTGAGGCTTCTCCCTTTCTCTGTGTAATTGTTGGAAAGCAGAGTGTGATAAGAGGTTCTAGACCACGTCAGCTATGCGCTCATCAATGGATTAATGTACTTTGTGGGAATGGATTACCAACTACAGAGGTTGAACCCCTTTGTTTTCTCTTTACACAAACCCAGTTGTCCTGCTTCCCACCATGACAGCTACAGCCGCCTAAGGCCTTCACCAAAAGTCAAAACAACACATGCACCATGCATTTGCACATCCCAGCCTCCAAAATCAAAGGAAAAATTAATTTCCTTTATAAATTACTCCATCTCAGGTATTCTGTTATAGCAACAGAGAACATACTGACATAAACACCACAAGTCTAAATAGTCTTAAGCTGAATTAAATCTTGTCTCCCGAGTCATTTGCTTCAAACAAAACAGCGTCATTCCTAGAACGATCCTATTTTAACCGTCAATTCTAGTGGTTAAATTACTGATTTGACTTTCAGCAAAACTGTTGGATGGAAAAACAACAATTTTTTTTCTAAAGCTAAAAGGAAGCCAAAGAAAAACACTGAGGAAAATAAAGATTTAATGCAATGCTTTCCTTAGCCACGCACTAAGATGGGAACCAAGGACATATGGTCACAAAACAGAAACTGTCCCTGGCTTTATGAAGCTTCTAACTAGGCTTCATTGTTAAGAGTTTTATCACAACAAAAGAGACATTTTTATTGCCATTCATCCATGAATAAAAGTGACATATCCTGAGAGAAACCCTTTTCAGGGGGGCTGGAGAGAGACAGCTCAGTGGTTAAGAACACTGGTTGCTGGGATGCAAGTTTGATTCTCAGAACTCAAACGGCAGCTCACAAGCATCTTTAACTCCAGTGGGAGGGGGTCTGATGCCCCTTCTGACCACTGTGGGCAATGCAGTCACATGGTACACAAATACACATGCAGGCAAAACACTCATACACATCAAATAAATATTTAAAAATTAAAATTAAAAAAAGAAACTGTATACAAATCCCTTTCATAAACAAGAGTTTCATCAGATTGCGTTTTCCCTTTCTTTATATCTGTGGGCAGTTTTTATTACGTATGTTTGACCTCAGGCAGTCATGAGAATATACAATGCGGACGTTATCGATGATGGTGGTGGTGGTGATGATGATGATGGTGGTGGTGGTGATGACGATGATGATGATGGTGGTAGTGGTGGTGATGATGATGGTGGTGGTGATGATGATGATGGCGGTGATGATAATGGTGACAGTAACACGAACTGCTTAGAAAGCAGTAAAGCTCCTGATATTTCACTACTTAGAGTTATTTAAGATATTTGAAATTCTTATCCCATCAGCTCCTCACTGAAACCCTGTTATTCTGTGTGACAAGGGCAGCAGTAAAACGTCACTGGGTTTGTTTGTTCCTCTAGGACTTTATCTCGTCCCATTGTCCTTGCTAGTTTCTAACTCCTAAACTGAAGCTATCTTCCAAAACAGATCACTGATCAAAAATATTCCATCAAAACACAGAACTTAAACAGACCAACTCACAAAGCCTAACGGGTAACTACTTGGTTGAAGAGGACATAATGCTGAAGTTGTAACCATCCTGGAGATCAGAGCACGGCTTGTGGCAGAGGGTTCTCTCCCTTCACTACCCAGCTCCAGAGAACGGCCTCAGGCAGCCAGGCTTGGCATCAGGTGCCTTGACCATGTTTTAATGTGATAAAAATTAGTGCCTTGGGAGTTACTGTTCCAGGTGTTTATTTCTCCTTTGCCTACTATTCCCTTTCTATTTTGTTTCCAGAAAAAGAGCCATTCACCTGACTCCAGATAGTCTTTACTCCCAAACAGAACATCCTAAAACTGGAGGGTCCCCAAACTCATGTTAAACATGCACCTCTAAACCCCAAACCCATTCAGAACCTCGAGACTTGTGTCCTTATTAGAAAAAGTCAACCCTAGACCAGTGAATCATGAAGACCCCCTTGGTAAAGCCACAACCAAAAAACTGTTAATCTTTTAATGTTCATGAAAGCCAAGGGGAATTTCATAAAGGCTATGGGTTCTCTTCCAAGAATACACTCCTAAAAATAGACCTAACATTTTGCATAACTTCAGGGGACCTTAAAGCACGGTCAAAGGAGACCAACGTAAAATGATTGTCCACGTTCTCTCTTGAGCCATGTTTCCTTCAACATCAAGAAATCCTGTTAACAGTGAGAAATGACTTGGGACTTATTCATGAAAAGTCAATAGAAAAAGATATGCCAAGTGTCCAAAGATTAAAGAAAGGGGTCCATGCCAATGTGGGGTACTCCTAGGCCGGCAGGATGCCAAATCTTATTAATTGGCACTAAAGAAACAATCTAAACATTTTTCTGATTTTAGAATACAAAATTCAATCTTGGTTATTTCGACTACTACCAACTTGCTTTGAATATTGTCACTGAATCAGCAGAAAGTTTAGACATTCCCGTATAGTTTGATTGTATTTATTCTTCCTAATTCTTATCTAGAAGCCAGTTTTACCTTATTTTTTCTCAGTGTTATTTACTTTTACATTTTTATTTTGTGTGTCTATGTAGTACATGCATGTGTGTACATGTATGTATATGAGTGAGAGCTATGCAGATGCCTATGGGAAGCTACAGGTTTACTCTGGGATCCCTTTCCTCAGTCATATCGCCTCACTTTTGAGGGAGGGTCTCTTCCCAAACCTAAAGCTCACCATTTTGGCCAAAATGGCTGACCAGCAAACTCCCAGGATCCTCCTGTCTTTGCCTCCCAGCACTGGGGTTACAGGAGCACACCACCGTGTCTAGTTTCTCCATGGGATTAGGGATAAGATTAGGCTAGCTGGCTAGCAAAGCCCAAGGATGTCCCTGGCTTCAGTTCCCTCACAGCTGAGATTATGATCGCAGAGTACTCCACCCACCTTTTCATGTGAGTGCTGCAGATTTCACAAAGTCAGGTCCTCATGACTACACAGCAAGCACTTTACTGACCATCTCTCCCATGGTTTTCTTTTTACCAACTCTCGAGGCATCAGGTTTCAAAAAAAAAAAAAAAAACTCTGTTGAAGATTTAATAATTCCCTAATGGTAACACCCATGTTAGTTTTGACCCCTGTTGTATGCCTAGCACACAACATGCCTGGCAATAGTATGTGCCCAAAACCTGTGACTTCAATGCACAGATGAAACTCCTACAGCAGCTGCAGCTCAAGCTCTCGGCATGAGGACCTAGAAATGTACTGAGCAGCTCTCTGAGACAATTTATCTAGAAACGGGAATAATAGTTCTCATAGTTATTACAAAGATTAAACAAGACCAACCACATAAAACATAGAAGATACTGTGTGTGTGTGTATGTGTGTGTGTGTACGTGTGTGCGTGCACATTCATATGAGCTGGAAAGATGACTCAGCCATTGAGAACACTGGCTGCTCTTCTAGGGGACCCAGGACTCCGGTCCCGGGAGATCTGGTACCTTCCTCTGGCCTCCATAGATATCAAGCATGCACACAGTGCACACACATATAAGCAGGCAAAACACCCATTCACATAATAAAATGAAATTTAAAACTAAATTATCCTTACTGCGACCCATACTATTTGAGTGTGTATTTAATGTGCAAACTTGAATTCTAAAATGTGACTACATTATAATTGATGCTATTCAAATTAACTTCACAACTATATTTTTATTAGATGGCAAAAAAAAAAGGCCAGAAAAACCTAGGAAGAAATGGAAATATTAAAATACAAAGACAATTGGGGGAAACCCTCGTACTTAAGAAAATGTCTCAAAGTAACTCTTTTATATTTTTATGGATTGAAACACAAGTAATAATTTCCAAGTGACAAAACTCACACAAATATAGCAGCTAAGACATCGACTTTTACTGAAGTCATACTCTAATTCTATCCAAAAAAAAAGTTACTTCTTAGAGGCACTTACTTACATGGAGATAAAGTCCTGGGGCGGGGCTTATTAAACACGCTCTAATCCCTCCTTCCACCCCAGCCCTAGACTAGCTTCTTTTAAAAATAAGTCGAAAGCGCCATCTACTGTGTCTGCTTTATCACAGCTCTTATGACCACAGAGCACTGCAGAAAGGAAAACTGAGAATGTCACTTGAAAAGCTTCCTCCAAAGAAATGAAAGAAGCCTGTCTTCCCCCAGCATATACATATAATATTCCTAGGCTTCTCTTTTCACCTCCTTATTAAATAGGACTGCCCATAAAAAAAAAAAATCACAGTAGAGACCAGATCGCTCCTTTGTATGCTAAAGGAACAGCAATAACAATCTTTGTTGTTGTTGTTGTTGTCGCTGCTGCTGCTGCTGCTATTGAGTTGCCTTTGCAGTGCTGAGGAATCAGATCAAAAAATCTCTATTTTACAGAAAAAGAAAATGAGCTACTGAGGAGTTATTAAATATTTTGCTCGAGTCGCATAGCTAGTGAATAACCAGACATTCTGAGTAAATTTTTTAACCACAATAGTAATATTTTTCTTACTGACAGTGGATTCCCAATTACTACTGATCGCACTCTGGTCCTGAGAACTTCTGAGAACAAGCTCTACGAGCTGCTATTTGTTTCACACATTCACCTTCCCAACGTCCTCAGTTAAGAGTCGGGTTGTAGCCTACATCTACTTTTAGAATGTTCTCTTACGCTGAGAATGTACTAAAATACCTAGGCCCTCCCCTGAAGGTTGTGATTCAGTGTGTCAAAGTCAAAATTGAAGTCGTTTTTGTCTGTTTCTTCTGGTTTTTGCAATACTACATCAAACATTGACCTAGGGCACGCTAGGCAAGAGCTCTCCCACTGAGATACATAACCAGCCCTAGAATATGAAATCTTTGCTTTTAACAAGTGGCCTCCAATGAATCTGATAGAACCAGTCTCAGGCCTTACATTTAGATCCATGGAGATTGAGGTGCGTGGGATGGGCAGTGGCTTGGGCTATTCAAGTCAGGATATTACTCACAAAAGAATTCCTCTACTTTTGGGTAAAGGTTCTCCTGATTTTTCAATTTGAAGTGTTCAAACTTAGAGAACTGTGAAAATACAAGGCTGTCACAAAATTAAAACATTTGAAGGATTTGTGTCTTTATAATGACTTTTGAAACAGGAAAGTATATAATTGGTAAATACAAAACTTTAATTCTTTGTAATAATCTCAGAAGAGTATGGAAGAAATGAGTCTTCCTGTTCTGTATACAAGTCCTTTTCTAGCCCTCTAGATACCTGACTCTCTGCAGTGGTTTTCCAAAATTACTCCAGGGATTCCAACTCCAGGAGGAGAAGCTGCCCAAGGAGCCAGCCCAGTCTTCTTCCTGCTTAGTTAAGACAAAGGCTCCACAGACAATGCCTGAAAACACAACTCTTCTCCCCTCTCCAGCCCCCTTGACTCCTGTTGGTGTGTTTCATGTCAGTTGTTTACAACCACACAAATCCTTTCCTAATGGATACCTACAGCCTGCCAGTCCACAGTGCCCGTGACACTGTCTGTCATACGTTTTCAACTCCCAGAACCTTTTCAGTTTCCAGGTGCCAGTGTACTAAGGGACTCTCTAAGTAGTGTACATTCTGCCTCCTCTACTAATGCTTAAAGATGGAGACGGGGATTGTGGAGGAAGTGTGATGTGCAGAGCTGGGGCTGAGGTTCAGTGGTAATGTGTTCTTGACATATATGATGCTCTGGTTTCAATCTCATGAATAAGTAGCCTGTAACGGAGCGGGCATGTTAACATGCCTCTGTAATGTACGTAGTTAAATGAGTCACACTTGTGAGCTGTATCAGTTAAGAACTTATTCTATTACTATTACACAAACGTCCTTGAGAATCGGCCCTGGAGACAAATGATTTCCTGTACTACTTCATATCTCATTTACATTTTTAAGTCTATTATTCAGATTCTAAATGGCAGTCAGCTATTCAAAAATGAAGAATAATCTACAAACCACAGAAAATACTTAAAAGACTATATGAATGGCTAAACCTGCCCATCAAAAAAGCAAGCATATATAAAGTGAGTATATAATATCTCATGGTTGTTTTTAAGGGAAATAACATCCTCTTGTATATATTATGACTGGCCTCCAAAAAGATACTCAGGTGCCATATTTTTACATCACTGTTGCTTCTAACCAGAATGTTCTTTGCCCCAGTCTTCACATTCTGGAGAGAGCCGTTTTCTCAAGAGGACAAGGCTCTGTAACTTCACTGGGGTACTCTGGCTACTTCACATAACCCGTCACTTGAAGTTCAGCATGTCTGCCCCAAATTGCCCAATCCTTCTACTATTTCTAATACTACAAAGCAGCTTCCCAGAAACCCCATGTTAGGATCAAGCAAAACAATTTGGTGTCATTGGCAGATTTCACCATTTCCTCTTGGACTCATTAACACGCCAAACAAGCATGATCCTGGTGTCAACTCTCAGAGTTCCTACCATGAACCTTTCTCTTCAAATGAAGCCAGACCACTCTCTGCTACTTAGTGATTCCCATCATAGAACTAGAATGTGTTTATTTACTAACGGTTAAATTTTGATGGCTATTTTCTAACTGAAAGTTGCAAAATACATTACAAAAGTAAATGGGGGAGGTGTCCCAAAGGAAAGGCCCAAAAGGCAGCAAAAAGAAACAGCTCCCAGATGAGCAATTTACCCAGTCACTCAAATCTCCTCAGACTCTTCTGGTTCTCAAACTACAACACAAATTTGACCTTTCCTCTCCAATCATTTATTTCTTTATGGTTGTATGAGAGACCACTATTAAACACACTTGAAATTTCTGTATGAGCTATAAGCAGTAGGTCCAATTACTTTATTAGATTTTCTTCTCTTTAATGCATTGGAAGAAGGAAAAGCAAACAGCTATTATACAGAAAGTAAAGATCCAAACAGCTTTCCACCCAAATGACGGACAACACAGAAAACAACAATTGCCCTCTTCCATTCAAGGGCAAGTCCATTTGAAGCTTTATTCTGCCTTCCCAGCTTGCGTCTGCAGTTGCATTACAGATGAGATGTGGAAATTAAAGAAAACCAGGCTGAGGGACAAAGAAGCAATGCTGTCCATACGCAATCTCACTCCAAGCAGCAACATTCTAAATCCTCTTCCTAGCCCATTCTAGCAGACTCCCACCCAAAGCTGGCACTGTACCACATCACATTTACCCTGTTTTAAATGACAGCTTCTTATGTGAGATCATAAAACGGATAAGGTCAGCAGACAAGGACGACACCACCATCACCGCACCGCCATGGCCCTCAACCCTCACACACATAGTCTGAGATTCTAGGGATCATTGCAGTTCTGGATGCATGAACTGAGGGAGGAGCAGAAGAACAATGGAGAGACCCTAAAAGGTCTCATAAGGTGCAGTGGATTCGCAGGCAGGGCAGCAGTCATCAGAACTCACTTTGTCTATCTTGCCCCATACAAAAATCAAGTCAAAATACTCCCCTTCAAGAGCCAAATTTGCCAAAGAACTTTAGACTTCATGTCTAACAGCACATGGTCTGCATGGGAGGGTGTCAGGTAATTTATAATTCACCAATCTACTCAGGCCACCAGTGAACCACACAGCTGAAAAAGTTCACCATGTCCAAAGTCTAACTCTGCTGGGATCAGAAGGGTACTCCCGAGGGGCTGTGCTCAGACCTCATCATAACTCCATGTTATTTTAATACTGTTCCTTGGATTTTGCCCCACACACAATTCCCAAGTCACAGAAAGACCATGAACAGTGTCCAGATGTATAAAATGCAAAAATACTTTCCTCCTACTTGTGGACTCCAAGATAAACACCACAAGAAGCACGTGTGACTAAACTTGGAGCTCGTTCCAAATTAAATACTGCATCATGTGCACAGTGTATGGCTTAAAAAACAAAACCCCACGAATATCCTACAGGGTTCATGAGCCAGGCTTGGGCAAGCACATGACCACAGTGGAAGAAGGAAACATGAATCGGAGAGCCGGGGTAAAGGGTGAGAACAGCCTCTGTCAGGACCTTTCCCAGAAAACTGTTGCTATTTGCAGGGAACATTTGTATACGGGACACAGATGAAGAGGGAAACCATATTTCCCTGTTTGGTTGGGGGTTTACCCCTTACTGATGACCCTCAATTCTAAAACTCCAAAGATTTCAAAAGCATCATTAAATACAGATACACATGCACTCAGTGGGGTACTGAACCCTTAAATGTCTGGGGGGGGGGCAGAGCAGCTAGAATGCTTTTGACCTAGAAGCTGGGTCTGAGTGGGGTACATGGAAATGTGGGGGCAAAGACACAGACCATGGGAAAGATCTCCACATCCCTGTTGCTGTTTCCAGGATTAACAACCTTCCTCTTGTTAGTCTACGTCTTTCTACCTCCCATGCCGAAGTTTTTATTTAAATGTTTCCTTCATTGACTGTAACTTTGTGTCAAAAGTTACAATAAAAAAACGAATGGCTGTATAAAGGAGATGATAGTTTGGCTAAGCCAGCATCTTCAGTGCTTTCTCCTACATCTTAACATAAGCAGAAGCTCTGGAAAAAAAAATCAAGTCGTAATATATTTAACCAGCAAAAAATATCATGACTTAAAAAAAAAAATAAAACATTTGAGAAATACAAAAGAATACCCATACATGCACTGTGTAGGTTATAAGGCATAGCTACAAAATGCATGCCTATGAACAACCTGACAACTATTTTTTTTAATTAGCATTTTTCCTGTCTGGAAAACTAATGATGTAACTCAGTGGCAGAATACCTGCCTAACATGCCCATGACCCTAGGTATAATTCTCAGAATGAGAAAGGAAGATTGGAGTGGGAAGAATATTTCTAATCTGGTTATTTGCTATGGACTAAAATTTTACATCTCTCCCAGAATTCTCTGTTGAAACCCTAATCCCCGGGGTGATGGTATTTGTCTATGAAGTTTTGACAGTGCCTGGGTAGATTAGGTCTCAAAGGTGGAAATGCAATGCTGGGAACACACACACCAGAGCACAATCACCAAGAGGTGACCCTCACCAAGCAACTGACCCCATCGGACGCTGGTCTCACACTCTCAGTGACTGAAACACACAGAAGTAAATGTTGCTGCTTACTCTGTACAGCTGCTGTGCTACAGTAGCCCTGGCCAACAAGATACAGCAGCAATAGCAGAAGCCATCTTCCTATCAGGTGACCGCCCAGTTGTCATTAGTATTCTGAATTTACGCATAAATTTCACTTTTGCCTTTTTTTAAATTTTTGGTTTTGGCCACAGCTATTGGGATTTCTTTTAAGGCATTTAGTATCCTTCTTACATTGTCGGTCTTGTGTCTGATAAAAGATTTACATGGGATCTCTACTACAAACCCACAGTTGGTTTCTCCATTTCTAAGGCGTATTTCCTAGGGGAATGTGGCCCATATCACATGTTGGATACAGACATGTACCTAAGATAGGTTTGCTGTCATTTCTTCCATGCTGTTGTCTTTAGACTGGAAAGAGGATTCTAAAAGAGAAAGCCTTTACCTCAACATGGTTTTTAAGTGATTGTCTCTGCTGTCTCAGCAAGTCTTAAGTCTCTAAAGACAAGGAACATGGCTGACTTTAACATGTGACTCTAAGTTCACAGTAACTGGCTGAGTATTAAGTCAATGTTTCTCAGCTAATCTCTCAATTTACACCCCAAATGCCTTAGATGCTTCACAGTTAGAGCCGATCAACAGCAACTACAGATCCTTTGATCAATGCATTTCTTATCTAAGATACCCTTTCCTATCCCAGGCCCTTGTTTACAATTATCTCCCTAGCCTGTAATCAATACAATAGCCTTCTCATCACCTCATGATACTAGATAAAACACAGACTATTTCCTTAGTCACACACAGCTGACCTTTAGTCTGGACAAGCACATAGTCACACATGAAAGTTTAGTTTAAAAGGATCTGAGCTATTCTTAACCACAAGTGCCAACAGGACATTACAACCAAAAACAAAAAACAGTCAAAAAAAAAAAAAAACCCAGAGGGGCTACTGAAGAACAGCACAGCATAATCTACACAGCAGACTATATATAAACGGGCAAACTGGAAGAGACAGCCCTGTGACTTGGCCTCAAAGAGTTCCACTATCATCTTAGCATCTTTACATTCTGTACTAAACAGTCTCCTGGGAGCTGTGTTCTAAAGGAAGCCTACACCCTCAATTATGTCAGCCTTAGGCAACACTCTCTCGATTACAAATTTCTCAAAGGAGCAAAACTGACGGTTAGTGCCATTTCAGACTCTAAATAAGGTTGCATGAACCCCCTCCCAAAAAATCATTAGCGAAAGCATCTCTGACTCATGCCTTCAAGGCTCAAAGCACATGACTAGATGGCAGTCTAAGATATCATCCTGGGTGTGGACAGGAGTCAAAGAGAAAGTGCCGGAAGGGTTTAAGCAGGTCACAAGACTCCAATCAAAGCAATGTCTCTCTCTTCTTCTTCTTCCTCCTCCTCCTCCTCCTCCTCCTCCTCCTCCTCTTCTTCTTCTTCTTCTTCTTCTCCCCCTTACACCACCCCTCTCTTTTATCTTATTCGATTTTGAGGCAGGCTCTTGTTAGGTAGCCCAAGCCCATCTTAAATTCACAATCCTCCAGCCTCAGCCCCTGGAGCGGCTGAAATTGTAGTCACACCGCCACACCTAGCTGAAGGGTTGAAAATAGGTATATTTGAAAGAACTGCAGCACACAGCTGGCTATTCACAAAACCAGTATCTTCTCACGTAGCACAACTGAAAAGCCAGAATCACAAGTCCTCACTGGCCATCCTGCTGGGCAAGTTGAGGGGAAGATCTTGAGGAAAAAGAACAATTTCTTCAAAGGTCTGTTAACACTCAACTGCTAAGGCAAAAAAGAGAGAAAGCACTCACTGTGCCTCTGACTAGCTGACCATGTTCAACCTTTATCTACCTCGATCAACTTTAAACATATCCTGATTGCCACTGTGTTTGGACACTAGGCTAAAGGTGCGGCAAGGGGACTAAGGACTGCAGCCTGACATACTAAAGAGAATGGGCAACGGGTGGACAAGGCATCACGCCATCTCAGAGTGCTTCCAGACGCATCCTAGCAATCCAGCTCTCAATAATTAATGGAGAAACATCTCCACTCACACCATGTCAGAGACTCACTCCACTTTTTCCCACCTACCCCAGCCCATTAAAATATGAACCTAAGTGACAGTCCTGTTACTCTTCTGCCCCAAAGGAAAGGAACAACAGCAGGACCTATGATCCTGACGACCTGTAAGGGAATGTCTCAGAATGTTTACTCATCATTCCTGCTAGAACCAGTTTGTCCTTTAGAATGGCTTCACTTCTTAGCAACATTTCTAACTGTATCTCTTGCCTGTGCCACAAGGAGAAAACAGCCATTCTTTTCTTCCTGCCCCAGTCCGCAGCATTCAGGATAAAGGGGTTATATGCTAGAGGTTACTATGTTTCCTTAGTAGTTTCCGTTCATTTCATCTCCTCATAATTGTATTACATCCTGAATTCAATAAAGACAACTGTTATCCTCTCTGTAACAACCTACTAATACAAGCTCAATCCTTAAATTTCTAATGTACCTGTGTCAGCAAACAAGTACTATATCTATATGGATAGAAGACATTTCTGCCTCAATAATACTATGAAGGAAGTAAGAAGACAGGTTCATAGACGGTGGGTGAGACAAGAGGGCAATGGGGGGAGACTATAATCAAATTACATTATAAATGTATGGAATTCTCAAAGAAAAAAATTTTGAAACAAAATAGTTTTAGTGAGATGGCTCACCAGGTAAGGGGCTTGCTACTGAGACTGGTGATCTGAGTTCAATCCCACCTACCCATATATTAGAAGGAGAGAATCCACTACAAAAAGTGGTCCTCTGACCTCCACTGTGCACAATGTCATGTGTAGGTACATGCACACATGTGCATGCGTACACACAGACAAACACACACACACACACACTCAAAATAAATAAATGTAAAAATACTTCTGTCAAAAGCAAAAAGACAGACAGGGAAAGATGATTATTTCATATGAGGCTTGTATCTAATATATAATGTGTTCTTACTCAATAATATAGTTAACCCAAATATAAATGAACAAAAATTTAAACATATTCTCAAAAATAAAAGATATACAAATGGCCAGTAAGTACATGAAGTGACTGCCAATGTAAATAGGACAGGTGCTCGGAAATACAAACTATGGTGAGATGACCACCTCACACCCACTGATAAGTTAAGGCGGTAATCTTTTAGCTAGCAGTGAGTGCTAATAAAGACGTACAGAGATCGGACACTAACTTAGTCCTGGCAGGATTGCACATGGTAAAGCCACTTAGGAAAATGGCTTCACATATCCTCAAATGTTGAATCCAGCAATTCTACTCCCAGGTATATAATCAAGAGAAATAAAAGCATGTGTATGTGCAAAAACTTGAACATGGGTATTTATAATTGTATTGGTTATAATAAAAGAATCAAGTACTGAGAGCATGCTACAATACAGACAGATTTTAAATTAACTTTATGTTTAATGAAAGAAACCAATTGCAGAAGACATGCTGTCTGGTTCCATTTTTGTGAAATTTCCAGAACAGGCAAGTCTGTTGAGACATAAACTTGTTTGCAAAGGCTGTGGGATATAGAAGCAGAGACCTACCTGTTGGTGGGACCCAGGCTGCTTTGGGCAGTGAGGAAAATTTCACTTAGAGAGTAGTGACAGCTGCACGATCCATGACTATCCTTCACAATGCAGTGACACTTTGGCGAGGTGAGCTCACGTGGCATATGAAGTATATCCTGATAAAATTTGCCAAACATGGATGAGGCCCTGACTTCAACCCCAGCACGGTACACACTGTGCATGTTGGTGCACATCTGCATCCCAACACTTGGGAGAGAGAAGAAGGGGGATCAACACAGCAAGTTCAAGGCCAGCCTGGTGGAATTTAAGAGAAACAAACGAACAGACAAACAAAACAGAAAACACCTCTACCTAGTTTTAAACTTTCTGTTCTTTAAAAATTCCAAAATTTGTTCTTTAAAGAACAGCATGCATATAAAGGTCTGAAATGGTGTTTATTTCCATGGTATTTATATTGTTGACTATAATAACCCTGGTATTCAATGAATACGTGTTTTGGGGTTTGTGGTGTGGTTCACTTTGCTTTACTTTGGTTCAGAGGGTGTCTCTCTTTCTGGTCTCTCTCCTTTGGCCTTTCTGAAAGGTCCAAACTGGCCTTGCACTGACAGCAGTCTTCTTGCCTGAGATGAGGGCGAGGATGAACAAATCCTGATTCATATACACTAGTCTTTGGTGTATTTGAGTTCAGCTACAGGGAAATGACTCTGTCATCTTTGCTTCTCGACTTGGCCTTGATTGAATCCATGGCCTGTCTCTGTAATGAGGGCTTTAAAAAGCCCGTCAGGGTCACCAGCCCCTATTGTTTCAAAACCAGACAATACCACCTAGACTGTGTATGGATAATGAAGCAACGGAATCCATATTAAAATGAAAATGATGCATTTCTGGGATGGGCACTGCATCCTCTCTTCTGGGTATCTCTAAAAACAAATCGTGTCTTATATTTCAAGGCACTTGCTTATACACGATCAGATATGTGGATGTGCTAAAGCCAGGCTTTTCTGGCAGACCTCAAAATTAAGCTTTTCAGAAAGGATCCTATGCAAAGCCATCTTATGCCAAGTACATTGTAACTAATAAGATTTGATTATTCGCCCAACCAAAATGTACTGGGCACTCACAGCCTTACAAACATGCTTACATAAACAATTCAAGTTACTAGAGGACATTACTATAAAGTAATTCACCATGATGGAGAATCAAATGAGTACTTTTCAGATGCACACACATACACCACTCCCTAACTGAGAGCTGGGTAGCTGACTACATGCTCCAGAGTCCTGAACACCACCTACCCTCCAACAGCCAATATTACATGCATATCAACAAGATTGCTTTTTAATATCACATATCTTTTGTTCTGGTAAAAGGAATGGAATGGAGAATATGAAGCAAGCCAAAACAAAGGAGTTTCTATAATACTTTATACAACCTATAAGGAAGGATACCAACAAGTTCAGCTTTTTAAAACCACTTAACATGCCAAGTCCGAGAGGCTGGGAACAACCTCCTGCCCTCCATGGTATCTCAATCAGGAACCCTGACTCTCATTCCATAAGTGTCAGTGAACGAATAAACAAGAGTCAGACGTAGCTGCAAGCAACAAATGGTACTGATACCACACTCCTGAGGGCATTGCGATATTTAATTACCTCCTTTACTACTGTTTGCTACTTCCTCTTCTTTTGCCTTTCTTGCATTTCTTCCTTTCTCTTTTATTTGAGACCTTTCTTAGGTTTCAGGAACTGCCACCAGCTATTGTCACTGGCAACTGCTTTGCCACTAAACAGGCCACAATGACTGTAGTGAAAGGGACTGAAGGCAGTGCATTTTCTAATTAAGAAGCGCCCCCTAGTGGCTTAGCCCCTTCTATCCCTAAGGTGCAGAAACCTGAAATCAGAGGCAGGAAGGAATTTCTGTTTGCTTGTCTGAGCTTGTTCTCCTGACAACTCAGATATATCCTCTATAACCAAGCTGTGCATTACCAATGCACACTTAAATGTGCATTTAAACATACATTGATTTTGCTTCTTACCAGTAGTTTCTTTCTTCTGATAAAAACTACAAGGATATAGAGACACTTTACTTAATAGAAATCTTAAATCCTATGAAACAAAAATCTAAGTATGCTTTCCTCTCCTCTATCTACAAGAATGTGCCCTACACTTGATCATAGTCCAAGAAGAGGTGACATTGCAGGTGTCCTCCTGCCTCAGCATCAGTAACTAGGGTCCATGGGTAAGACTTCAATAAACACCTAAAGCTGAGGAAGAACCCCAGACAACTCCCTCATGCTATGAGGTCTTAAACTCAGCGGAGCACTCAGTAAAATCTGAGGAAGCTTAGGACTGTCACCTTACAGGATTGGCACATTTCTAATGAAATGGGCACTGCAAGACTCTGTGACAGACTGAGATGAGGATGTCTTCAAGAAGCAGCAGCTTGGATCCAAGATGGTACTGCTGAACTGCAGAAAAAGAAAGCACCTTAACACACACAGTTCACTGTCTAGAGAGACTGCTCAAGGCGGTCATTGCTAGAATAGCCCAACAGCCAAAGCCCAGAACAGGACTGCCAAGTACGTAGCTGTTTGCCTGACAAGAACTGAAGCCTCTGGAGGACACAGACAGTGAGATCAGCTTCAGTGTTCCCAAGTGGAGAAAGATTAAATTAAAAGGGCAGGAGGAGTCTCCAGTGTCTTGGACAAATAATTCTATATCCTTTCTGAAGCAGGAAAGAGAGCCAGAAGGGGGAAGGGGAGAAGAAGGATACCCAAGAGATATTATAACTCATCATGAGAGGAACAAACCCTACCAGAGGTCAGTGGGGGAAGCCAGGGGTACTCTGTTCTGTATGGGTTCTCACTGACAGAAACATTCATGTATTTTAACCAGTCTATTGAAAAGCTTTTGGCCATCTCCCCTATTCTTATTTAAATGTCTAAATTACATATTCTCTTTAAAATAAAAGCTAGAGAGGAAAAACACTCCAGGCTCCAAAAGGAAATGTTCCTTAAGATATTTTTTTTTCCCGTATTGGCAGGCTTAGAAAGTAGGATAAAGAGTTTTTACATGTTGTAACTTCAGACAATACTAACAAGAAGAACCAAACTCCTGTGGTACAAGTATGCAATCTGATACATGGTTTATGTATTATGTAAGAATGACACATCTGCCCCATAAGTCAAGAGGAAGGCCTTTTATGTGTCTCTGGCAGGAGGCTTGGTGGGCGAGACTAAGGCTGCAGGCAAGCAGGGCCCTTATTTTCCTTGACATCACTCTTTCTTGACATCGCTTCCCTCCAGCAACGATGACTGAAGCCCATAAAGCCAGAGGAATCCATCCTGAAACAGTCGGCTATTGCCAAAGTGGATGGAAAACAAGCAACAAGGAATTCCTTCCCAAAAGAAATCCTCCAGGATCGTTCCTTTCTCAGAAATACCACAATTTACCCGTATACTAACTCAACTCAAGCGTACCCAGTAAGCCTTATCCAGATACTGCAGTAAACAGTTGTTCCTGACTGATGCCTAACCCCTTTCTTCTGGGAAACAGACCCCACTTGGAAATTTAACTCCCCACAAAGCACTCACAGACATGTTATTAGAAGGGTGGCATCCCCCAAAATAAGGGTGGGGCATGTCAAGTCCAAAAGGGGTAACAAGTCTTCACTGCCATAGTAGGTACATGACACAGGCTAGACTCCAATGTAGCAAACAGAAATTACAAAAGTGTGAGAGTCTAAAATATAGACGTGGGGTTTGACCCTTTTTTTCTAAAATAAAGCCTTGGACTCTTCCAGGTGATGAAAGTATCCTTCATATGGTAAAAGGAGTGATGGCTGAGAGTTCCAAAGAGCATCAAGATGGGGACTTTGGTATGCTAACTGACAGGAAAGGGCCTGAAAGTTTACCCATGGCCAGTGAAGTCATCAATGAGCCTACATAAAAAAATTCATCTAAAAAGCCTGGTCCTGGAAGCTTCTGGCCAGCTCGACAGTGGAGGCACGTGGCCAGCTCGACAGTGGAGGCACGTGGCCAGCTCGACAGTGGAGGCACGTGGAGGGTGAAGTATGTGTCCAGAAGTGACAAGTTCCAAGGATGCTAACTTAGTGGTTATGAGGATGCAAACTCACAACACTGAATCTGTAAGCAATGAGGATCAACTGTATATGCACACTTGCGGAAAATATGAGTGCTCTTTCAGCTCAACCCAGCTCAATAAAATATGCATGCATTTGATTACATATAAGTAGGAAACCTAGAGCAGAGAGACGCCTTGTCTCTATCTGATGATGTCCACCTAACCAGTTAAATCCCTAGTACCCAGACAAAGGTGGAAAACAAGAGCTGACTGAACAAGTTCTCCTCTGACATCCACATGTGTGCCATGCGTGCCTCACCCCTACACCATCTCACACCCACGCGCACACACATGCACACATACACACACACATGCACACACACATGCACATACATGTACACACATGTACACATGCACAGACACATGTACACACACATGCAACATGCACACACACCTACACACACATGCATACACACACATGCACACACACATGCACACACACATGCATACACACACACCTACACACACATGCACACACACCTACACACATGCACACACACCTACACACACATGCACACACACCTACACACACATGTACACACACACACACACGCATACATCCTCAATTATTTTTTTAAAGACAGGATACAAAAATTTATGCAAAGGGGAAAACCGACAGTCAAAGGACTAACAGAGAAACTATTTACAAATGCATCACGGTTTAAGAAAACACCCAAGGGCTGGAAAGATGGCTCAGGGGCTAAGAGTATGTGTTGCTCCTAAAGATGACCTGAACTTTCTGCCAAGAACCCACATCTAGCAACTTACAACTCCAGAGGAAGCAGTGCCTCTGGCCTCCACAGGCACCTGCACTCACATGTACGTACACATATACAAAGCTAAAAATAAAATCAATCTTTACAAAGGTACACCAACACAGGCAAAAATGAAAGAAAATTGAAAATCCAAAGGAAAGATGTTTTTTAAAATGTTAGTAGTTTTACACAAAAAGCAAAAAAACGTAAGGAAGTGTAAGCAGGGGCACAGGGTGACCTCTGATCTTGTAGAGTGAAAAATTATAGATACTGGGTATATAGAATTCTTTTTAGACATATAAAATATTCTTTAGGCTTTCTTTATAAAGACATGGAGAAATCGAGCCATGAAACAAGTTAAGAATGTGGACAGGCTAGTTACGGGAACTAGCTAGAATGCAAGATAGC
The DNA here is from genome assembly GCF_004785775.1 of Grammomys surdaster. Lineage (NCBI taxonomy): Eukaryota > Metazoa > Chordata > Mammalia > Rodentia > Muridae > Grammomys > Grammomys surdaster. The sequence goes on along the minus strand of NW_021604585.1, from coordinate 8,694,007 downwards.
CAGGTAGAACCAAGCTGAGAACCACAGTGACAGGGCAAGGCCACAGTGACAGGGCAGGACCACATTCTTGAGAAAGATAAGCGTACAGAGAGTTTTCACCTGATCCTGACTCATGTAGGTTGGGTTCCTTTGGAATGTTCTGCTATTTTTATGTTATGCCATCTTAACAACCCCTCGTCTCCCTCCCCATTCCTTGGTTTGTGGGTTTTCCCCTTAAAAACCCCTCTCAAACTGGCTGTCAGGGTCAACTCAGCTCCTGCGTGGGCATACGAATTGACCGGCAGCTAGCTGTCACGCCCTAATAAACCTCGCAATTGCTTTGGTACATGGTGTCTTGAGCAGATTTCTGGGTGGTCGCAACTTTCTGAGACTTGAGTGAGGGTCTCCCCTCTGCGGAGGTCTTCAATCTGACTCCTGTGTGGCTGGGGGAAGGGTTTTATTGTAGATATGAGAGAATAGCCAAAGGCACTTGGGGAAGTCCAATGCAGCCCTGACTACCTGGGGGTATGGGGGCGGAGGAGCACAGAGAGGAGCTGACTGGTGACAGCCAGAGCTATCCTGCAGGAGCAGAAAGAAGAGCTGGGTAGGGTCAGGGGAGCACCCGAACTTTGGAAATATCTTTATGAGAGGAATTTTTATTCTGTAAAAATTTGGGAAATCTAGCATTCCTAGGTGAATTCTTGTTTAAAAGGGGTATTCATTGTATGTCTTTCCCCTCAAAGATTTAAGTGAATGTTACTTTTTTTTTTTTGGCTTGGTTTGGTTTTTGTTGTTGTTGTTGTTTTGTTGTTTTGTTTTTCTGTATAACCCTGTATACACAGGGTTTCTCTGTATAGCCTTGGCTGTACTAGAACTCACTCTGTAGCCCAGATTGGCCTCAAACTCAGAAATCTGCCTGCCTCTGCCTTCAAAGTGCTGAGATTAAAGGTGTATGCTACCACTCCCCGGCGAATGTTACTTTTTATTTGCAAATAATCAAGAAAATTGAGAAGTCTAATGCCTGTGCTTGTGTTTTTAAATGTTATCATTGCAGTGAATTCTATAAAGCTATAATATTGACACTGGGTGATAGAAAAGAATTAAAACTTAGGAGACAGAAGCAGGAGAACTAGGAGTTAAAAGCTCAGTCTTGGATACAAAGCAAGTTTGAGGACAGCTTGGGTTCCATTAGATCCTGTCTCAAAAAATATAAAAAGAAAAAGAAAAGGGGGAAAGGGGTCCTAACAAAAGATTTTCGAATCTACAAGGAGGAATGGGTCTGTGGCCATGGCTTGGTAGGCAAGGATGCTTGCCACATGAGGATCCGAGTTTGAATTCATACCTTATACACCACACACACAACATACCACAGCACACACACTACACATGTACAACATACACCACATCACACACAACACCACACGCACCACATACACCACACACCACACACATATACCTTATACTGCCCCAACAACATACACTACAGATACCACAGCACACACACCACAGCACACA
>NW_021604585.1:8659783-8692503 GCF_004785775.1 Grammomys surdaster | reverse complement strand
ATCCCACATATACCACACACACCATATACATTACATACGACACAACATACACTACACACATACACCATACATGTATTCCACAAATACCATAAACACGCCACATACACATAATACACACAGCACACACACTATACACATGCACCACATACTTCCCAAACAGCACTCACATGGCAGCATAAACATCACATACAAATACACAACACACACCACACATAGACTACACACACATCACACACAACACACTTGGGCCACAAAGACATCATACATAGCACACATAGAGCACACACACCTCACACACACACACACACACACACACACTCACATACACAACCAAGTAGTAAAAAGTAAAATGTTGCTAAGAAAATCATGGTTTGCAAACTATGTCACTCAGTTTTTAGCAAGCATTTATGTAGCTGTAAAGGTTGCAAATATTTGAATGTCTTATAGTTATTTATGATGTTTATTCATGTGTGCATGTATATAACAGGCATGTGTACAACCTCTAGTCCCAATCTGTGCAGGACTTTTATTACATGACAGATGAGCAGGAGGGTGAAGGGGGAGTGGGTTTACAGGACAACTTTCAGAAGCTGGTTCTCTCCTTCCACTGTCTAGGCTCCAGGGATCGAATCCAGGCTGTAGTGTTTAAAGGCAAGCCCCATGGCCTGCAGAGTCATCTCGCCAGCCCATGTTGTACATATTTAATAGAAAGTTTAGCCAACACTTCAGGCATCTACTAAATGTTATTCTTCTTTCAGAAATACGGTTTATATTGAGCATTTGTGTGTTCTAATAAGATTTTATCAGGTTTCATAATATAATTATAAAATGTGAACTATTTAGCATGTACATTAAAAACTGAGGACAGAAAATTTTTATATAATATATAATAAAGAGTTCAAACTGGCTCATCATTTGATGGATTAGAAAAGAGTATATTTGGGGGGAGATAATGAACTGATGCAGTTATTAGCAGTTAAGTAAATAAATCAAAGTACAGAATAGCTATATACCATTAGATTCCTCATATAGGAAATACTCGGAAAAGACAATCCTATAGAGACAGATTGGTAGGGAGAGGGGGATGGGAAATGACTGACTAGTGAGGGGCACCAGGAGGGATCCTGTCCGCAGTGGGACAGCATTCTAGAAGGAAACTATGGTAGTGTTTACACAAAGGTGGATGCTACAGTATATGAACCATAGAATATCTCAACAACAGTTGAAACACAGCATCTACAGTATGCTGACTTTATAAGAAATAAGAGAAAATAAAGTCTGCGGAGATTTGGCCTTGAACAAAAACATAGAAAAGATGACCCAGAAACTTAAATAAGGGGGTGGGCAGGCAGGACATGACAGGCAGGAGGGCGGGACTAAAGGAAGGAGGGCATATGTATCCCATTGCACAATTCTGGCTTTTAGATTATGTTAAAATAAATACATACATAAAAGTGGGAAGGCAGTCGTAACATGGGATGCTAGCAGCACTGCCTTTCAAACGTGTGATGGTCGCTCTGGGACAGGCAACCCAAGAAACTTTTGAACCATAGTCTTTGAAATACAGCCCCTTGGGTAAAACTTGTTTGTTTTAGCTCCAAACAAACTGCAAAGTCTAAGGAGTAGATTCTTCTACTAGAGAAATAAATTAGCAATCATGAAACTATTTTCTGTATAGTCTAAGACTGACAAAATAAGTAAATATACTTTGAGCTACGGGAGTTTGTCTCTCAGTCCTAGGGAGGGAACTACAGACATACATGGGGAGGGGACAGACAGAACGAGTCAGAGATACCAGATCAGAGCTGGACATGTCAGCATGAGGGCATAACTATAGAAGAAGACGCAGAAACAGGAAAGATACAGACATATATGTGCACACACATAACACTTCCCCACATTCCCTGTTGACTAAAGAACCTAGAATCAGTGAGCAAAAGCACAGATCAGGGGTCCTGAATATCACTGACTCCTAAAAGGAACAAGGACTAGCTCTAAAAATAGAATTAAAAAAAAAAAAAACTTAGTTACTTCACTTATTTGAAATTAAATTGTTTTTAAATTTCAGCATTTTTTGTAATTTGGGAATCTCTACATATATATAAAATGAGTGCTTTTGGCTGGGGCAGACACATAGCTGGTCTGCTCCTGTGGAGATACTGAATCCTGAGCCATCCTAGAGGAGCGACTGCACTCAGAGCAGTGGGTAAGAACCCCATCTCACTCCCTAAGCTCCAGAGTTACATCTGGGAGCCAGGGACATTCAGGACCCACCAGCTACCCAAACCCCGTCCCTCCAGAATTCCACTTCCCTTCTGCCCCTACCTGGTCCTTTTGGCTGGAGCAGACACATAGCTGGTCTGCTCCTGTGGAGATACTGAATCCTGAGCCATCTTAGAGGAGCCACTGCACTCAGAGCAGCAGACACCTAGCTGGTTTGCACTTCTGGAGACATCGTATCCTGAGCCATCCTAGAGGAACCACTGCACCCAGAGCAGAAGGATTTCCAGATCCCAGAGATAGCCTGAGTCCCAGGAGTTCCTCCATGAGATTAGGATCATAAGACCGCAGAAATATCTGGACTCTGAGGAGCTCTGACACAAGCAAGATAAGTGGAAATACAGACTCCAGTCTTACACAGTAAGGGCAGGTAACACTAGAGTTAACCAGATGGTGAAAGGCAAACGCAAGAACATAAGCAACAGAAACCAAAATTACTTGGCATCATCAGTACCCAGTTCTCCCAATATAGCAAGCCCTAGACACCCCATCACACCAGAAAAGCAGGATTCAGAATTAAAATCACTTCTCATGAGGATGATAGAGGATTTTAAGAAGGACATAAGTAACTCCCTTAAAGAAATACAGGAGAGTACAAGTAAACAGGTAGAAGCCCTTAAAGAGGAAACACAGAAATCCCTTAAAGAAATGCAAGAAAACACAAAGAAGGAATTAAACAAAAACATTCAGGATCTGAAAATGGAAATAGAAACAATAAAGAAAGTTCAAAGGGAGACAACCATGGAGATAGAAAACCTAAGAAAGAGATCAGGAGTCATAGACGCAAGCATCACCAACCGAATACAAAAGATAGAAGAGAGAATCTCAAATGCAGAAGATACCATGGAAAACATTGACACAACTGTCAAAGAAAATACAAAATGCAAAAAACTCCTAACCCAAAACATCCAGGAACTCCAGGACACAGTGAGAAGACCAAACCTAGGGATAACAGGTATAGATGAGAGTGAAGAGTCCCAACTTAAAGGGTCAATAAATATCTTCAACAAAATTATTGAGGAAAACTTCCCTAACCTAAAGAATGAGATGCCCATAAACATACAAGAAGCCTACAGAACACCAAATAGACTAGACCAGAAAAGAAATACCTCCTGTCACATAATAATCAAAACATCAGATGCACAAAAGAAAGAAAAAATACTAAAAGCAGTAAGGGAAAAAGGTCAAGTAACATATAAAGGCAGACCTATAAGAATTACACCAGACTTCTCACCAGAGACTATAAAAGCCAGAAAACCCTGGACTGACATCATACAGACCCTAAAACAACACAAATGCCAGCCCAGACTACTATACCCAGCAAAACTCTCAATCACTATAGATGGTGAAACCAAGATATTCCATGACAAAACCAAATTTGCACAATATCTTCCCACAAACCGAGCACTTCAAAGGATAACTGATAGAAAACACCAACACAAGGAGGGAAACTACAACCTAGAAAAAGCAAGGAAGTAATCTTCCAACAATCCCAAAAGAAGATAACTATACAAACATAATTGTACCTCTAATAACAAAAATAACAGGAAGCCACAATCATTTTTCCTTAATATCTCTTAACATCAATGGACTCAATTCCCCAATAAAAAGACACAAACTATCAGACTGGATACACAAACAGGACCCAGAATTTTGCTGCATACAAGAAACGCACCTCAGTGACAAAGACAGACACTACCTCAGAATAAAAGGATGGGAAGCAATTTTCCAAGCAGATGGTCCCAAGAAACAAGCTCGAGTAGCCATTCTAATATCAAATAAAATCGACTTCTATCCAAAAGTAATCAAAAAAATAAGGAAGGACATTTCATTCTCATCAAAGGAAAAATCTACCAAGGTGAACTCTCAATTCTGAACATCTATGCTCCAAATGCAGGGGCATCTACATACATAAAAGAAACTTTACTAAAACTCAAAACACACATTACACCTCACATAATAATAGTGGGGGATTTCAACACCCCACTCTCATCAATGGACAGATCATGAAAACAGAAACTAAACCGAGACACTTTGAAATTAACAGAAGTTATGAATCAAATGGACTTAACAGATGTCTATAGAACATTTCATCCTAAAGCTAAAGAATATACCTTTTTCTCAGCACCTCATGGTACCTTCTCCAAAATAGACCATATAATTGGTCACAAAAAAGGCCTCTACAGATACAAAAAGATTGAAATAATCCCTTGCATCACCACACACTAAGGCTGGTCTTTAATAATGACAAAACCAATGGAAAGCCCACACGCACATGGAAACAACTCTCTACTCAATGATGACTTGGTCAAGGAAGAAATAAAGAAAGAAATTAAAGACTTTTTAGAATTCAATGAAAATGAGGACACATCATACCAAAACTTGTGGGACTCCATGAAGGCAGTGCTAAGAGGAAAACTCATAGCTCTAAGTGCCTACAAAAAGAAACTGGAGAGAGCACACACTAACAACTTGACAGCACAACTAAAAGCTCTAGAACAAAAAGAAGCAAATACACCCAAGAGGAGTAGAAGGCAGGAAATAATCAAACTCAGGGCTGAAATCAACCAAATAGAAACAGAAAGAACAATATAAAACAATATCAACAAAACCAGGAGCTGGTTCTTTGAGAAAATCAACAAGATAGATTAAACCCTTAGCCAGATTAACCAGAGGGCACAGAGACAGTATCCAAATTAATAAAATCAGAACTGAAAAGGGAGACATAACAACAGAAACTGAAGAAATTTAAAAAATCATCAGATCCTACTACAAAGGCCTATACTCAACAAAACTGGAAAACCTGGATGAAATGGACAACTTCCTAGATAGATACCAGGTACCAAAGTTAAATCAGGAGAAGATAAACCATCTAAACAGTCCCATAACCCCTAAGGAAATAGCAGCAGTCATTAAATCTCCCCACCAAAAAAAGCCCAGGACCAGATGGTTTTAGTGCAGAATTCTATCAGACCTTCAAGGAAGACGTAATACCAATTCTCTTCAAACTATTCCACAAAAAAGAAACAGAAGGAACACTGCCCAATTCGTTCTATGAAGCTACAATTACACTCATACCCAAACCCCACAAAGACCCGACAAAGAAAGAGAACTTCAGACCAATCTCCCTTATGAACATCGATGCAAAAATAATCAAATTCTAGCAAACCGAATCCAAGAACACATCAAAACAATTATTCATCATGATCGAGTAGGTTTTATCCCAGGAATGCAGGGATGGTTCAATATTTGGAAATCCATAAATGTAATCCACTATATAAACAAACAAAGAAAAAAACCACATGATCATCTCACTAGATGCTGAGAAAGCATATGACAAAATTCAACATCCCTTCATGATAAAAGTCTTGGAAAGATTGGGAATTCAAGGCCCATACCTAAACATAATAAAAGCAATTTACAGCAAACCAGTAGTCAACATCAAACTAAATGGAGAGAAACTTGAAGCAACCCCACGAAGATCAGGGACTAGACAAGGCTGCCCACTATCCCCCTACCTATTCAATATAGTACTGGAAGTCCTAGCCAGAGCAATTAGACAACAAAAAGAAGTCAAAGGGATACAAATAGGAAAGGAAGAAGTCAAAATATCACTATTTGCAGATGGTATGATAATATACTTAAGTGACCCCAAAACTTCCACCAGAGAACTCCTAAACCTGATAAACAACTTCAGCAAAGTGGCTGGTTATAAAATCAACTCAAACAAATCAGTAGCCTTCCTCTGCATAAAAGATAAACAGACTGAAAAAGAAATTAGGGAAATGACACCCTTCACAATAGTCGCAAATAATATAAAATACCTTGGTGTGAATCTGACCAAGCAAGTGAAAGACCTGTATGAAAAGAACTTCAAGTCCCTGAAGAAAGAAATCGAAGAAGATCTCAGAAGATGGAAAGAACTCCCATGCTCATGGATTGACAGGATTAATATAATAAAAATGGCCATCTTGCCAAAAGCAATCTACAGATTCAATGAAATTCCCATTAAAGTCTCAACTCAATTCTTCACAGTTAGAAAAGGAAATTCTCAAACTAATTTGGAATAACAAAAAACCCAGGATAGCGATAACTATTCTCAACAATTAAAGAACTTCTGAAGGAATCACCATCCCTGACCTCAAGCTGTACTACAGAGCAATAGTGATAAAAACTACATGGTATTGGTACAGAGACAGGTAGGAAGATCAATGAAATAGAATTGAAGACCCAGAAATGAACCCACACACCTATGGTCACTTGATCTTTGACAAAGGAGCTAAAACTGTCCAGTGGAAAAAGGACAGCATTTTCAACAAATGGTGCTGGTTCAACTGGAGGACAACATGTAGAAGAATGCACATTGATCCATTCTTATCTCCTTGTACAAAGCTCAAGTCTAAGTGGATAAAGGACCTCCACATAAAACCAGATACACTGAAACTAATAGAAGAGAAGGTGGGAAAGAACCTCGAATACTTGGGCACAGGGGAAAAGTTCCTGAATAGAACACCAATGGCATATGCTTTAAGATCAAGAATTGACAAATGGGACTTCATAAAATTGTAAAGTTTCTGTAAGGCAAAGGACACTGTCAATAGGACAAAACAACAACTAACAAATTGGGAAAAGATCTTTACCAATCCTACATCTGATAGAGGGCTAATATCCAATATATACAAAGAACTCAAGAAATTAGACTCCAGACAACCAAATTACCCTATTAAAAAATGGAATATAGAGCTTAACAAAGAATTTTCAAGGGAGGAAACTCGAATGGCACCTAAAGAAATGTTCAGTATCCTTAGTCATCAGGGAAATGCAAATCAAAACAACCCTGAGATTCCATCTCACACCAGTCAGAATGGCTAAGATCAAAAACTCAGGTGATAGTAGATGCTGGCGAGGGTGTGGAGAAAGAGGAACACTCCTCCATTGTTGGTGGGACTGCAAGATGGTGCAACCACTTTGGAGATCAGTCTGGCGGCTCCTCAGAAAATTGGACATAGCATTACCTGAGGATCCAGCTATACCACTCCTAGGCATATACCCAGAAGATGCTCTAACATATAACAAGGACATATGCTCCACTATGTTTATAGCAGCCTTATTTATTTTATTTTATTTTTTTATTTATTTATTATATATGAATACACTGTAGCTGTCTTCAGACACACCAGAAGAGGGCATCAGATCTCATTACAGATGGTTGTGAGCCACCATGTGGTTGCTGGGATTTGAACTCAGGACCTCTGGAAGTGCAGTCAGTGCTCTTAACCACTGAGCCATCTCTCCAGCCCAGCAGCCTTATTTATAATAGTCAGAAGCTGGGAAGAACCCAGATGTCCTACAACTGAGGAATGGGTACAAAAAAATGTGGTATATTTACACAATGGAGTATTACTCAGCTATTAAAAACAATGAATTCAAGAGGTTCCTAGGTAAATGGATGGAACTAGAAAATATCATCCTGAGTGAGGTAAGCCAATCACAAAAGAACACACATCATATTCACTCACTGATTATTGGATATTAGCCCAAAGCCTTGAAATACCCAAGATTCAACGCACAGGCCACATGAAGCTCATGAAGAAGGAAGACCAAGTGGGGGTGATTCGGTCCTTCTTAGAAGGAGCAACAAAATACTCAAGGGAGCAAATATGGAGACAAAGTGAGGGACAGAAACTCAAGGAGGGGCCGTCTGAAGACCATTCCACCTGAGTATCCATCCCATGTGCAGTCACCAAAGGTAGATGCTTATGTGGAAGTCAGGAAGTGCATGCTGATAAGAGCCTGATATAGATGTCTCCTCAGACGTCTGCAAGAGTCTGACATATTCAGAGGCAGATGCTCACAGCTAGCCATTGAACTGATCATGGGGTTCCCAAATGGAGGAGTTAGAGTGAAGACTTTTGGAGCTGAAAGGGTTTGTGGCCCCATGAGGAGAGCACCAATACCAACCAACCAGAGCTCCCAGGGTCTAAACCACCAGCCTGTGAGCACTTAGGGAGGGATCCAAGGCTTCAGCTGTATATGTAAGGGTGGAGGGCCCTGCTGGGCATAGGTGGGAGAAGAGATCCTTGGTCTCATAAAGGCTGGATGCCCCAGGGGGTGGGAATTTGAGGGTGGGGAGGTGGGAGTAGGGGGGTAGGTAGGGGTACATCCACAGAGAAGCAAGAGGAGGGGTGAGGAGATAGGGAGTTCCTGGGTGGGTGGGGGATGGGGTAAGGGGATAACATATGAAATGTAAGTAAAATATCCAATAAAAAAAAGACAAAACAAGACACACACACACAAAATGAGTTGTCTTGAGGATGGACTACAATTCTAAATATGAAACACACATATAACAGAATATCACTATTTTTAAAAAAGGATTTCCACAACATGGGCATGTTTTCTGTGTTGTCTAACATAATAGCTACTAGTCACATATGACAAACACCTGAAATGTAGACACTGAGAAAGAATTTTCAGTTTTATTTAATGTGTTTAATTTTAGGTGGAGAGCTACCTGTGGCTAAGGACTATTTTAGATAACACAACATTAGACTACAAATACAGAGGATAAGGATTTCCATCTGTTGGATGAATAAATAAACAAGCAAATGTATTACTGAATGAGTACTCAAATGAATATTATAAAGGGTGCATTTGGACCAATATAAGACACAATTTACTGACTTATATAGAAGAGATAGCTGCTCTTCCCTGGATCTAAATGGTGACTCACAACTGTCCATTTCTGGGGATCTGACCCCTCCACAGATACTATGCACACTCATGGTGCACAGATATACATACATGCCTACAAAACACCCACACACATAAAATAAAAATAAACAAATTTTTAAAAAAGACAATTTGAAGAAAGTATGTTAGGACCACTTTATTGACGGTCTTAAAAGCAACTGAAAAGTTGGTGCTGTAGCTGATAAACACTGAAAACTGTCTTCATCCACAAAGACTGTTTTCTACTTGTCAAAATTACTAAGGTTCACAAGCCACTTTCAGACATGAACTACACACTAGTATTTACCACATATGAAGTAAAACAAATTCAATCAAGTGTCTATGTACATTTTTTTAAAGACAAAGTCTTATATATCCAAGCCTGGTCCCAGACTTCCTTTACAGCTTCAAACATCCTTGAATTTCAGATCCTCCTGCCTCTACCTTCCCAGAGAACTACAAGGCATACATGCCATGCTCAGCCTTGGACCTTTAGTATTTATATTATAATTCATTATTTATGATTCTACTTAAAACCTCACTGGACAATAATACATTTAATGCAAAGTTGTTGCATGTGTGTTTATCTGTGTCTCTGTATGAACATGAACATGCAGGTGCCTTAGAGGCCAGAAGGTATCAGATCACTGGAGCTGGAGTTACGGCATGTGATGTAGGTACTAGAAACTGAACTCAGGTTCGCTGGAAGAGCAGCCAACACTCTTAACCACTGAGCCATTTCTTCAGACCACAAAATACATTTTTAATAGAAATGTCTGCAAATCATCATAGAAAACAACTAACTACACTCCCATGTTTATGTCTGCAGTCTGTCACATGGTATTGCTTTGGCTAGTGTCTCTGAAGATAATACGACTCTATCTACAGTTGGACAATGTGCTTTAATGGCTTTTTCATATAACTGGAGAAATTCTCACTTAAAAATATACCAACCCTCCACAAGCACTAACTTTTAAAAAGTAGTTGCCGTACAAACTCTGCAGAGAAATGAATATCATTTGTTCTACTATTTTAAAATCCTCTACTCTACCTTGTATTCCAAAAAGATCTTTACCAATATTTTTCACAGTCCATACACCAATCATGTGAAAGATTAGTTATGCAGAGCTTCTTAATGTTTACTGGTCAATTATTATCAGTCTCATCAGAAATGTTTTTCAGTATGAATTTTTCCAATTATCATTTTTGCTTCAATATTTGAATTTTATTATTAGCCATGACAATTTTTCACTTGGTTCTTGAGAGGCCGGGGGAGAAATGTCTCCAGACATCAAAATCTAAACAACCGGATTGCTTGCTAGCTGGTTTTTTTTTTTCATGTGAAAGCAGTAATTGTAAGAAAAAAGCACTGATACACAACTCAACAGCAAAGGTACCCTCAGAAACTTCAGAACACCCAGCTGTGTTGCAGACCCCTGCAGAGCTGAACGAGCTGGGGACATGTAGCTCTAGGTTCCTGACTAGGGTATTCTGTATTACCTCATCTTCCTAGCCTCAATTTTATCATGTCTAAAGTGGACAGTAGAGCTTCATTTTCCACAGCCTCCACTGAAAAGCCTGTCACACAGGAAAGCTAGCATATTACAAGAATAAAAATCAATCGACATAGTCACATACACTTTACAAGTATTGCCTTTAAAGCTTACACCTTAGTGAATCCTCACTGCTAAACAACACAGACACAGTTTGCCATCTATTAATTATAGCCTAATAGTCTGTGAACTCAACACTTGCATCATCCTGCCTAGTACTGTCAAGATCTCTAGGTGGATATACAAGCAAGAAAACTTTTAAATATAGTTTGCTTTTTGAAATACGGCATCTATGTAAAGAACAGAAGAAAAGCTAGATACTATTCCTAGATTGCAAGTAGACTTAATTTGTCCCTGCTGTTAGTCTTAGTGGACAAAGACACAGCAGGATACTGAAACTCTGTAACAGAGATGCCCAAGTTAGCAGCTTCTCCAGTGACCAGAGTCAGTCCCTAGAGATTCATGATTCTACAAGGGAAGTGCAGTTCAGAACCCTGTCTAGCTGAAAAAGAAGCAGAGCTGGGAGACACAGACAGGAGCAATCCTTAGGGAGTTAAAATGTGACTCTCTAAGCTGACTTGCAACCAGTGGAGCTATGCTCATAGCCCGACCTGCCAAAAACAACGTTAAAGTCCTTTTGACCACAGTTGTAAAGACTCTAGTTTTATGTTTCAACCGAAAATAACTATTAAAAATGTAAAGCCATATACCTTTCAGAGCACAATAAAAGTATGTTTATACAATGATCCAATAAATGATGTTTCTATTACAGTAGAAATGGCGCCTCCCTGCTTCTATATGGCATATACAGGAAGGGCAGCACCTCCTCAGAGGAAAGAAGTCTAGAATGTTTGAAGAGGATTGTGATGACTGGTTGTTTCTTTCTTTCTTTTCTTTTTGGAGATAAGAGTCTCTCTATGGAGAGCTTGCTGTGTAGACCACCAGGCCAGCCTTGAACTCACAGAGATCTGCTTACCTATGCCTCCAATGCTGTCATTAAAGGCTTGTGTCACTGAGCCCAGCTCGTTTTTAACCATCAACTTGCCACAACCTAGAGTCATCTAAGAGCCTCGACTGAGGAACTGTTTAAATCAGGTTGGCCAGCGGCATGTCTGTGGTAGACTGCCTGGATTGTTCACTGATACAGGAGGACCCAGCCTGATGCGGGCAGCACCATTTCACAGGCTGGGCTTGAACCGTGTAAGAAAGCTAACTGAGCAAACGCAGGCCAGCAGGCAGCAAGGATGTGTGTGTTCTCCTCGCTCTGGCTGTGGATGTGCTGTGACTAGCAGCTTGAGTTCCTTGCCTTGGCTTCCCTCCAGTGACAGTTATAACCTAGAATATAAGCCAAGCAAGTGCTCTATTCCCTTGTGTTGCTTTTGGTCACAGTATTTTATCACAGCAACAGAAATGAAACTAGAACAGGATGTTTCCAGCTGCGAGTAAATAAAACCCAAGCTGAGGGGACTTAAACAACGCCTCTGAAGCTTTTATGCACATGGAATCATCCAGAGACTCTCTGATTTAGTAGGATGAAGGGAGGGCCTGGAATTCCAACAGGCTCACTCACAGGGGATGCTTCTGCTACTCTATAGACCACAGTTTCAATCCCAAGAACTTAACCACAAGAAAGTACACAGGTCAACATAAATACAGGGCTGGAGAAATGCTCAGAGGTTAAGAGCACTAACTACTCTACCAGAGGGCCAGAGTTCAGATTCCAGCATCCACATCAGGCAGTTCACAAATGCCTGAAATCCCATCACTAAGGGATACAATGTCCCCTTCAGGCATCTATGGGCACCAGCATACATACACACACAAATAAATCAGATAGATGATAGATAGATAGATAGATAGATAGATAGATAGATAGATAGATAGATAAACTCTTTTAAAATTTCTTTTTAAAATGTAAATGCAAAACCAGAAATAAGACTCTTCACTAATGTCAGCAAGGATTTAGAGGTCACACACCCTTAGACATGTCCTAGGAAAAACAAGCATCGTCCAACAGACTTTGATCAAGAACAAGAATATTACCAGAAGCTTAAAAAATGTTCTGGCCCCCAGAATTAGATCATCAGCTCCTATGTGAACTATAAGAGCAGTAAGGTGATCTTTGGACAAATCAGCACAGCGTGAGACGGGGATCAATTTTCCTGATACACGCTGGAAAGTGCACAAAAGAGAAAGGACAAAGCGGGGACCAAGTCATGAGTCCGTTTACAAGGAGCCCAGAGCAGATGCTGCACAGGCACTTCAGACATTTGCACAGATAAACACTGGTTCGGGCTAATTAAAAATTGCAGAGTACTCTATAAACATAAATGTTAAATATTTATTTTTAAATAACCACACTGAGTTATTACTAGATGGAAACCTTACTCAGTCTTAGTAGAAAGAGAACCTATTACAGCCTTCAAAACTGACACTAGAAATCATTCATAACTATTACTTACAAGTTATTTTTAAGAAATATTAATACCAGTCATAAAATACTTCAAAACTGAATAAAATTCATTAAGTACATTCTCTAAGTTTAGGAGACTCTAATCCATCATTCAAAAAACTAAAGCTGAAAGCAGCCCATACTAGTCTATTGCCATTTAAAAAAAAAAATCTGAAGCAGTGTATCTTTTTAAAGAAAACAAATAGTTCCAAAAATGATGGTTCATGACGACTCTAATCCCAGACCTCAGGAGCCAGGGCAGGAAGATTGTCACAAACCTGAAGACAGCTTGGCCTACTTAGTGAGTTCTAGGCCAACCAGGGCTACACAGTGAAACCCTGCCTCAAAAACAGAAATAAAGAAGAGTGGCAAAGATGGTTCAGAGGTTAAGAGCATGTGTTCCTCAAGGAGACCTGAGTCCAGTTCCCAGAACTGAGGCAGCTCGTATTCCCTGTGACCCCAGCTCCAGATGCATGCACACATGCACACACATTTTTAAGGGGGTGGGGGAAACAAAGAAAGAGGTAAAGAAAGGAAGAGAAAAAAAGAGGGTGTTGAATTAGCTCACAGAATTAGACATACAAGGGCATTATACCAGCGTCTGCTCAGCTCTGAGCTTCGGTGAAGCCTTCTGGCAGATGGTATCATAGTGCAGGTGTATCTGATAAGGCAGAGATCACACTGCCAGCCAAGATGTCAGAGAACAAGGCAGAGGCTGGTCTTACCCTTACGACTCACCCTTCAGAGAACCATAGGGCCCCACAAGAACTACCTTAATCACTTAATCAAAGGGCACAGCCCCACGGATCTAAGGATCTCCCCTAGACCTACCTCTTACAAATTCCCACCATTGTAACTTCACTAAACTGGGACCAAGCTGCCACCTCATGAATCCTAGTGGTACAATCATATCCAAACCATAACATAACCATTAATTCAAGTTTAAACAATAATAAAACTGCCAATTAAACCTATGGTGTTTCAGAATCTAAAACTTAGAATCTAGAGAAATGCCTCAGTGGTTAAAAGAATGGACTACTTTTACAAAAGACCAGGTATGGTTCCCAGCATTCATATCGGGTAGCCCATAACCACCTGTAACTTTCAGTCTCAACACCCTCTTCTGGCCTTCACAGCAGCCTGCAAACCCATGACAGAACACTCACATGCACGTAATATTTTTACTCATTTAAAACAACTATATGTAAACATACCTTCTTGTAAAATTATATATGAATGTCATTCCCAAACCGAAAAAAAAACTAAAATTTAGTAATCCCACAATATATTAAATTATCATTCCTTTATTGATATTATTAGTAATAACATTAAGCATTATGATAGAGAAATGTAATCCCTTCCTACATAACAGGACACCAAGTATCAGAAAAGAGAGCTGACTAGAGCAGGGTCATACAGCCAGGTGTGACACATTTGCCACTGAAACATTTATCTTTTGACCTGAAATTCTGGATCTCTCCTACTGCACCATGCTGTTGCTATGAAATGCTTAACCTTTGAAATGTGGTTTCCAGAGACTGGAAGAGGAAAGCGAGAAGAAAGCTGTACTGTTGAATGAAGAACTGTTACTTCCAAAACCACAAAGCAGCCCAATCCCATGTTACAGGAAGTTCCAGTAGACTAAGCTAAGGATCACACAGAGTCAAACTAGAAGCACGAGAAAAACTTCACAATAATTTATACAATAAATTCTTTACATATTAATAATATTAATATTATTAATAATTAATAATATTAATAATTATTTACAATAATTTATTTAAAATAGTATATTTGGGGCTGGGAAGATAAGTCAGTCCATAATTAGCCCACCCTAATAAATGATACCATTCTTTTATCCTTATAGTATGGACATCACTTATCCAGTTCAGGTTATAACTATCCCTTGCACATAAATAAGGCATATGTGTACAGGAAAAAGTCTTTGATGCATAATGCCTATAAAAATTACCTTCTGTTTTAAGTCCCTAGGAGCTTTAAGTTAAATTCATAAGTATGCCACTTTGTTGGCTACCTGTGACAACACCATGGAAGTGAAGCATCTTCTATACACTCACAGCACATACTGAGTTTTCATAAAATCTCAAAAGAGGATGTTAGGAGGTCATCTATATTTCAAAAGTTTTCTAAGAAAGGCTTAAAGTTAAAGTGTTTGGAAATTATTTTCAGGCAACATATTTATCACAGGATTTAAGTTAGTATACACATTTGCCTTTTCGGTTTTAAGAATACCGAAACCCAATATAACATTTCCCAATAGACAGTGAATCAACATTAAGAGAATCAAACTGAAAATACAGAAATGTGGAATTGTTAAGATTATCTCTTTCACTATCAAAGAAAAGCAGAATGTAGGAACTAGAGACGTAGCTCAGTGGTGAGATTCTAGCCTAGCATGCACAATATGGGTTCAACCCCCAGCACAAAAAGATGGATGGATGGATGGATGGATGGATGGATGGATGGATGGATGGATGGATGGGTAGATGGATGGATGGATGGACGGACGGACGGATGGATGGACGGACGGGCGGACGGACGGACGGGTGGATGGATGAGATGGATGGATGGATGGATGGATGGATGGATGGATGGATGGATGGATGGATGAGATGGCTCAGCAGGTAAGAGCTCTTGGTGAGCAACATGATAGCCTGAGTTTAAATCCCTAGAACCCATATAAAAGCAGGGTGTGGTCACACACTTGCCAGTAACCCCACTTCATAGCAGGAAAGGGAACAGAGAATTGCTGGGGCTTGCTGGCCATCCAACCTAGCTACAGAGTTGTTAGAGGCTGTCTCATGGGAATAATGCAGAGAGTAAGAAAACAAGATATCCCACACCCTCCTCTGTCCTCTGTGTATGCACATATCTGTGTGCACCATTATCACATGAGTGCACACGCTGTACACTCACACAAAAAAAATTTAATAACAGAAGGCAAAAAGGGGGGTAAATAAATTGTTCTAATGAGAACTATGTAACTTGTCACATGCTCTATTTTAGAGTGTCTAAGAGTACTGGAAGAAATCTTTTAAAGCACAACTATCATATATTTTCATGAAAGTATCTCTACAAGCATTACACTCAATACATTTGTTAGCTCCTAGATTCCCCCCCCCTACATTTGCTTTGTATGTGATAAGAACGTAAGACTGACCCCATAGCAACTTTTAAAGATTCTAAGACAATGTTGCTAATTCAGACACTGTGTTAGGTACACATGTACAAGACTGAGTCATTTCTGGTATATGGAAGTTTACGCTTTGACAAATATCTCCCTGTTTTCCCATCCCTCAGGGCCCTTGCACTCTCCTTTCTGTTCCTAGGAGTTGGACTATTTTCGACTCCGAAGGTAAATGGCATCACGTAGTATGTGTTCTACACTTGGCTTACTTAATTTAGCACAGCATCCTCCACATTCACTCATGTTACACAAAATGTAGGATACCTTTGGAAGGTTGAATAATATTCCATTGCATGCATATGCCAAATTTTCTTTATCTGTTCATGTGTGACTGAACATTTAGACTGCTCCCATGGCTTGGTTTTTGGGGATGATGCTGCAATGAACACTGAAGTACAGATATCACTTTGAGATCCTGATATTGCTGAGACAGGCCTTAAACTCACAATCTTTCTGCCTTAGCCTCCCAAGTGCTAGGATTACAGGCAAATGCCACCACCCTGGGCTATGTACACGTTCTGTGTACATTCCTCTGTTGAGGAATACCTATTCGGGTCATTTTAGCCCAGTTTTTACTCAGTTTGTTATTTGTTATTGCCCAGAGTATAGTACTGAAATGTAGGATTTCTTTATATATTGTGAATATTAATCCTTTGCCAGATACATGATTTCCGAATGCTTCCCCATTCTACAGTTCGTTTTTTACTTCAGTGATGACTATCTATTTGCTGTGCAGAAGTCTTTTAGTCTGATGTAGTCTCATTTGACTTTACTTTGTTGCCCATGTTTTAGGAATCAGATTTCTAAGTGAGACATACAGTAGCACTCTGAGCAGAGCTCTGATGATGAATTCTTACCATATAGCTTTTTATATAAAATAATAGCTGATGATCTCTCATAGAACTTTGAGCAGCTCCAGGAATTAGAAGCACTGAGATTTCCAATCTTGAGCAAACCTCAAGGTTCAATAGTAAACAAGAAGTATGTAGACAGCAAGTCCTGATTTCCAGGTGGTTTTGCACACTTTAGAAGCAGTGCTAGAGTGTTGTCCCTTCAAATAGCACTTAATAAAAATAGGGACTTAATAAACATTTAATTAAATACACATTTCAGAAATTGTATAATTAAAAAGTATAAAATATCCTACAGGTATGTATTGGATACCTACTTAGTATGAGACACTTTTCAAGAAAGGCAGCTATGGAGAGCACATACTCTTGTTTTGGGGGGCTTAGACACAGACATATAAAAGTTAAATGATACTGTAAGGCAAATAAATCATTTAAGTTCCAAATAGAAGCTCATGATGTTTGTAGCACAATGGAAAGTGGGACCAGTTAGAAAGCAGAGGTAGACCAGCAGTCCTCATGCATAGGAAAAGACAAGATAGGAGGACTATGCAGAAGCCAGACGAAGAAGGTTCCTAAGTACCTTAGCAGAAATATAACCAATCAACAAATATTCTGACCTTGCTACAAAGGATGCACCTGAGGACAGAACATGTAAGTTCTCTGTCCTTGTAATGCTTATAGTCTGGTACTTTAATTATACTTGATACCACACTGTGCTTCTGAGCAAAAGATGTGGTCAGAGATACACTGGGAGAAGGTTACACTGCACCAATGTGTATCATACCATTATCTATGCAGGAAAGTCAGAAGCAAACCAGCTAGATACTGAATAAAAACTATGCTACGAGTGACAAGTAACATTACTCACCGTCTTGGGTAGATGGCCCCATTTCACAGTATCCCTGTCCTCACTGGAAAACTAAAGGTTGCTGCTCAGCCACAAGCTTGAGATCTCCAACTGGAAAGCGTACAGCACACAGGGGACTCAGTAATAAGTGTAGGGGAGCCCTGACCACCAGGGCTGCAGTTTGCTTTCATTTCTAACCTCTTCTCAGCAAAACAAAATTACACTTGTGTTCATTAGCTTAACAATTACCTAGCTCCAAAAGAGCACTCTCCTTCTGAGAGACAGTAAAGGTCAGGGTTTAACTGGAAACTGAAAGTCTAGGTGCTCCATCATTCTTCCCTGTGTAGTCTGTAGCCCCAGTGACAGAAATGGAGGCGCCATGATGTTTACTCAACAGTTAAGACAGAAAAAGAACAGCAGACAAGAAACTCATTCTATCCTCGATTATACCACAGTGATTTGTCTCGGCAGCTGACTTACTTATAGAAGCCTTAAGGGCAGAGACCATGTTGTATTCATCTTTATGACCTCACTGTGCCTAACATAGAGCTTTGGACACAATTACTGAGGGTGGACTTGAAGTGGAAACTTATGGTTTCTTTGGAAAGTCAGTTGTGTCGGATGATGTTTTGCTTGGACAAACTCGTGAAGGAAGATTTTCCTGAAATGGACACAGGTAAAAGGATGTTTTGCTAAAGTAAGCACATGAAAGGACAGATGTGTGATGAAGGAGTCTTCACTAGTTATGTGCATTTATTGGTTCACCTTATGTTGCAATATTGAGCTCCGTTTGTTGTGACTCCATAGAGAGAAACACCAAAAAACTGGTGGTGTTCTGGCAGCTTCTTGCTGCTTCCGCAGTCTCAGGCCGATTGGCAGGGTGATGTCAGCTGATACAGACTCACATGGAGTTTTGCTAAGACAGACTCATGTCCTGAGGTAAGACATGTGGTGAGGCAAGACTAGAGAGAGAGAGAGAGAGAGAGAGAGAGAGAGAGAGAGAGAGAGAGAGAGAGAGAGAGAGAGAGACAGAGAGACAGAGAGAGAGAGCTGGGCTTGCTTCTTGGTCTTGAGTCTTCACTGATCTTTTTGCTTCATTGAGAAAGTCTTGGCAGAGAACTTCTCCTGGCATCCCTGGTGGGCCTGGTCACCCCTGCTGACTCATGCCAACTCAGTGAAGGCCTGGCTGTTTCTGCTAGGTCATGC
Source organism: Grammomys surdaster (assembly GCF_004785775.1). Classification (NCBI taxonomy): domain Eukaryota; kingdom Metazoa; phylum Chordata; class Mammalia; order Rodentia; family Muridae; genus Grammomys; species Grammomys surdaster. The sequence goes on along the minus strand of NW_021604585.1, from coordinate 8,673,374 downwards.
CACCGCTGCTGATTAGTGTTCGCAATCCTGACACCACTGAACTGGACTGCTGGTACATTCGTAAAGTATTTGCAAGTGGATCGAGCTACTGCTGCTAAGTCCTGTGAACTGAAACTGCTAGTAATGCAGATGGGATTCCAAAGAACCATTTCTAAACAGGTCCACTTCCCCCGCATCCTTTCTTTCCCACTACCTCTGGTGAGTGGTGGGCTAGAAGGGAGGCTAAAGCATTTAAGAACTGTTATTAAAAGTAGGTTGAGAAAAATTTAAGCTTACATGGAATTAAAAGCTTACATAGAAGAAAGTCTGAGATATAAAACAGCGGGAGTTATAGGGTAGAAGAGGCTTCAGGAAACATGAGTAACTGTCAACAACACTGAGGAAGGGATACTGAAGAGGACAGCATGACCTGTTCTTGTGGTTTTAATACTGTAAAAATATTAAGATAGGAAATATACAAAGCATTGGGAATGAGGTAACTGTTAAAATTAACAACTGAAGGCTGCCTTTCACAGATTGCACCACGTATTGTGTGAAGAACATTACAGACATCTTCATTTATTCCCCACAGCCAGACTAGTCAGAGACTGTACCCATTTTTCACATAGGATAACTGAGGTCAGAGCCAGGATACATACTTACTCAAGGTCTTAAATTTAGCAGGAGTGGACTATCCATCAAGCTAACACCTGAATCCAAAGCCAGTGCTGCACTCCAGTACCCAGGGATGTAGAACTGAGACGGTGGAAGTGACCAGACACTGAGTTTACTACGAAGATGGAACCAGGGGGATTCATTGAAAGGTGAAGAAGAATGTTAAAAATAATGAGGTTTAAAAAAAATAATAATGAGATAGTAGATAATATCTATAGAACAGATGGCCAAAGGGAGCAGAGCCAGTACCTTAAACGCTCGTCCCCTTCTCCAGACACAACCAGTACAGTGCCTTTATGAGTTTGTCGACCGACTAAGGCAAAGACAATCACCCACTTTACCTCCTTTTTAAAAACTGTTTATTTAGCAATAACTTTAGATTAACCAGAAAGTTGCAAAGAGAATACAGAGTTCTCTTCTCCCAGTTCCTCCTACCATCTCACTCAGTATATGACAGCACGAGCATCCAAACTAATGAATCGTGCTCCTGGGAACGCTATTAGCTAACTCTTGCCAGTCTTAAGCAGTTACCATTAAAATTACCACAACATCACTTTGTACCCACCAATACAAGAAATTATAAACTATCAATATGCAATAATAAAAAGAGTTTTAAAACCATAAGCTCAGAAAAGATGTTATAGCTAAGATTCCTTCTCTTTCCCCTTCTTTCCCTTCCCTTCCCCCAGTTATGACTTTTAAGGGACAGAGACAGGTGGAATCAGCAAAGAAAAGTGTGACAAAGTGCAGAGAAATCAGTAGAAGCTCCCACTGTCCTCTCCCAGTGGAGCTGCAAGGGTATGCTTAATGGTCTCCGCAATAACTCAGGACAACATGTACAAAGTGGTTTTAATCAGGAAAGTTGGCTCAATTGTTATTGTCCAGATTGTCATTAGAGGTCAATCAGGGGGTATGCAGCACCTACTTAAATGACCTCAGCTAATTAGACTCCAGTCCCCAGGGCAAAATCAACACTCACCACAAACCACATCATTTGTATAAACTGTGATCAAACTGGTACCTGTGTCCTCAACCCCTGTGGATACAAAAATATTTACTAGGTAGAATACTCCCAGAGCTTAGAGCTCATTTCCTAGGACTCAGGCAAGAGTCAGGCCCAAAGGGAAGCTTTTTCTTGAAATCTGAGCAACCCAAGCCAGCTAAGTTAACCCTTTCCTCACACTGAGTGTATCCCTGGGCTACGTGACTCATCCCAGCACCCCTCAGACAAACCAATGCTGCCTTGCCAATCACCTATACATTAACGTATATGTGTTGCCACCTTCTGACTTTAGATAACAATAAAAACAAAGTTGGCCATATCACAAAAGGCTAAACAAATGAAAGAGAAGTGTTCTAGCTAATAAAATAAAGGCTTACTACACAGTGAGTTTAAGGCCCATGGATAGAAAGTAGACAGGTTGAAAGAGCATGGTATAAGCAAACAGAAGGTCCCACAGAGTCCTCCTCACCTCAGAGTTTAGGGTGTTTGCTCTCAGTGACGCATATGAATGGTCAGACTGAACCTGATTCTCAGAGAAGCCACATGATGATGATACACAGCACAAACTCTGACTCCAGTGTTAGGGACCTGTGATTTCTATCTCAACAAGCAACTTCGTAAGACTCTTCTAAAAACGTAAGCTTTGAACAGTCATAAGAAGGCAGGATGGCCAAAGTGGGCGTATAAACCTATGTCATGAGTCAGAAGCACAAGATAAAAATTTTGGAATTAACAAAATCTTAATTTTAGCAAACTCCACTACTATTTTATTTTATTTTTTTTTAGTATTTATTAGTGTCAGTGATAAGGTATAATCTTAAAGATGATGTCCCACCTTGCATGATGGGATAGCTAAAGGTAAAAGGAAAGATAAATTCTGGCCCATATAAAACTGGGTCAAATTAAATTGAGGGAAAAAATTATGCCTTGTTCAAATAATACAAAAGTTAATCTTACTGTATTTTCTTCACTTAAAACAAAAAAAAAAGTTTCTTCTTGTTAATGATCTGAATGCCTTTAAATACCAAAATGAGAAGTACACATATTTTCATTCATTTTTTTCTAAAGTTTTAAGCATAAAAAAATGGGCATTACTATTTCAAAAGAACCTTGATAAACAACATATTAGAGCCATGCATATTCCCAACATGCACATAACAAAGATCAGATCTTGATTAGGAGGCAGCCAGCAGCAGGGACTCTCCCACACTTGTTCCACAGAGGACAAACACAGGAAAAATGGCTACAGTCATGTCTTAGAATAATCTGGATTTTAACAACTATAGGTGAAAAAAAAAAACCAATTCCTATTTTCAGTATCATCTGTAAAAAATAAATGGAGGGGGGGGCTGCTGTAATCTATCTAACAATTAATCCTCACAAGAATGTCCTATTATCTTAATCTGATGGAGAATTCTCAGTGAGACATTACTGCTCTATATGTATGATGGATAGAATGGGCAGTGATGGGCAGTAGAACCACAGTCACCACTGACTTTACGGGGCAACATCTAAACTCTTTTCATATTATTTCCACTAACCATCTAGAAACAGCTTCAGGATTGTGGCGATTAGAATAGGTATGACACCCATAGATTCATGTTTGGCTGCTTGACCCTAGGGAGTGGTGCTATTAGAAGGTGTGGCCTTCTTGAAATGGATGTGGCCTTGTTAGAGAAAGTGTGTCATTGTATAGGTTAGCTTTGAGGATTCCTCTGCTCAGGCTCCACCCAGTGTGGAAGAGACCCTCCTCCTGGCTGCCTTTGGATCAAGATACAGAACTCTCATCTACTCCAGCACATCTGCCTGCATGATGCCATGCTTCCTGACATGATTATGATGGCCTGAACCTCTGAAACTGGAAGCCAGCCCCAATTAAATGTTCTCCTTTATAAGAGTTGCCTTGGTCAAGTTGTCCCTTCATAGCAATGGAACCCTAAGACAAGGATCTACTACTCCTTCCACTACTAGCTTGAGTATGCTTTAAAGACAAAAGTCCTACCCCAGAGCAGCACACACCTAAACTTTCTAAAGCTCTGGAGAGAAAGATTCCACCAGACTTCTGCAACTGTGTTTCTCAAACCACAGTCTTAATGTATTCAAGTCTATAAAATTCTCTCCTGAGAATGTTTAATTTTATAACTCAAATCCTCCATAACATAATAATATGTGTGTTTCCAATAAAGCGATGCCACTTAGAATCTCTTTGGTGGTCAGTGACTAACATAGACAAGAGCCATGACAGAATTAAAATATAAGCACATTCATGTCCACATGAAGCTCAAATGAGGTCACCCTTCCCAAACAAAAGGTTTGCTGGTAGCTCAAAAGACAAGAAAAAAAACCTGAGTAATCACATTAACTATAGCAAGGCTGTTAAAACCAAAGGAAGCTATAGCATATATGTTATTACATGCAGAATTACATATGCATAATATATACATATTCTAAACTCATATGCATAAAACATGCATAATATAAACATATGCATATTATAATGTATATGCATATTATAAACCTATAGACCTCACAGTTATCATCTATAACATTAAATGAGCATAGCCATTTGTACAGCATTGTGTTGATTACAAATGCAGGATTTCGTACTTAGGAAGGGTTATTCCTATATATCATACTGTGGTAACAGCCCAACAGTCAGCTGTGGGGTTCACGAGAATATCCACAAGAGTAGGGTACATGGTTTGAGTAAGAGAAATCAGTCATTCACCCAGCATTTGCTTTTGTTCCCAGAGATGTGTAGATGCTAACATGGAAGCAGCCAAAGGCTCTTGACCTTGACAAGGACAGCAAGCTTTAGACCACCTCCACACTTGCACCTCCAGAGTCTCTATGCTCCAAGGTTGCTGACACCATAGCCACACAAATGGCACAGCAATCAGAAAAAGGCTGCCCAAAAAGCAGTGAACAGCGTCACTTGGTTCCAAAAGACTATATTTGATCAGGGACAAAAACAGAAAAAAAAAAAAAAAAACCCTCATGCCTCTTAGAAGAAAAATCTCTAAACATTGAAATTTTTAAATATTATGAAAAATGCAAAAATGTAAAATAACTTCTAAAAGGAAAAGGAACTTTGAACCTTATGAACCAAGCAAATGCCAGGTCCAGCAAACAATGCTAGTCATGGATTACTTGATTTAAAACAAAACAAACAAAAATGGTAAAATATAAAAACAAATGAATGTTTTATAGAGCATAAAAAAGATTTTTCAGCAAAATATAAAAATGTAAAGCATTCCTTCCTTTAAGTTTGTAATTCTTTAATGTGAGATAGCTTGGCCTATTCAGAGCTAGTCTAAGAACAAGGCAACATAATTTGAATTCTAAAATTCTTGCTCTAGTAAAAATTTCTTTTCGGTTCTCAGCTCTGAAAAAAAGACAAAAATTTTCTTAAATAGAGGGGGGAGGGGGAAAGTCAGTGCCTTGAAGTAATTTTTAAAAAAAATTAGATTCCTATTTACTATTTATTTATTTATTTATTTACTTTTGACAAGAGTCTCACCTGATAGCCTTGGCTGACCTGGAACTCACTATTTAGACCAGGCTTGCCTGGTACTCACACGAGACACTCCTGCCTCTGCTTCCTAGGATTAAAGGCAGATGCACCTCCTATTAGTTGCTATTAGCTATTAGTTGTGCTTCGAGAAGCTTCTGGATTAGGGACAGACAAATAGTGGCGTGTACAACAGATCACAACCTCACCCGGCTCTTTTCAGACACAGAACGCCTGTTGTTTAGAGAACTCTACTAAAGACAAAGGAGAGTAGAATTCTTTTTCTTACCCAGAAAGCTACATTATCTTAGAGAATTGTAAGACATCAACCTATAATTGTTGTTTTAAAACAAACAGCTTTTAAAAGGTTAATTTTCACATCTGGCAGAGGCTTAGGTCAAGTAACACTGTAAGTTACTGAACATAATTACGCAACTAATCTTAAATTTCCATTAAATATCTCTTGGAAATTTTTTTTTTAATTTTTCTATTCTTCTTGACCAGGAACAAGAGAAATTCAAATATATCATTTTTAAGTTAAGTATTAAAAAACTTAAAGATAACAAGTCTCAAGATAAACTTTGTAATATCTAATCTTAATTCAAACTATAAATTTTAGAGGCATTAAAATATGTAGAATGTATGTGTGCAACACTTTCTTGGACTTCTCGCTCGGTTGTACAAATGAAAGGCTACATGGTGACTCACATAATCTCTATATATTCTTTATGATACAAAGACCCAAGATCTTAATTTATCCAAAACAAATAAAAACCATGAAGTCTCAAGCAAATTTCATGTCAGGTTAAGGAATTTCCTTGTCTGGGTAGGACATGGCTAAAACTGAAAACCCTGGAAGGGTGTGGCAACCCACACCTGCAACCCCAGCACTAAGGCAAAAAGCAAGAGGGTCTATGGGGAGGACGGTCAGGGCTGGACAGCAGGACTCTGTCTGGAAGAAATAAAAGCAAACATAATAATACTCAATGTTCCTGAGGCGGGGAACAAGTACAGCACTCCCACATCTAGCAGAGTGGGGTGTAGCTTAATATGCATTTCTGTGTTGTCTGCTGTGCATCACCAACCCTGATAATCGCCCCTCAGATTTCCTGATCGCAATGCCCACCACAGAAAGCCATTCCAACAGCTTGTTTAAGGTTGTCTTGATGGCATTTCCATTAATGGTTGACCTCTGCCAATTAGAAGGAAACCAAAACAGCACTGAACACAGAAACCTATGAACAAAGCCTAAAAGATTGAATTTACGAAATCTACAGGATACACCATAGATGCAAAGATAGTTCACAGAAACAGATCCAGGCCGCTCTGCAAGATGTACCACTTAATAGTCATCTCAGCATGACAGACGTGACACAGAACATACAGAAGAGTAAACAGTGAGAAGGAATAAAGGAAGTGATGGTGGGAACCGTCAGAAGCATTTAAGTCTGTCCTGGGGTCAAGTTATAAAAGGGGAAATAGCCAGCAGAGAGGGTGGCTTACAAAAGCAGTTACTTGCCATAGCAATCAAACTTTGGAAGGTCAGCTGTTTAGACTTCCCTAAGTATAGTACTCAATATTGTAAGGTCATGACCTTAAGAGACAAGAAGGAAAAGGGACACTTACTGGGATTGAAAACTCCCCAGCCAGGTACTTCAGTAAAGACGCTCCTTTGCTCAGGAATTTGTTCCTTTCTTTGATGTTGCCTTGGAGCTGGGAGTCAAACTCCTTTCTGACCACAGAAGCAATGGAGTCAACAATCACAAGCTTAACTCCTTTCGAAATGATCTCTTCCTCCAAAGATTCAAGCCTATGAAAGTAGAATTTGTAAAATAACAAACAAGTTTAAGACACAATTTTATTTATCTGCTTTTCTTTTCAGAAGGAAAATGGAAGAACACTGTATTAGGATTTGAGAAAAAAGCCAAACGCAGGATGGGCAAGCTGTAAATCCTGGCAGCTGCTGGGAGGCGGGAGCCAGTTTAGAGTTAGAGTCAGCAATGGAGGTCTGCAAACATCTGTGAGGGGAAGAGGGTGTTAGAGCAAACAGTGAGACAGCCCAGAGCTTTAGAGCAAACATGCTTGGGAGTCTGGTTGTTCTCCAAGACAGAGACAGAAGGTGGGGAGAGGACAGTCATGCTTTTGGAGTTAGAAAAGCAGGCAGGCCTAACACTGAAGATCTGTAAGCAACCGCCAAGACATGACTTTAAAAAACAGAGTGTAGGGGCTGGAGAGATGCTCAGTGGTTAAGGAGTACTTGTTACTCTTGCAGGGGACCAGAGTGTGGTTCCCAGCATGCTCGTGGAGATTCACACCCATCGGTAACTCTAGTTCCAGGGGATCCTACCCACTCTTCTAACTTCCAAGAGCAACCAGACATGTAAGTGGTACACATACAAACACGCAGGCAAATACTCATACTCATAAAATATAAAATAAACAAATCTAAAACAGCAACACTACCGCAATGAAAAGATTAATCAGCTTTAAAATAACAGCAAGCCAGCTCTGGTAACATAGGTCTATAGTCCTCACTGCTCAGGAAACTGAAGAAACAAGTTTGCAAGGTCAAGGCTAAACTGGGCTACAGTGGGAGTTGTTCAAAACCATACTGGATAATTTAGTCAGTATGTTATCAAAATAAAACCTTTAAAAAGGGCTGAGATGCAGCTCTTTGGTAGAGCACTTACCTGACACACATGAGGCCCTAGATTCAACCCCAGTAACCCACGTGCACTTGCTCATGCACTAGTGCATGTATACATACTCTCTCTGTCTCTCTCTGTGCGTGTCTCTGTCTCTCTGTCTCTCTGTCTCTCTGTCTCTCTCTGTCTCTCTCCCCCCCCCCCATGTTACAGTGATGGCTATAAAATTCAGCACACATAACTTAGTTCAGCACTCCTATCCATAATTCTTCTGGAAACAGAGACAGTGTTTTGATGTTGTCCTACAATAATACATAAGCTGTAATTTTAAAGAAAAACTACCACGTGTAGCCAGTTTCTAAAATGGCCCCCTCGTATTATCCTACCCTGGTGCGTCATATCTTTGTATGAATTTGTATGTAAGTGCCCTCCCACACCGCATAAGAGTTGGCCTATGTGACACACACTTATGACAAAATGGTGTTGCTCTTGTTCCAGACAGGGGGGCATAAGAGACGACGCCTTCCATATGTAATGAAAGGACGCCTTCCAACAGCACACCAGTGAGCTTGGGAACAGGCATACCAGCCCTGCTGGTCCACAAAACAACCACAGTCCTGGGCAACAAGCAAAGCAAGAGAGACAGCTAAGCCATTTCCAGATGTTCAGACCCCAGAAAATATATATTTGCTGTTCTAAGCTGCCACATTTCCAGGTAATTCACTAACAAAACAACTCAGAATTAATAAACCACTTAGATTCTAAAATATTCACTTAATTTTTTTCCATTTTAAAGAAACATTTCTAAACAAACTACAACAAATAAAGAAGGCACAAATAATTATTTCCTTAACTCTATTACATAAGAATTATTTTACTAAGAAGCTGAAAATGGGGAGAGAAAAACCCTCAAAGCATTACTAAAATATTACTAAAATATCAAATATTTTAGTAACACAAAACTGCCTACCTTTGTAGAAGTCCCTCACAGGTAAGTTCTCTGCAAAGATGAACTCTACTGCTGGTCAGAAGCAGCTTTTCCTCAGTGTTAAAATACTGTGGAAAACGGGATTCCGAGATCTCGACCAGTCTATGGAGAGAAGGGAGGAGGGTACAAGGAAGAAGAGTGAATACTGAAAGAGACACTGCTGAGTCCCCAGCACATGTCACGTGGAAAAGTCCTAAGACGTTTCCGTATGTCAGGTGGAGGAAAAGGCTCAAAATATAAGTCTGAAGTACATGTGTCCCCTGTGCGAATTAACAGAGGTTGACTGTCAGAACCTAGCAAGCAGTCTAGGTCTCATCAAATTTCCAACAAGCAACAATGTCCCCAAGGTTTCATTTCCGGAAATAGTATGTTTACAAACAACATTTTTTCCTCACAGCTATTTTAACATATTAGAAATTAGAAAAAAACTTTCAGTTGCTTGAATGAACAAAGTCCATTTCAATAAATATGGTACTGTGCTCTAATAATAACTAAGTTGTCATGTCTCTTTCTAGAAAATATGCTTTCTCAATCAAAATCCCTGGTAAACAGAAAATTATTGTTTAACCAAATTAATGCTATCCAGTTACTTCTTGTTAACAAAAAGTTATTTTCTAAATATTGACTCAGACCTCAAGGCTATATCTGGTCATATGGGGCAGGTCAAGTGAAGAAGAGTGACAAATCAGAACATAAGTGACAGTTTCGTTTAACAGAATGAGGCATGAAGGACATCACCAGAAATTACAAAAGTGTAAGTGTAAAACTCAAAAACAGAACTGTTGGAATATAACTGCACCCCAATTGAAATAACTCTCGTCAGCCTACTTTGCCATCCAGGGGGATCTGGAAAAGAAACTGTAAACACTAGGCCATCCCATAGTCTACATTCACGTTAAAGACACAGAAGAACAAAAGAAGAGTATCTTCATCTCCAAACAGTTAAAGGGTTCTGAGAAGAGGCTGAGAACTTTAAATAGATAAACAAAACAAATCCTGAATTATGCTATAATCAGAAGCAAGGGAGGGACCTACAACAGGAAAAAGAAGAGAAAAATAAAAACAGTCAAGAACTTTTTAAGAGCATTTTCAGTATACTGAAAAGAAAAAGATATAATTTGGTTCAATAAGAAGAGATAAAAATACTTCAAGAGAAAAAATAGTATTCAAAGAGGTATCCATGTTTGACAAGGCTGGGGACTGAGAGAAGAAGGACAGGAAGTAAGAAAAGCAAAGAAGAAGTGATGTGGCGTTGGCTATGGAAAATGGGCAGACTGGGAGGATCTATAGATTTTTATGATTCTGATGATGATGATGGTGATGATGATGATGATGTAGCTATGACGTGAACTCAGTGCTCAGCAGAGATGGTAACTGGGGCTCTCTCACTTGGAAGACAACAAGTTTTCAATAGAAAACTGTACTACAAACACATGTACTGCAAACTTGAGGCCTTCTCAAGCCTGTTGTTAAGAACAGATGCGAGTCCCTAACTTACTGGCTACAGTGCAACAATAGGCTAGTTTTCCACCAGTGCCTCGAGTGGTGAAAGGTTCAAGATTCCTTACTTGTTCCATTAAGTCTGCTCGTGAGGAATGATAGTCAGTATACGAGTAGAAGCTACTGTTGTCCACATTTGCCATACTAAGTAACTATATTGAGTAGATGCAACATACTCGCCAATACGTTACAATTTTCTAAAGGCTTCTCCTCCAAATGACTTTTATTCTGGGAAACTTTTTAAAAATTAAAAATAAAAATCAATGAAGTTTTTCTAAATGCCTGGTATCAATCCCATTAGTATCTGATGACAATCTTCTTCACAAGATCTTGTTCTTCAGAGGAAGCAACAGAAAACCTACCTTTACAGCCAACATTAAGTTTGAAAACAGTGCCACCTAGTGGGTATCTTTTTATTAAAGGCACTCCTTTGAAAAGATGCATTTAAAATTCATTCATTCAAGATTTACTGAGGACCTATACCATGTGCCAGGCACTACTAACTACTGTAAGTACTGAGTATACGACACCACAATACCCCCAAAACAGGAAATGAAGAGCAGAGGAGAAGAGAAAGTTACATTCTCTGTGTGCTGACTAGATTTGTGTCACCTGGACACAAACTGTAGACATCTGAGAGGAGGAAACCTCAATTGAGAAAATGCCTCCGTAAGATCGGGCTGTGGGCCAGTCTGGAAAGCATTTTCTTCATTAGTGATTTATGGGGGAGGGCCCAGACCATGGTAGTTGGTGCCATCCCTCGGCTGCTGATCCTGGGTTCTATAAAAAAGCAGGCTGAGCAAGCCATGATACACAAGCTTGTAAGCAACACCCCTCCATGGCCTCTGCATCATCAGCTCCTGCCTCCAGGTCCCTGCCCTGCTTGAGTTCCTGTCCTGGCTTGTGGAAGTTTAAGCCCAATAAACTCTTTGTTCTCCAACTTGTTTGCTTGTTTGGGGGTTTTAGTATCTTTTGTTTCTCTCTGTGTGTCTTTTGTGTGTCTTTCTGTCTCTCTGTCTCTTTCTCTCCCTCTTTTTTTTTTTTTTTTGGCATGTGTTTCATCACAGCAATGGAAACCCTAAGATATTCCAGAAGGAGAAAAAAGCAGAGCACAGCAGAGGCCAGCTGCAGTGCTCTAACGGATGATGTAGCTGGAACAAGGAGCAGGAAGAAGATTGAAGGAGGAGAGCCAGAGAGCCAGCGAGAAATCAAGGTCCTCTCAGACCTTCAGATCTATGGTAGTCTGTTTGGGTTTTATTATGAAAAATGAGAAGTCTGGGAACAGACCTGACATCATCAGGTTTCCTTTTTTTATCAGACCTTAACCACTCAGCCACCACATCCCACATATGTTTCTTTGAAAAATAAAAATAAAATTTTTTAAAGTAAAAGACTGCTCGGGGGGGGGGGGGGATTGGTTCAGTGCTAGAAACCACTGGCTGCTCTTTCAGAAGATGGAATTCATTTCCCAGCACCCAGCTGGTGGCTCAAAACCATCCTTAACTCCAGACCTGCCACCCTTTTCTGGCCTCTGTGGTATCGGGCACACACTCATCATTCAGACATACATGCAGGCAAAACGCCCATACATGTAAGATACAAAATAATAAATAAGTTTTTGTTAAGGTCTGCTCAGCAGGCAGCAGTCCCTCAGGCTTGATGGCCACCAATCTAGCTCCAAGGCCAGTGAGAAATGGTCTCAAAGGAGGAAGGAAAAGAATGATACGTCAGGACACCCAACATCCTCCTCTAGCCACCATACGTAGGCACACACACCTACACACACACAGACACACACAGAGATGGAGGGAGAGAGGGAGGAGGGAGGGGAGGAAGAAGATGGCTCCAGATGCCACATGGAGAAAAGGCTTCAAAGAGCAAGGGGAAAACAAGACGAGCTGGTACTGCTGTCCACACAAGAAGCGATGGTGCCTTGACACAGGGAGATAATACCTCAGAAAATTAGAAGCAAATGGATTTAAAGTATAACTCAGGCAGGGGGCTGGAAGAATTGGATGAATATCTAGAAGAATGGTGATTCAATCAGGATTGTAGTTACTGGTGTTCTTCGTTCGTGCGTGTGTGCGTGCGTGTGTGTGTGTGTGTGTGTGTGTGTGTGTTTACCAGGAAATCCAGAATCCATCTTCAGATATATGAAGTTACCCACACATATAAATGTGACTTTAATATGTTATTATGTCAAGTGGCAAATGTATATGAATCTGGAGGTTGTGGGAAAGCTCAGAACATGAACCCATGATTCTTCTTCCAATCAAGAAATATGCTAAAACCATGAGAGTGGATCTGAGGGGCTGAGGTTAGATAGAGGAGGAACAAGATCCTACAACTGGGTTCCCGGATTCTCCAAGGGTTAGAAGCTGACAAACTGAGGGGGCCCAGCAACACAGACTAATGTGATCAGAAACAGGGATAAAACCAAGAGAGACTGGTCCTAAGAGGCCAACTGATGGAAACTGTTGGGGAGAGCAATAACCGCCATTGGGAGTGCTGCAGGACTGAACACGAGGTGGTTGCATGACTTCCTGGTGATGTCACAGCCAACACACTGTCCAAGGGCAGCACATTAGCCAGTTTATAGTAATATTGGTATACACAAACTTACTATGTTTTCAGTCACATAGACGTGCAGTATATAAATTATCCACAGTATAAACACTTGGTGATTATTTCTGGTTGTGTTCACTCTGCTAGCAATCATTACTTCAGAATGTAAGTTACCTCTACAGCATTTTTAAGTTCTGTAAGACACAATGCATCAGCTTCACACTGTTTCTGCTCATCACATCTTTTGATTGTATACAGAGGCCACATCCATGATGAACACACACTACGTAGTCTGTGTAAGGACACTCTAACAGAGTCACAGGACTGACTGACTGACTGACTGACTGACTGACTGACTGAGTAATACAGTCCCCAAACCATACCACCACCGCTAAGCAACACATGCACTTTAAATACTATTGAGTAAAGTTCTGAAAATCAATTTCAGTATAGGGCTAGGAAATAAATCCAGTATGGAGTGAATTCAAGATAAATAAGAGGGAGATTTTGACTTCTGTGCACAAAAGATTAACTGGCTTGGGAATTGCCCTGATAGCATCAACTAGAAAAGCAGACAAAATATCTGAAATAACAGTTTCACACACTAAACAATAGTTGAAAACTATGACCCTCATGAGAAAGGAAACTAATAAAGGAACCTGAGGTATGTCCCAGACTCACACCAGAGGCACTTTCCATTCTGCGACACAAAAAAGGGAAGCCAA
>NW_021604585.1:8644205-8659773 GCF_004785775.1 Grammomys surdaster | reverse complement strand
GGAGACAACAGGAGACTAAACAATCCAGCACTCACACAAGATGAGAACAGTGCCTGTTCCCACGACAAGAGATACAGAGATCTCAAACTACCCTGGGCAACAGGTGGAGTCCTCAGAGGGATTTCACAGTGCTGAGGCTTAATCGGTCTCAAAGACAATCAAAACAATATTAACTATATTATTAAAACAAAAAATCATTCGAGGCCAGCCTGGTCTACAGAGTGAGTTCCAGGACAGCCCGGGCTATAAGAGAAACCCTGTCTCGGAAAAAAAAAAAAATCTAACACCTTAGAAATGTACAATAAAGTCTGGCATCTAACATAGCAAAGTCTAACAACCAATAAGAAAGGGGCTAGAGAAATGGCTTAGCCCTGAAGAGCACTGACTGCTCTTCCAAGGACTCGGTTTCAGCCTAGTACCCACTCAGCAGTTCACAGCCGTCTGTAGAAACCATGGACTGATGCACAGATACACACGCACAGGCAAGCACTCATACACATAAAATGATACATTTTCATTCATAGGTATGTAAAGGAGAAGAAAAAATCTATAGGCAGGACAAAATTAAATCACTAACAAAATACCAGAAATTGTATAGATGACGGCATTATTAAGGTCCTCAGAAACAACTATTTGACATCTCATAAATCTATATAAGTAGCTACAGTAGAGGATAGACCAGTACACTGGGTACTGTAGCCACAAACTCTTTCAGCCACTTTTGCACTGACGGCAGATCTGAAAAACTGCAAACGACTAAGAGCTGGGGGCAGCTCACAGCCTTTTAGGCATCAGTGATGCATGGCCATGTATAGGCAAACACCCATAACATATTTTTTTTTTAATTTTTTAAGGGGGTAGGCAGCACCTGAGAAATGGCACCCAAGGTTGTCTGTTTTCTTGGGTCCACAGGATCATGTGCGTGCGCGCACACACACACACACATACACACACACACATGCATTGCACACATGCCCATGCATTGCACACACAGACACATGCACACTATCTAGCACAGGTACTCACATACATATACATGCAATTGCATGCACATACTCTTGACAGAATCAAGAACTAAAATAAATAGACAGACAGTAGAGATGGTAGAGAATGAAAGAAATAACAAAATCAAAATAGCTGTAAAGAATGCCTGCAGAGATAATACTCTTTCTGAGCTATATCTGAAACAAGAATGTTAAAGCCATGCTTAAGGCAAAGCATATGTGACCTTCGGGTTTAACCTCATCAACACTCCGCAACCATAAACCTGAATAACGACAACCAATCACCCCACAATGTCACTTACAAAATGGATTCTTTAAGATAAGAGAAATAAGCAAACCAGTTTTTCCTTTTACTTAGTGTTTAAACTGAGTTAATCTTTGGCCCTGGTTATAAATTACACCCTTTGAGCAATATAACTCCACAAGCCACAAATCATATATACAACTATTGTTAAGTCACTTGGAGGTTCCTCTCCACTCTGTCAAATCTCAAGAATGCATTATCTCCTTGCACCTCTGCTACATGCTGACTGCCCATTCCATCTTTCCCTGCTTGTCTCCAATAAACATAATATAATGCTTATTTAATTCATATAGATGGGAATTCTCATAGCTGTCAAATTCCCATAGGCTAGAATACAGATCTGTTACTTTGCTTACCCAAGTATGTACGTAAACTTGTGGCATCTAAGACTATACTGTTTTAAGTAGATGTCTAATAGGTCAAACAAATAAAAACAGACATTTTTCTGAATCACCCAGAAGAGGTCGTCCATAATCCTGCACACTCAGCATCTCAGCCTCTCTTTCAAATTCCCTTGGAGTCTCCTATTCCTCCTACCCCCTCTATCTCTTCTTAAGTCCAGAAACAACCTCAGCTCTGGTTAAACATTGACTTACCAACCCAATGCACTTCCAGTTCCTCACTGCTATGAGTCTCACTTTAATTCAAGCAGCAATATAAACAAGTCCTCACAACTCATCGTGATTGCTAGAGAACCTTCTCCCCTCGATTTCCCATTCTCCTACATAGAAGTGGTCTAGTGGGAAATCTGCAGGGGAATTACTGTGGCTAAAGAAAAATCTGCAGGTAAGAAGATGTAAGGAAGTAGATATCCTGTAAACCTCCTTGCTTGGTGATGCTTGCCTTTAATGCCAGCACTCCACCCAGGAAGCAAAGGCAGGCAAATCTCTGTAAATTCAAGGCCAGTCTGGTCTACATAGCAAGTTGCAGGATATCCGGAGATATGTAGAGAGACCATGTCTCATGGATAGATAGATAGATACATACATACATACATACATACATACATACATACATACATAAATAACAAAAATTAAAAAGGATATTTCCTGATGAAAGGTGTGCCTAACCCTTTTTCTTCCCACTAACATATGCACAGAGTGGATACAGATGCCTAAAAACAAACCAGCTTTAGATCCTTTCATCACTGAACAGCTGAAACAGATCTTTACACATTGTTCACGCTGCTGTTCTTTGAGTGTTCAGTTTCCTTGTGGCTGAAAGCTTACTCAACTCGCTGACCATCCAACTCTGATAACCCTAACAGGGTCAAGTAGACGGACAACAGCACAAATAACATGTGACCAGAACCTAAAGAGCAGGCTCCACACATGACCCACCACAGCAGCCTGAAGAGCAGGCTCCACACATGACCCACCACAGCAGCCTCCTGAAGAGCAGGCTCCGTGCATGGCCCCCCACAGCAGCCTCCTGAAGAGCAGGCTCCGTGCATGGCCCACCACAGCAGCCTCCTGAAGAGCAGGCTCCGTGCATGGCCCACCACAGCAGCCTCCTGAAGAGCAGGCTCCGTGCATGGCCCACCACAGCAGCCTCCTGAAGGTAGCGACATCAAAGACACTATGCCTCCAACTCCGCCTTACCCTCCGATTCCTCCGATCCCCTCACCAGACCTCAACCCGCACTCTGTGTGAGAGCAAACCTTGCCCCTTCTCGGGCTATATGAAGAATGAAATAATAACAAAAAACAGTGCAGGTTTTTACCCCTATTCTAAAATAGGGGTAATTATGTAACATACACTAAAATAAATGTTAGCGGACAAAAATTATACCTGTTTGGCACTCCACCTCTGATGTAAATACTAACACTACATGAAAGCAGAAAAGAGAAATAAGTAAATCCAAAATATAGTTAAGACCATATGCAAAGAAGAGAACCACAAGCACGCATCTTCACAAACAGGCAGAGGCTGGCTGTCTCCTGTGACTGCAGTGTGACTTGGTCATCAGCTCCAAACTGAAACCTTCCCTCTGGAAGGAAAGAAGGAAGGAAGGAAGGAAGGAAGGAAGGAAGGAAGGAAGGAAGGAAGGAAGGAAGGAAGGAAGAAGAGGCTCAGAAAACGTACAGGGCCCAAACAGGGAAAGAAACCTACACTTTGACCTTTCCCATGTGTGGTCAGTTACCTTTCCTGTTGCTGGCACCTGACCAAACACCCTGACAAAAGCAACTCAGAGGGAAAAGTTTAGGGTAGAGTGCAGGGCAGCTGATCCTACCACTTCAACTAACCTAATCAAGACAACCCTTCACAAGCCTGCCCAGAGGCTGACCTAACCTAGAGAGTTCTCACAGGGCTACACAGAAACCTGCCTCCTAGGCAATTCTAGATCCTGTCAAGTTGATGATCCATATTAAACGTCATGCCTCATCAGGTCCTTTTTGATCTACTACTATTCAGAGAGAAAAAAAGAAGAGGGTTGCTCATAATGATGTAATTCAAAGAATCAAAAAAAAAAAAAAAATAGCTCCGTGTATCTTGACTAAGAGGTAAGAATTGATCTCCAAATGCATATTTTTCCTATTTGGTGAATATTCATCCATTCACCAA
Source organism: Grammomys surdaster (assembly GCF_004785775.1). Classification (NCBI taxonomy): domain Eukaryota; kingdom Metazoa; phylum Chordata; class Mammalia; order Rodentia; family Muridae; genus Grammomys; species Grammomys surdaster. Next base: position 8,655,901 of record NW_021604585.1, on the reverse strand, counting down.
TATTTTACTTCTTTCTAGAAATAAAGTATAAAGCAGCTCCCCTTTTGCTCCCAAGTCTTCCCTCGTCCCCGTTTTTACTGGACATCCCTCCCTGTTCCTTCACCTCATCTCTTCACGCCCTTCTAGAAAACACAACTTATACAGGAACCCTGCTTAAGCCAGTAAGAAAGGTATAGAAGAGGAAGAAAAAGTATCCGCTTCCTGGATAGATTTCAAAAGAAAAATTTATTTTAAAACCAGTATCTAGCATCCTTTGTTCTTAAAAGTTAAAATAAGCTTTAACCTGTTTGTAAATGTCCCATGGTGCATAGGAGCTATAAAAGCAAAGCATTATAATAGAGAAATAAAACACCCTACCTCTCAGCGGTAAACGCAGACTCTGTGTCGATGTATACCACAGCCCCTTCCAGTCCTCCCAGGCTGCTGGGTAATGTAGCTAAGACACTCAGCATTATGCAAAACTGAGTTTTCCCACAACCTGGTGGACCTGTAATCTAAAGAAAAACAAAGTGGATCTTATATATGTGTATATAAAATTTGTATAAACATTGTAAGCTAGCCAAAGAAAATATATTAGAATTTGCTGGAAAAAAAAAAAACAATCCCATAACCTTGATTCCAAGAAAGAATAAAGCCCTACTGCCCTAAGAGACATCCACTGCACATAACAAGTTAACTTTTCCCTTATTGGTGGATACCTGGGGTGTATATCCTTGACAGCAATGAGAAAATGTTCGCTCGGTCAGTTACCTTCTATGCTTTGTTACCAGATGTGGAATTATAATTGAGAAAGGCTTGAAGAGTCACTCACTCACTGTATGCTCTCCTGTTGACAAATGACATTGTGAAAATATCACTGGAGAGAAACTGAATGATGGGTAGCATACAGCACAGTCGCCTGTCATTCAGACAGAGTCAGTAGATATGGCATAGTAGCACAGAGCTTGTCTGTCCTGTCTTTCTTTTCATTTTATTTATATTTTTTGAGAAAGGGTGTGGAGAGCCTTTGGGGCTGCTTGGCAGGAATCTGACATTGGCCAAGGACAAGGAAATAGGCTTTAGACGGGAATCTGACTTTGGGCCATGATAAGGAAGTAAGTTCAGGCAGGAGTCTATTTTTAGGCTAAAACAGAGAAGTAATTTCAGTCAGGAACCCAAGTCTTAGGCTAAAACAAAGAAGTAGGCCTCAGGCTTGAATATGACTGTGGGCTAGGACCTAGGACCGGGAAGTAGGCTCAGATACTTTGACATCCAGATGAGCCCTTAGAAACAGTGATCATGAGAGTGATCACAGGGTGATCACAGGACTCTGTATATTATTGCCTTGTTTGTTCCTTGACTGTTTGTTTCTATTGTATTGTTGGTTCCTCAACCTAGAACTGACCTAAATACTTGCATGTAATTAAAAGGGCTTAAAAGAAAAGTTGAATTAAACAAACCTGCCTTCAGCCTCAGAACTGGCTGGGGTCATGCTGCAATTTTGTCTAATTGTCTCTTTTCTTTTAATCCTCACTCCTGCGCTGGAGAACTGGTTGACTGACTGAGCAGGCTTGGTCAAAAGGGTCTCACTGTGTAGCCCTTGGCTAGCCCAGAACTTTCTATGAAGTCCTGGAACTCAAATCTGTCTGCCTCTATCTGCAGCTGAGATTCAAGGAATGTACCACCCATCCAGCTGCACATCTTTTCATCAAAACAAAAACAAAGCTGTGCCCCTCTGTAAGCTCAAGCACTGGCTCACAGTCTTTGCTGTAAGATAACCAGGAAGCCTTTGTGATTCAGTGGCTTCACATAAGCACTCCTCATCCCATCACAGACTACTACAGAGACCCTATATTGTACAGCCCGAGTGCTCTCCCAAAGGCTCAAGCCCTTTGAGCTTTGTCCTCAGCTCAGTGGTGTTAGAGGTAGTTCAAACTAACAGGGTCAGGCTGATGGAAGATAATTAGGTCGGACAGGAGGACAGGAGGGATTATTTTCCCTCTTAGTCCAAAGGCCCATTCTGCACGCAGTACTTTCCTTCTTGCTTCTCTGCCATAATGCAACACAGCCAGGTGGGTTTTACCAACAGGCTAGTGCCATGTTGTTTGGGTCTTCTAGCCACTAGATTCTGAACCAAATAAACCTCCCTACTATATAAAAGTACCGAACCTTCAATATTCTGTTACAGCACATGGTATAGTAATAGACTCAAGTTTCTATAAAATGAAGCAATCTGATACCATCTGAAAGACTCTTTGCCTATCTAACATCAACTTCTTTGTTGTCAGATGCTTAGGAATAAACAAAATAGAGAAGGTAAGAGATTATTTTACAAGAAATAACCATACAACCACCCCTGCACCCAACAATTACCATTTTACTGTACTTACTATGCTATCTTATGATGTACTAATCTGTCCATCTCTCCATCTATTCACCAATAAATTTTGGGTTGCTGTCTTTTGTACTTCAAAGTAAGTCAAAGGCATCAAATATGCTTCCTCCCAAAAATTCTGCATACACACCATTCTATAGAGTTTAATATGTACAGTATTTTCCTTTTGAATTTCTCATGTAAATATTATCTACCATTTGATGAATATTCACACCATATACATACACCATCTAGTAATTCTTTGCTTATGGCACTAGGGGTTGAACTCTGGGGTCTGTGTGTCTAGACAACCACTCTAATGCTGAGCTATAACTTCATCCCTATGTATATTATCGAAACTCCTACTAAATCACATTTTACCACTCCCAGGAAGTGACATATGCATCACTTTCTAGTCGAGTTTTTGCAGGCTAGTGGTACAGGCTTATAATCCTAGCTATTTAAAAGACTGAACAGGCAGAATCAAGGCCCATCTGAGCTACAGAGTGGAGTTCAAGGCCAGCAGAGGCAACGTTTTATCTCAGAATGAGCACTGGAAAAGGATGGCAGTGGACGCCGTCCAGAGGCAGAGTGCTTACCTGGCATGGTTTAGGTCCTGAGTTCTATGTCAGTGCTACAAAAACAAGCAAAAACCAGCATCTGTGTTCAGGAAGTCCTTTATTTCTGAGGATATACCTTCCCTGATAACATCTTTACCTGAATGAGATTGGCTCAAGGAAGAAATTCTTTCTTTTTAAGATATATATATATATATATTTATTTATTTTATGTATATGAGCACACTGTAGCTGTCTTGAGACACACAGAAGAGGGCATCAGATCTCATTACAGATGGTTTTGAGCCACCATGTGGTTGCTGGGAATTGAACTTAGGACCTCTGGAAGAGCAGTTGGTGCTCTTAACCACTGAGCCATCTCTCCAGCCCCTAAGAAAGAAATTCTTAATGGGTTTCATTTTTGCAACAGAGTCTAGCCATTTGCCTAGACCATACTATTTACAGTTTTCAATATTTACAATTTACAATCCTTTTTATTATCTCTACCATCATTGTTGTGATTATTATTACTCTTGATAATTATTGTTGTTACTGCTACTGCTGCTGCTACTTCTCTTCCATACTGTGCATATTCCCACATGTGAAGGTCAAAGAACAACTTTATCCAGTAGATTCTTTCTTCCATCATAGGATCTGGGAACTGAACTCAGGCTTTGGCTGGCATGGCAACCACCTTACTCTCTCATCCATCTCAACGCCCCCCTTAAAAAAATTATTTTTAAAACATGGTCTCACTCTGTAGTCCTGACTAGCCTAGAACTCACTATGTAGTCCAGGCTGGCCTTGAACTCACAAAAATCCCCCTCCATCTGCCTCCTGAGCACTGGGATTAAAGGTGTGTGACAAACCTAGCCAAAACTATTTTTTAATTGATTTAAATATATAGCATTCTCCCTTTGATTGATCAAGAATGAACAATTTGTTTTGGTCACTAGAACTCCACATGCCTTTTATCATTACCAAAGCCAACACAAACCAGGCTGTTCGTTGTGTATCATGACAAGAGAGACTCCAGTCAGTAGAAGTTGCACATAAATTCTGAAACTGAATAAATGCATGCATGCTAGAGCATGAACTGATGGAGAAACGGGGGACAGGCTGTCTGCCTACCACCTTTGTCTATTGCCAGGTCTTGGATTTATTCTCTGATTTAATGAGGTTAAAACTGCTAAAGGCTTGGTGATTTTAGTGGAATGTAATGTAGATAACATATCTGAAAGTATTCAGTAAAGTGTCAAGTACCATGAAAATATACTGTGTTAATTTACTATTCCGTAAGTAAAGTCTCATTTCCTCTGACCTGTCACTTTCATGTACTTCCTTAATACAGTCTGGGGAAACACAATGTCACACGGGTAACAGTAAGAATATCTGGGTTTGTTGGCTTTTTGAGTTTGAATTAAACTATAGTAACTATTTCTAGCATATTCTTCATATATTTTCCTTCTTGTTAGCCGTGTGTGTGTGTGTGTGTGTGTGTGTGTGTGTGTGTGTACTGCCAGTAGTAAAATTTCATTATTTTTCAGCTTTATTTATTGGGGAAAAATATGTCTCAACATTAATAAAGTTAGCTTCAGACAGTTTAGCCTGAATTCTACCATCCAAACCACAAGATTTCAAATTGCGTTCCGTTTCCAGCTTCAACCCTATGATGGTTATAGAGAGAAAACCTGCCAAGCTAGAACAGTCAAAGTCATTTGCTTCTTGGAAACTCAGAGTGAATGAAATATTTGCACACAGAAATACCCAGAAGATAAAAATCATAGTTAAGCTGATACCATGAAAAATGACAAAAAAAAAAAAATACGAAAGAAAAATTCTTAATGAAGGCCAAATATCTGTAGCAACATAGCGAAAAACCAGCGACTCACTTTGCGGAGAAAAACTGCTATTCTCCATAACAGAAAATCTAATATCTTTTTTTAAAAAGCCAATTCACTCCAACCTGAAGTTGGATTGTGTGGGTAGAAAAGAAGGTGAAGTCTGGACCTGCTAGGAACTCAAATCTTACCAAGTCAACTCTGCACATCTGGGATTGGGGTAGCAAAATAGTGTGCACTCTGCCAAGCCACTACTTGGCAGAAGAAAATTAAGGCTTTTCTAGCTCTGATCTGAAACAAGACACTCATTTTTTTTTTTCCTAGCAACCCCCTTCCCCCAACCAAGCATCTAAGTACTTTTCTGTATTTGCTCAAGAATTATGCAGAAATATGATGAGGTTTTCAGACCTACATAATTCATTTTATAACTACCTCTTCAAAACCTAAAACCTGAATCTCAGAAAGGCTACATACAATCAGCCTTGTGAAAGAAGACTGGATCTTAACTTACCGACCTTCAGCATGTGAAAGTTTACATCCAAGACTCTCTCCACCATTACTATATATTGACGACTACTCTGTGTGTGTGTGTGTGTGTGTGTGTGCATGTGTGTGTGAAAAGAGATGATCAGAGCAGGAAAAAACAGGATCTGGAAATGACAAAGATTCCAAGTTGTACAGTAAAAATCAAACAGCATTAAGACATCACCCATTAACAGCACTTCCTGAACATGCTATATGACCCATCCTAAGGCACCATTAGGAATTTCTAAAGTAAGGAATGAATTAAAAAAAAAAACACCAACAGTAAACGCTAAAATCTTGTGTTAACTGGAGCCTTTCACAGCAGCAAGACAGGTAAAGAAATCACGTGAGAGCATCACCATAAGATCCCTACCTGAAATCGTCCCCACTTTTCCCACCACTATGGCTGCAAGTGGGCCAACAAACCCAACTGTAACTGGACAAGACAAAACCTACCTTCACAGGCCTGTAGGTTGATAGAAAGAAAAATTGAGATGTGCTACAGTTCTCAACAGTAATTTAATGACCCATGTAAGTCTTGCGCCTTCCTATTGCAGGCCCTGCAGGTATCTGAGCTTACAAGCCTTGCTCTTACCACCTCCTGTGACCTCCTAGTGGAGGACACACTAGTCTTGCCAATGAGAAGAAAAAACTCCTGAGTTGTGACTTTTACCCATGAGAAAATGGGGGTGTTAAATCAGGACTCTGGTTCCCTTTTGGGAACATTAGAAGAATTTATCCCAACCTAAAACTGTCCCATAGAAGAAGGACACTTATTTCATGAAAAAAAGCTTATAAATGACCCAGGAAATACAAATAATGTAAATATTTGGGCGTGCTCACAGGTTGGTCTTCCAAAGGTACCTGTGAACCAAGATACACAGACTTGACATCTTTTAACTGACGAGAGCTTGGGCCCATTCCCTAGACAGTAATCTCTAGATCATAAAATGAAACTACCTTTTGGTGATACCTTTTTAAAGCTTCTTTTCATTCATTTGTTAGTTTGTTTGCTTGGGGTACATCACAGTGTGCGGATGGAGATCAGAGGACAACCAGCACAAGTCAGCTGTCTCCTCCCACCACACGGCTCCTAGGAATGGACTCGGTGGCAAGCACCTCTACCCACAGAGACATCCTGCCACCCCCTGGCAAGACAACACATTTAAATACAACTCTAATTTTATCTACTCACAGTAACACCTATCTTGTGGAATTTTAGCAAGGATGGTATTGACCCCAGGAGTAAAACTCCTTTTTTTTTGATGAAACGGTAGCTTATTGTTTTCCATTTGCACAGATAGACAGACACACAGTACAGAAACAAATGCATGGCATATCTACAACATTAAATTTTCCATGGATAGTGAAGATAGAAGAGAGTTAGGGAAAAAAAGCAAAGGCTCCTTAATTTATGATAATAAAAAATGGTTGATAATCATTGGCATAATACAAACATCTAAAGCTTAGGCTCCAGAATTATCTTCAGTGTTCCTTTTCAGTCTATAATAGATTCCAAATTACTTGTTTATATATTCCACAAGTAAGAAATCCTGGTTCTGTGAGGCAATATGACAAAGGCCCCGGCTCACAGGACTGCTGTTTCTGAGGCTCTTCGTGAGCACTGCTCTGATTCTACTTCCTACCTTGGTGCTGTTACTGATGATGTAACTAGCGGTACCCAGATTCAGCAAGTTCACATAAGTTAAAATTGATGATAAATGCATTCTGGGATTAAAAGTTAAGGACAAGCAGCTATAAAAATGACAAGAGGATGTTCCTAGATGTATGTTTACTCCCTCAATCACTTCCAGACCTTTAAATGAGAAACACAATTGCGTGATGCAGTGATGCTATCCATACCTGTATTACTTGTCTACTTTGGTAACCAATTACCACAGATTCAGAAGCCTAAAAGAAGACTTATTCATTATCATAGACTTCTAGAGGTCTGATTCTTGATGGGCTGGACAGAACACTGCATAAGATCTCATGAGGTAAAAAAAAAAAAAAAAGATCTCATGAGACTAAAATCAAGTTCTCAGCTGTACTGGGCTCCAGTTTGCAAAACTCAGTGTCAACTCCCAGGCCTACCCAGGTTCTTGGCAAAATCTGTGCTGCTGCTCTCGGTCTGAGGTTTCTTTCTTGTGTTCATCTGAGAGCTTGGAACGTACTTATTGTTCCTGGTGGCCACATGCATTCTTGGTCATATGCCCACTTCATCTCCAAACCAGCAATACCATCAGAACCCCCCATGCTTTGAATCTGTCTTCCTCATATCAGTGTGAGAACAATCACTGCTTCAGAGAGTTCACAGGACGAGATCTAGGTGCTTTCCTGTGAAAGTCAGTGAGCCATATAACATGCCTTAATTATGGCAACGACATCTCACCATACTCACAAATACCAGGGCTGAGAGTACAGTGTCATTGGGAGGTGTCTTAGTCACTGCTCTCTTGCTCTGAAGAGACACAATGACCACAGCAACTCTTAGAAAAGAAACCATTTAATTAGGAGCTGGCTTACAGTTTCAGAGGCTTAGTTCACTGTCATCATGGCAGGGAGCATGGCAGCATCCAAGCATAATGCTGGAGAAGTATCTGAGAGCTACATCCTGATCAGAAAACAGACACACTGGACCTGGCATAGGCTTTTGAAACCTCAAAGTCCGCTCCAGTGACACACTTCTTCCAACAAGGCCACACACACCTACTTCACCATGACCACACCTTCTAATCTTTCTAATCCTCAAATGGCGTCACTCCCTGATGACTGAGCATTCAAATATATGAGCCTGTTGGGGCCACTCTTACTCAAACCACCACAGGAAGCCACTTTAGAAATTTCGCCAGATACAATGTCTCTGAGAACAAAGACCTAGTACCTTAATAAATTAAAGGGTTTTTTTATTACATGTACATATAAATGCATACATACGTATGTATGCACACTAGTGGATAGCCAATCTCTCAGATGGACCCAGTGATCCTCACCCTTTGCATTCCTTCCTTTTGTGGTCCCCTCCACATATCTGGTTTGTCTGTGTGTCTAACAGACTATATAAGAAATGATGGCACATAACTTCTAAGACTGCCATTTCTATCTTGTTCCCTTGGTTCATATGTGTATATATGTGTGTGTGTGTGTGTGTGTGTGTGTGTGTGTGTGTGTGTGTGTATATACATATATATGGAGTCAGCTGTCATAGCATGAAGACACTCTAACACTCCTTTGGAGAGGTTCACATGGCAAAGAACTCCCCAGCCATGTAAGTGAGCCACCTTGAAGGTGGCAGTTCAGACAATGCCAGCCTAGGCCAATCCTCTGACTGTAATCTCACAGAAGATCTGAACCAGAAACATCCAACTAAGCTGCTCTCAAATTCTTGACCCAAAAAATCTGTATGAAGAAAAATAAACATGGTTTTAGCCATTAAGCTTTGAAGTGATTTGTTAAGTGATGTCTAAAGATACACAAAATGAAGAAATATATAACTTTAAAAACATTTAAGGAGGGGCTGGAGAAATGACTCAGCGGTTAAGAGCACTGACTGCTCTTCCAGAGGTCCTGAGTTCAATTCCCAGCAACCACATGGTGGCTCACAACCATCCGTAATGAGATTGGATGCCCTATTCTGGTGTGTCCGAAAACAGCGACAGTGTACTCATAAATAAAATAATAAATAAATCTTTAAAAAAAAAACATTTAAGGAAAAAAGCTCCTAAAAGACTCATTAAATGTATGTTCATCAGTAAAATTTCTTAAGTGCACTATTCCAATTTTTAAACAAATTTATATAAATTGATATTAAATGTATATGAATAAATATTTAAAAACTACTACACTCTGAAATTGTAATAACATTAAAAACTTCCAAACCTAGGCTGGAAAGATAGCTCAGCAGTTAAGAGCACTTAAGGCTCTTGCAATTCCTAACATGTGCTTAAACCTTTAGTTACCTTAAAAACGCCTTGTGAATGGAACTAAACAGAAATGACTATGAATTGCTTACGTTCATGTGAAGCGCTTATGGGAAGCAAATGTATAAGGGATGAAAATGGATCAATTGCCTGGGCTTGGGATGGGAGTGAGGATTCACTACAAGTGGAACAGCAATGACTTTGTAACTACAGTGTCACTGCCATGGTGACTGCACAGCCACAAGCTTACTTAAATCATACTTAGTTACAATGCTTGGATTCCAGGGTATTTAGATTATGCCTAAATAAAGCTGTTTTTAAAGTATCCAAATGACCTCTAAAAGATCCTCACTATTTAGAAAAAAATAAAATTAAGACCCTAAAGATAGACAAAGTCTGACTATACCAAGGTAAGAAGGTATGATCCGGGGAGAATTTCTGTGCACGGTTAGTGGGAGTAGGAGCCAGCACAGCACTCTGGAGGACAATCGGTCCTGGCTGTGTGAGGTTACCCCCATGCATACTCTACAACCACCAAACCATTCCAGGGCAGATGCTGGAAGCAGTGGCCACACAGAAAATTCTTCAGGCTTTGCATATCATATGGTCTCTGTCACAGCTAATTAAACTCTGCTCTTATATCACAAGACAACCACACACAAAATGTAAACAAATGAGCTCGGCCATAAAACTTTATTTATACAAACAGGCAGTGAGCTGAGTTTAACTGCTGGGTGATGGTTCTCTAATTCCTGCCCCAGAGAAAAATTTCCATATGCTATCCAGCAGCTATGTACAAAAATATCCACAGGACTTACTCATATTAGCAGCAAGTGAGAAGCAACAGAAATGTCCACTAATAACAAAAGGAGTAAACTGTGACATATATTTCCAAAATGAAATATAATACAGCAATAAAAATTATGTTCTTGCAACCTGAGATAACATGAAAAAAATCTTTGAAATAACATTACGTCAGAAAAGCAATTCATTAAGAAGACATGAGATACTACTGAATCACAAATATATGATTTTTAAAGTTCAAGCATAATCAAAACAAAATCTGTGTGTCTTTTATGTAATCGTAAAGTAGAAGGAAACTACAGAGAATGGTAAAAATTCAGGCTGCAGCTAAACTAAGGTATTCCCTGCATGTAACTGAAAGCCCTCAGAAGATTCTAGAAATGACATGGATGGAGGCAGGCCGTAAAGAATTTGTTACTAGTCAGCATTATAAGCCAGTCAGGTGGATCACAGCAAAACCCTCGCAAGGTTTCTAACTTCCATTTGAATTCAAACAGAATTTTGACAAAGTGAGGAGGAAATCACCATAGAACTCAAAGATAAAATACATGCATTGGTCACTCTTCTTTAGATTCCTCTTTTTTCCTGTGTAAGTAAATTTACAGCTCCATCAATATAACCCTTAATTTACCTGGTCCAGCCGCATCGCAAAAATGATTGTGTAAAGTGTAATTCTGGCACCATCTAGTGGCAATACATGATAACAACAAGCCCTTCGGTTTGCTCGTCCACTCATCCACTACTTATTTAATAGGCATCTACTAGACATAGCAGTCTTTAAATCTCTCTAAGAATATAAGAAATAAAATATTCCCTAAAACAGGATTCCTATCTTTAAGAAAAAATTCATTTAAATTATGATTATGAGAACTACGAGAAACTGCTGGGGATGTAGTTCAGTGAGCCAGACATTGCCTAAGATGCTTGAAGCCCTGGGTTCAATACCTAGGACCGCACGCGAGCGCACGCGAGCGCACGCGCACACACTCACTCATATGCAGTGTGTCTGCTCTTAGAAGATTACTTCTAAACTTTTCTGGCAAGAAGTTCTTACAGGTGCCACACCCATAGACGCCAATGCAGCTTTCAAAGAAGAGAACCATAGTGCCCTTGAAGGGCTTTCATCTTACTGAAACTTCATTCCAAAGGCACAGCCTAATTGTCCCTTCACTTACACTGAAGAGAACTTGTCATAAGCAGTGGTGTGATCACCAAGGACAACCCCACTTCCACTGAGAGACGGGAGCAAGAACATCATGAGAAGATCAGGCAACTGTGAAGACCCCAGTCGGGGAGAAACAGCAGAAAACAGCACCAGCGTGCCAGATGTGAGTGAGCCTCCTAGGAGTCAGCATCCCTGGGTTTCTAAAGCTGTGGCTCACAGCAGGCATTACCAACATCACTAAGCTCAGACACTCCGGAAGACACTGACAAGTCAGTGTCTATTGTTGCTTTAAGCCACTTAGCTTGAGGATAGCTCACTATTCAACAACATAAAATAATACAGCAAGTTATCGCTTCCTAGAGTCAAATGCTATCAATAGCACGAAACAAAACTAACTCGCTATAGTTTAATATGTTACTTGCTCAAATATTATCAGAATTGATTCACACTAGGAATCTACAAAGTAGAGATCCTTATTTTAATGCACTCAATGGTTTCCTAATACTCTTTTCATAATATTCACCATTGCAT
>NW_021604585.1:8618163-8644195 GCF_004785775.1 Grammomys surdaster | reverse complement strand
ACTGTGATGGGTGCTGGAGATCTAGACTCAGTTCCTCATGACTGTGACGGGTGCTGGAGATCTAGACTCAGCTCCTCATGACTATAAGGCAAGCAGAGGACTCTGCCCACTCAGCCACCTCCCCAGACCCAATACTCATCATTCTCTAAAGCAATTCAAAGAAACAAAAGCCCAGACATATCTAGTCAGCCAGCAAAGACTTATTTAATACCTCCATTTATAAAGCAACTACAGTGATCCTGGCAAGACTACACCAGCAAAGTACCTGGACTTAATTCACAGTAGTTTTCATGAGGTAATTTATGCTTTTTTTTTTTTAATTAAACATTCCTCCTGGCTCTGATACTTATAGAAGAAGGTATGGGTTTCCTTTACCTCTGTGAGAGATCCACAAGGCACACCACCATGCAGCGCTTCATCCAAGGGACAAAGAGTAGTAGATAGGAAGGCTGGTGAGAGATGTGCAGACCTTCGTGTCTTCAACTCATAAGCCTGTAGGAGAAAAGCATCATGTCTCTTTCAGTTGCTAATTAATCAAAACCACAAACCAAATCTGTAACCACAAGCCACCCTTCTTTCCTCTGTTATTCATTTGAACAGTGAGTATTTACCCAGTGCCATTAACTATGGGATTAGAACACCAGACGCTACAGCTTTAACAAGAGGCGGAGATGTACAGACTACACCTGGTCCAGACCTGGTTGTCTAGAGGGCTTCACTGAAGAGCCAGATGTCTATGCAAAACTCCGAATATGCTGTTAGATAAGCAAAAGAAAGGTAGGAATTCCTGCCAAAGAGGCGAGGATATGCACAGAAAGAGAGAGAAGCGAGAAAGCAGTGGAAGCTAAGGAAAACTGCAAACAATGAATAAGTAAACGCAGTTTTCTAGGGATGGCTGAAAGGCAGAAGATGACAGCAGTGTGGCAGTGATGGGGCTGGAAAAGCAAGCAGGGGCCTCACACCATAAGCTCCAGGACAGAGGTCACATGATCATGGGATCATTCCAAACTCAGGGTGATTTGTGAAGCACAGTTTGAAAGAGGCTAGAGAGAGGTGAGAAATGGCCCTAAAAAATATCCACACCAAATCCCTGGAGCCCATCTGTTAACACAATTATATTTGAAGAAGAGGTCTGCAGGTGCAGACGTAAAGACCTTTGGGATGAGGACATAATCGTGGATCATTTGTGTGGACCACAAATGCTAACACAAGTATACATCGAAGACAGAGGCAGAGGCAGCTTCACGGGAGGAAAATGTGACAGAAGATGGGGCAGAGGAGGGGGAATGGCCACAAGCCAGAGAATGTCGACCTTCTTCAGCAACTGGAAGAAGCTAGGAAGGGACGCTGCCCTAGATACACTGCAGAGGGTGTAGCTGTGTCTGAGCCACACTGTGAGGCAACAACTTTCTCTTCTTCAAATCCACTCATTTGTGGTAAATACAACAAATTATCACAATATTGTTTTATGTGTATGGGTGTTGTGCCTGCATGTATGTCTGTGTACCACATGCATGCCTGCTGACTGTAGAGGCCAAAAGAAGGCATTAGATCCCCTGGGACTGTAGTTATGGTGTGAGCCACTATTTGGGTGCTAGGAATTAAACTGTGTCCTCTGGAAGAGGAGCCAGTGCCCTTAACTGCTGAGTCATTCTCCCAACACCACACATTATTATTTTGAGAAGATGCTAAGGTTGGCTTAGAGTAGCAGTTCTCAACCTGTGTTGAGAACAACCCCCAAAAGACCATCAGAAAACACAGATATTTACATTATGATTCATAACAGTAGTAAAATTACAGTTATAATGTAGCAATGAAACTAATTTTGTGACTGGGTTCAAAACAACATGAGGAACTGTATTCAAGGGTCGCAAGGTATTCAAGCGTTAGAAAGGTTGAGAACCACTGGTTAGGATAGCTTGATGCTGGAAAGGCAGGCAGGTGTCAAGCTCTTCCAACCATTCCAAAGGATAATCATGGTCGTGTGGGGAGTGTACCAGAAGTGGAGATGAAAACAGAGTGCTCACAGGTGCTGCTTCCAGCCTCTCTCACTGGCTGCCTCTTTGCAACGCTCTTCTTCACTGTGTTCCACTGGCACAGCCTGAGCTGTTCGATGAGCAAGCACCCTTCTCAGAGTCTCTGCACTTGCCGTTCTGATGGCAGACACTTCCCTGCCCCGCCTCTATCTATCCCCCATGTGTTTGCCTGCCTCCCCTATCCTTCACATTTTAAAGCATTACAAAAGCATTACTCTCACGAGGGAACTATCCTGTCCCCCAAAGTAAATAATACCCCTTATTGTTAAGTTACACGAACCGTTTGCATCTGTGGAGCACAAGCCTTGCTTACGGTATGCAGAAGCTCATGGACACCTCTATAACTCAGGCCAGTCACTTTCATAAGTTCTAGCGGGGAGAGACTTAAAAAGTCCTAAAAAGAAAAAAAAAAAGCAAAGAGAAATAGTTTAACATGCATGTGTAACCAAGATGTAAGAATTAAAAAGAAATTTTCATCATGGGCATTTTTAACTTAAAAGGAAAGCAAATATAAAACAGAAAACTTTCAGCTGTCACTGTTCATCTCTAGGCAGAAGTTAAATTTATTGCAGATATATGTATGCCTCTTTTACATCCTACCAGCGAGCTTCTTCATGCTTACTTGCTCCTTAACTCAGAGACGTGAGGCACAATCTGACTTTTATTCTATTACTCACTCTCCAGGTGGCATGTATCAGTGTCCCTGGAGATGACCCAAGCAACATCACGAACAGCACCCCAGTCCAAGGTTTTGCACTTGAGTTTAGGTCCAAATGTAGGCCCAGAAAGAATAAGATCAAAAAGTATCTGAGGCTAGGAGGTGGTGGTGCACACCATTACTCCCAGCACTCGGAAGACAGATGCAGCTGGATCTGAGTTCAAGCCCAGCCTGGTCTACAGAGGTGTTTCCAGGACAGTCAGGGCTACAAAGAAAAATCCTGTCTCCAGAAAAACCCAAAAAAATAAAAAGTATTTGTTTTCTAGGCTAAAAGTTAACTCAAAGAAAAGTATCTGACAACTGAAAGAGTACTTCATACTCTTAAAACCATTTAAAATATAAACATGATTATTAAATGTATTAACAAAAGAAACAAAAATATCCTTACAAAATCAATTCCCAAAAAAAGTATATGTTGTGAAAAATATGTTTACTAAAGACAGAAATTCTAAAATACAGCTTTAGTCCTATTTTCCCTCTTAAGAGGGAATTTCGTCATTACTGTACTTAAAGATGTAACATGTGGGGAAAAAAGAAAGAAAAAAAGAAAAAGGAAACGGAAAGAAGCAACTTCTGTTGTATACATTTATAAAGCCAAACCTAAAATATATACCACCGGGCTGGCAGGTATGACTCAGTTGCAGAGCACCTAGGCCTGGGGTTCGATCCTCAGAATTAGTAAATCATAATAATAACAGTGATTATTAATCTCATATATCCACACTGTAATTTCAGTTAAGTCATATTTCTCAAGTAACAATGAAAATAATTTTTAAGTGAATTAAACTTCTCAGGAACCCCCTCCCCCAAAAGATGGAAGAGGTATTCTTCCTTATGTCATGACCATTCTCGCCCTAAAATACAAAAATTAGACTTCGGTAAATAAAATTCCAGCTGAAATGCAACCTAAACCACTTATGGAAAGCACCATTGTTTAACTTACTTTTGTACATCTAAGCTTTTATTTTCTGTCTGTGGAGGTGAGAAGTCAATATTGGGTAGCTCCTTCAAATGATCTCTGCGGTCTGACCTCTGAGACAAACTTGGAGGTCACGATTTAGCTAGATTGGCTACCTAGCAAGTCCACTTGTCTCTATT
Source organism: Grammomys surdaster (assembly GCF_004785775.1). NCBI lineage: Eukaryota > Metazoa > Chordata > Mammalia > Rodentia > Muridae > Grammomys > Grammomys surdaster. The sequence goes on along the minus strand of NW_021604585.1, from coordinate 8,640,343 downwards.
TCCCTGGAGCTGGGAGTTCAGGGGTACACTGCCAGGCCTGGCCTTTTATGGCAGTGCTGGCACCAAGCTCAAGTCTTCATGTTAACATAGCAAGGACTTTACTGATGCCATCGTGTCCCCAGCTCCGCCCCCCCACCCCAATCCCACCCTACAGTACTAAATCTTTATAACCCAAATATAACAGTTATTAAATTATCCTTAAAATTAGTTTGTACACAAAATTTAAGTAAAAGTACACGAATGTTACCTGACAGTTAATAATCTGATATCTGCTTAAACGGTCACACAGCTCTGGAGACAAGCCCACTCGTCTTAGTTTCTTGCTGCTCATATTTCCAGGTCTCCCAAAGAATCTTGAAAAACATAAGAAAACAATAAACATGATAGTGGACAGACTATACAAAACACCCTATAAAATAAAGTACTTCAAACTTCTCTAGGTGCCAAACAAAACATGGAAAAATGCTAATAAAAAAGTAGGAAAGACATTTATCAACCATGTACACAAAGAAGGCAACCTCAAAAAACACATGCAGTCCTTTGATATCACATGACTTATGCTACTACCAACACAAGAGCCCAAGTCCCTTTAACACCTAAATCACCTGAATTACACTAAATACCCCTCCTCTCTCTCTTCATCCCCCATCTTCTACTCTCCTCTCTCCTCACAAAACCAAAATGCATTCCCTTTATGTCTTTCAAGTGAAATTTTGAAAGGATGATTTGTTTCCTTAAGAGAAAATTTACCAAAATTTATACACTATTCTATTGCCTACAACGTCTCAGAAAAGGTAGTTCTAGGCAATAACATCATTTAATGAATAAGTTCAGGCCCTCAAACAACAAAAACAAAAACCACCTACTACCCCAAAGTACAAAGACCTTAGCAATAACCACTCTGATTTAACAGTATCATTCTCACCACTTGCCCTCGCATCTGCTTATGGCTTCAAATTATTTCCCTGCTCCCATATATAATATAAGCTCTGCAAATATTCTCCATTTGTTTCTTTCATCAATATAAGCACGTGCAATGCTGAGCTTATGTCCTCCCTTTTGCATACTTACAACTGAAGAATGAAGAGACAGATATTCCACTAACTACATCTATGCCACAAGTATCGTTGCTATGTGCACGTGCTGCTGCAGCAGATAGGGAGAAGTCTCTATTGGCCTGAATTGGCCTGAAAAAAAATTAGGTTACATGTGACAATCCTACTAGAAGTATTTCCCTTAAATGTCAGTTTCATTGCTTAAAATGCTTCATGGGACCATCATACGACAACTTCCAAACTTTTATGATCACATTTTTTTTTTTACAACTTGAAAAGGTGTGATCCCTTACTTAGCTCTCACTCAAATATAAGACTGCAAAGGCACGATCAGATTTGTCATCCTGGCAAAGTTGTTCTCATGTGTAAAATAAGGGTGATTCTACTTTCTACTCCAGAGTTGATGCATAATGCTCAACGTAGGCGATCATTATAGACATGTGATTCTTCTAACGTGACCATCCACATCGGTAGGTTAGGTTACTCAAACACACCTATTTCCCCAAACTCTTCTCCAATCAATCACTTCCTCTCCAGTGCTATTTCCACACTTTGCACTTATTTCTTCCTTAATCAGGTCTGTGTGTTATTATAACGTATGCCTTTCTTCCTGATGTGTGCGAGTACGTGGGTCTTGGAGACAGAGGAGACAGCATCTCAGAATGAGCTTCTGTTAGGCGCCCAATAAAAATAGCGAAGCAACCAGAATCAGCTGTTTTGTAGGGGCTGAGGGGTTAATTTACTTATCGGGACCTTATTATGCGCCAGACACTAGTTTTAAATGCTCCGAATGTTTTTAGTAAACACACGAACTACCCAAGAGATAGAGCGAGCCAGCATTCGAATCCAGAGATCTGACTCCAGATTCCGCGCTCTTAACACAAGTTTGATAGTCCCTAAACTTGCCCGGATCCCTAATTTGCCCAGAAGCGGGGAGAGAGGTATCAAGGGTTAGAAAACCTGACGCAGAACGTCCTAATAAAACGGCACCTTCCAAGCATCCCTAGAGGAAGTCGGAAGCCCTAGGACCCGGTCCGGGTTCCAGGGAGGAGTCCCCGTTACAAGCAGGACTCCCCCTGGAACCCGGAGGAGTCCCCGTTACAAGCCCAATACGCAGGACTCTCCGCGACCCCGATATCAACATCCACCGGCTCCGAGAGGGAGCACGAGATAATGAGCATACCCTCTTCCCCACAACTGCCCCCCTCAGAAAACTCCAGTACCCGGTCAGCAGCTTGGAACTTTCAAAGTTTCCCCCACCATCACACAATTACCCGCGAAAAGTGAGAGCGGCAACATCTGGGACGCTGGTTGGTTGGTACTCTGGCGACTTATCCAATCATAAGCAGGAACAAGCTCAGGTTAGCCCCGCTGTATTTTGGGAATTGTAGTTCAGTCTCGAAGCTAAGCCTATTAAATTTCTCTTTTGTAGTATTTGTCTAAATCGAGGGGCGGAACCTTTCGAGACAAATGTGAAGCAAGGAAAACCTTGATTGGAAGTTCTCTTCCTCAGTGAATCCCATTTTAAAGTTGCTTCCTGGGCTAGAGAAGGTTCTTGGGGCGGGGGGGGGGGAGGGGGCGGGGGGCAGAGGGGTTAGAGAAAGGGTGGGCAATCTGCCCTATTCCCGTTTTGGGAGGGAAGCTTTGTGTTTCCTTTGCACTTTTCAACACACTTAGATGGTAAAAAATGTCCGGGAAATACTAACTAAAGCATATCAAACAAAAATATACATTGAAAAATAAACACTGAGTTTAATTGACAAAATAAAGAAAGTCTAGTAGGCTTAGTATTAAAGTAGTTGCGTTAAAAAAAACTAATAAACTTAAGAACGGACTTGATTACATGATTTGTGAAAAGCCTTTGCTCAATCTTATTTTCGTTTGCATTTCCTCAGTCTTCTGATGGATATATAATTATATAATATATATGATATATTCATGACATTAGAATAATGATGCAGGAAGATCCAGAACTCCTGTGGCTAACTCATCATCTGTCACTGGTTGGCACTGAGAAAATGTTGAAAATGTTCCAAAAAAAAAAAAGAAAAAGAAAGACAGTGGCGGGCGGGTAGGGGGCGTGGAACACAGATATCCTTGGGCCCAACACACCCGAAATGAATCACTGAAGGTGTTGCGAGGAGGAGCAATCATAATTAGGGAGGATCCTCAGCCCTGTAGCTAACAGATATAACTCTTCCTTCGCTTCAGCGTAGCAATCAGGTGGTATCACGTGACTCAAACAAACATGGCACTTGATTTGCATCTTGCTTCTTCTGAGCCAATAAGAGTTGCGCTCTCTTTCGTCATCGCCGCTCCTTCCACCACTCTTCGCAATGGGACCTGTCACCTGACTGGGATCAAACATGGCTGCTCTGGACGCGAAAATGCATTCGACTCCCGGAGCAGGTGAGTGTAAGGCGCAGGGAAGACTGCGAGGGTGCTGTCCACGACCCCGCTAGGGGGAGCAGCCCTGTCCCCCAGCCTCCCGGCTCTACAGTTCAGTCCCAGATTGATCTTTAGCCCTCTGCCTTAACGGAAGACTCTAACCTAGGGAGTTTTCATCCTTACCAAGTCATCCACCCACCTAGAGATTTGTAGTCTGACAAAATGTTCAGGAGGGAATGCGGAAGTAGATTTATGTGTCTGCCCCCCAGGCTAACACAAATATTAAGATTATTATATGTGAGGTCTGCGTTAGGAGATGGGATCCACCCCTTAGAGAAAGAGACGGTTCTCAAAAAGAGATAGTAACAGGTCAAATTAAACTCAAAACAAGCATTAGAAAAGTAAATTCTGCCGTTTTCTTTCGGGCCAGTAGCTGGTGGTTTAATCTAAAGTTTCGTTTCTTCTCAGCTCGTGTGGTGTTTCCGCGGATGAGAAAATTGAGAATGTATTTCGCGTAACGCCTCTATTTTCTATCTACCTGCACTCTGTGCTGGGAAAATGAGTTACCCATTTGGAAAAGAGGAAACCACTACAGAGGAGCAGCTTTTTGGTTTTTTCTGTGAGTGCCTGCGCAGGGGAGACTGGGAGTTGGCACAAGCATGTGTACCTCAGCTACACAGGGGACAAGGAGAGATCCCCCAAAAGGTGGAGGACATACTCCAGGCGCTGGTGCAGTGTCCTATTCTACTACGGTAAGTGATCCCCCACTCCTACCAGGATCTCAGAGAGGAAGATGGTGGTTCAGTATTTGTACTCAGGTCTTTATGCCCCCAATCGGCTACTTTCTTAAAAAGTTAGCACAAGTGGAGCACATTTCAATATTCTGATGTTTTATCTGTGTAATGTAGTTTACATTTAATGTACTCCAATGGCCTTGAATTACTCTCTACAGCTGAGTTTAAGCCTGGCTACCAAAAGGATCCTGAATTTCATTTCTTGTTTGTTATCCATAGAAGATGGTGTAACTGCATTCTTTCTCCAGAAGGCAAAGCCTACTCACTCCTCTTGCTTGTAAGATTGAAGATGCTGTTGCTCTAACAAAGAATGGAAAGTTCTTTAACTTAAAACGTTTTATTTTGAAATAATCATAGACCCACAGAAACTTGAAATATAATAGAGTCCAGCGTGACTGTTTTTCCAGCTTCTCCACTTGTAACATCTCATCCAGCCGTACTAAAACAGCAAAACCAGGAAACTGACCCTAGTACATTACTATCAACTACAGTAAAAAAAAAAAAATCTTACTTGATTGTCACCATTTTTAAATCTGTATTTGCTTTTTACTTGTTATTCTATGAGTTTTATCCATACAGAGGTTGCTATGAGCCCACTGTAATAAAGATACACACCACATGAATCCTCTCACTCCTTGCTACTGTACTGTATGTTTACACTATGACCCCTTCTTGCCTCATGAGAACCACAGTTGTCCATCCTAGATCTTAAAATTAAGTTCTTAGCTGTGCTATTAACTCATCCCATAGAAGCCAAATAATACCATGTTCTTTCTCTCACTTTAACTGCTCTGTTATAATCCGTAAAAGGAGTGAATTAGCACATAAAGACCAGAGGAACAAATGGCTCTTGTTATTTTTCCCCCCTTAAATACGAGTTCTAGGATATTACTGCCCAAACTACTGACTTAAAGTAAGGCTTTTGAATTCCTATAACTGTGTAGTTATAAGTGAATTTCTATGAACTCCCTTTATTCTCTTATATTTTATTCATTTTCTGTGTTCAAAATTACACTTAGGAGCTGAGTATGGTAATTTAACCCATGCATCCCAACTGAGGCAGGAGTAATGCCATGAGTTCAGGGCCAGCCTGGACTACAGTATAAAATGAAACTATCTCAAAACAATGAAGGATTCTGTGTGTCTCTGTGTGTGTTTCAGATAGCATTTATTACTGTGATTTTCTCTGTAGGAGTATATTTAAAAATAAGACTAAGTCAGGTATGAGGACGTTATGTCTGCAGCTGCAGACACTCTGGAGGCTGAAGCAGAGGAAGGATGATCACCTGAGCCTGGGAATTCCAGACAGCCAGCATAACAACACTGCAGCTGGGAAGCTAAGATAGAGTTAGATAAGGTACAGGCATTAATGCAAGCTGGAAGTTCTGTGGCTCTGTTTTGTTGAACTGTTATTTACAATTAAGAATTTCTCACTAGGACTTACCTGTTCAGATCTAAAGTGGGCTGACTGAAAACCAAACTATAAATCTTGATAATCACAAAGGAGAAAGGGTGGACTGAAACTCCTATTTTACTAAATCTTTCTTTCTTTCTTTTTTTTAAGATGTGGGCCAGATATCAACCCTCAAAAACTAGCCTGGCTCTGGCTTCTTGTATTAGAAAAATGGTTGGCCCCAGAAAAGGTACGTGGGTTTACATTTAAATTTTTCCCTGAGGCCAGGACTGAGAAGAACTTAGAAGGAGCTCAGACATCTTCCTTCTGTTACTTCCTTTATTTTGTGGTTGGTTATTTCTCGGTGTTGACTGTGGAAGTAGTTTGCTTATTAATTTGCCCTGGTGCCTTGGCATATAATATCGTTAGGAGTGATGCTATTTTGTTAAATTTCTCTAGGAGTCCTGCTCTTGAAGTGAACTTTGTGGAGCTCAGTGGCTGTGCCAGGATGGGTGGGGCATGGTGGTACAAGCCTACAAGCTCAGCTGCTCGGGAAGCCGACAAAAAAAAAAAAAAAATCACTTGGCCTGGGCAGCATAACAAGACTGTGTCTCAAAGAAAAAATGTGTGTGTGTGTGTGTGTGTGTACATGTGTGTATAAACAAGGAACATTTAACTCCAGAGAAACGACTCTGGGAAAGCCAGAGATGGAACCAAAATCAGATTCCCCTCTACCCCTGTCCACTTTCTCTATTTCATAATTATTTTAGTCCATATGGACTTCAAAGTAAGAAATTTAATTTTTGCTGGGTAGTAGTAGTGCACACCATTAATCCCAGCACCTAGGAAGCAGAGACAGGAGGATCTCTATATTTTCAAGGCCAACCTAATATACAAAGAAAGTTCCAGGATAGCCAAGGCTACACAGAGAAAATGTCCCCCTGCCAAATAAACAAAAACAAAAAAAAAAAACAAAAAACAATCAATTTTTAAGTATTTATCATTTTGCCTAATTTTTCTTGTATTTATTGCTTTCACATCAGAATTTAATTTTGTGTTTATGTTTTGCAACATTTGTCCCTCCCACGACTGTCCAAAAATACCAGAAATTCCTATTCTAAATGTAACTTTTGTGCTGTGATGATGTTTTTATTGTTGTTGCTTTTGAGATGGGGTTTCTCTGTGTAGCCCTGGCCATCCTGAAACTTACTCTGTAGACCAGAATGGCCTCGAACACAGAGAGATCCACCTACCTCTGCCTCCTGAGCACTGGGATCAAAAGTGTGCACCACCACCGCCCAGCAGAAATGTGTCTTTTAGACAAGAGTTTTAGGAGGTTGTCTAGCAAAGAGAAATTACAGAAAGACTATCAGAAATAACAAGAGAAGCAGAATTGTAAAATAATGAAACCTAGGAGAAGTAAGAGTCAGAACTGAAAGGGAAAAATGAAGTAAAGTAGGAAGTAAGATTCCATAGCATCTTCAAAGGGAGGGGGAGAGCGAGGCTTTGTTACTGAGTAAGGATCTTCCCATCACAAACCTGAAGTCCACTGACCTGACCTTTCCCCTTTGGGGAAGAGGTCTGCTTCCTCACTTGTAGCCTCACTGCTTGCTTATTCTCAGGAAGGTTGCTCAACATGATCAGGTGCTGGATTTCATGTGCTGGGCTCCTTAGCCTAGCCTGGGAATGATTCTTGTTTTGGCCAATATCAGACAGATTATCTTGTTCTTAAAGCTCCAGGGATCTGCTTCTTTAAAAAGTTACAGGAGTAGTTTTGTCGTTTGGAGAATTATAAGCTTTTATAAGGACCAAGTCTCCAGTGCTTTTGGGATGCCACAGAACCTGTTGTGGCTTCATGCTCTAGAAACGCGAAGTTTTCCAGGCTCCCGACACCTGCCAAGAGCTGCCTCTTAGTTGTTACTTGAAACAATGATGCTCTTTTTCTTCCTTTATTTACTTTTATCTCCTGTCTCTTTTATCTTGCTGTGGCTCAGGCCTACACGTGTTAAGCATGTGTATAAAGGTTTAGCTACAGCGATGTTTGCTGATAAGCTGATTCTAAAAGCAGAAAACCGGAAGTAACCATCACGTCCGTAGTTCACCACATTGGTTATTAAACAGAAGCATAGCTATATGTAATACACTATGCCACTGTTCAAAATTGTATGGCGGATGGATTTTCAGTGTCATCAGTAATACTTCTCCTTTGTTGGGGATTTTTTTATTTGTTACAGTTAAAATTTCTTGTAATTTTTTTCTACATCAAACATGTATTGCTTTTTTAAAATTTTCATGTTAGAATGATTAGAAATTACACCTTAACCAGTTCACTTCCAGTAAAGATTATTCTTTAAAACACATAGCTGCATGCCATGGGTTTCTTTGATTTGGAAATGAAATATGGTACCCTGTGCTAGGCATGCTTGCTAAACAAACATTAGATATCCGCCCCCTTTAGTTTTTGTCAACAACTGGAATACAAAGGATAGAGAATACCAAAAGCATAGTTGGATCAAGAGAGAATTATGAGGGAATGCCCACCAAGGCTTTCCTGTAACTGTTTTGGACATAGCAATAAAAATTCCTGATGGAAAACTTGAGTGATTTTTCAAAAAGAAGGAGTGAAGTATGGTGTCATATTCATGCTAGCAGGAGGGAAACAGAGGCAAGAGGACCCAGAGTATAAGGCTAGCCTGGGCTACATAGCAAGATTGTGTCTCAAAAAGGAAAAGGCACATGAAATGGACAAACATTGGAGCTTGAAGCTAATCATTTTAGACTTTAACTGGTGTGTGTGTGTGTGTACATATTCATATGGAATATGTGCATGGAAGGGCTTATGTGCGTATGAGGAGGCTGAAATCAATGTCAGGTCAGGTCAGTTGGGGGTCTTCCTCTGTACATCTTGACACTCATCAACTCGGCTATACTGACATGCCAGAAAACTCCCAGGATCCTCCTGTGCTGGGATTATATGCATTCAACCCTAGATATTTATTCTTCTTGTTTGTTTTCTTGTTGTGTTTGTTTTTAGGTATATGAGTGTTTTCCTTGCATATATGTCTATGCACCTCAGCAACTGAGCTATTTCTCCACTGCAGGTTTTGGGGTTTTTTTTTGTTTTTGTATGTTTGATCGGTTTGGTTTGGTTTGGTCTCAGAACATAGCTCTGCCTGGTCTAGAACTCACCATGTAGACCACACTGGCCTTGAACTCACAGATGTCTGCCTGCCTCTGCCTCCCAAGTGCTGGGACTAAAGGCACCATCACCCAGCCTTTGTTTTTGCAATGTGGGTGCTAGGGATCTGAACTCACATCCTCAAGCTTGTGGGTCTAGTGCTTTTCCAACTGAGCCACCTCTCCAAGCACCTGCATATTAATTTAAAGAGAGTTCAAGTTTAGCCAACTTTATTTCCAAAGGAGAGCATCTCCCATATCCAGGAAAGCTGGAGAGATGACTCAGACATTAAGGTACTGGCTGTTCTTCTAATGGACCCAGATCCAATTCCCAGCACCCACATTGAAGTTCACAACCATCTGTAACCCTGGTCTCAGGGAGCTAACATCCTCTTCTGGCCTCTGCAGACACCAGACTTGCACATGGTGCACAGATATATATATAAATCAATCTTTTTTAAAAATGTGTCTGGGGGATTAATGGTTAAAAGGACTTTATCTTAGAGAAACAGCAGAAATAAGAGTAACTAAAGAGAAATTGTATTTATTAAACAAAACATATGCCTCACCTCTGTAACTGCTTACTTTTCCTCTAGAAATTACTTTCTGCTGTTTTCCGGAGAAAACTTGAGTTTCTTTTTTTGTCAGAAGACCTCCAAGGGGACATTCCAGAGACCATTCTCAAGGTAAGAGGGCCACCTGCAGCCATTCAACAAATTCAACTTCAGGGCCATGGTTATACAGGTCTTTAAAATGTTAGTGGCCCTTTGTTTTCAGAGAAAGCAAAACAGGCCCCTCCAAGGACAGGGTAGACTATCAACTTACCTGAATTTGGAATTCTGAAAGCAGATTGCCCAGCAGTACAAATTGTAACAATTAATCAACTGTTCTTTGCATTTCCCCTAGAAAGAACTCATTGCTTGGGTTTAATTTAAGATATTTTAATTGTTGACCAGTAGATGGTAGAGAATTCAAGGAAGGAAAAGAACTAATATTTGATGGAATTGTCTTTCATTACAGATGCATTGATATTTTATAGCTAATCATTACAACAACCTTCTAGGGGCAGATTCTAACTAAGTGTTTTCTATGTCTGGATCAGCATGCTTGTATATGCCAATAATCAAGAATTTGAGGCCAGCTTGAGCTATGCAGCAAAAATCTATCTCTATTGCCACCCCTAGAAAAAAGTTAACAATCAATAGATGATATAGATATAGTTATCTGTATTTATATATATAAATAGAAACAAGCAATCAATAAATAGATGATATAGATACAGTTATATCTCTCTATATAGATAAATACAGATAATTATATATCAACTACTGATTCCTAACTTTTATATAGATATGGATAAATACATACATACATACATATATATGTGTGTGTGTATGTGTATATAATTACATATGTGTGTGTATGTATGTGTATCAGTTGCTACTTAAGTCCTTAAGACTCAGTACCTCATTTATTGATTTTAATTTGTATTAGCGTTGTGCAGGGGCTTGGACATTCTAGGCAGTCACTCTGTCCTTGAATCACATCCCAGCTGATTGTTTTCTTAAGACCCAGCTACCAGTTAAGGCATATTCATGGTAGGACTTGTGTGAGAACTGACTTGAATTAGTTAAGGGCTCATGGACTTGCAATTAACAAAAGCCATCCCTGCACAGCATCTATAGATGTGGAAAACACATCTCCCAAAGGCCCAGTCTCCAAATACTAACACATGAAATCAGAGATTATATTTCCAACGCATGAACTATTTTTGTTGTTATTTTGATTTCTTGGGACAACATCTTGTCATAGCCCAGGTGGCTAAAAACTCTAAATTGTCCTATCTCAACCTCTCAAGTGCTGGGATTGCAGGTATGTGCCATATACCTGACTACTGACACAGGAACTTGTAAGAGGTACTTTCAGACTATACTAGAAGGATCTAGTGGACTATGCCTTAAAATGTGGACAGAATTCAGATCAGTAGTTAAAAGCTGATATGTAGTGTTCTTTCAAAAAATAAGTCGAAGGGCTTTTAGGTGTGCTTAATGCCTTGCCGACCTGGTCCTTAATGAATAGTCCTTAATTTAGGTCACCAGTATACATTTTTGGGAGAGTAGGGTAAGACTTGGGTAACTGAGCTAATCACTTTTAACCTCAGTCTCATCAGTAAGATGGGAATAACTAGAGTATCTTCCTCTGAGATTTTCGTAGTGGTTGATTTGGTTCTTCTGTGAAGAGCCGTGAAGTGTGGCTAACTAAAGAAATGCCATAGAAGTGTTTACTGCTGCATACATAACCATCTGGGTGACCACCACAATCTCTGTCTTCATTCTCCACCTAGGAGCTGTTTGAAACCTTAGCACAAGGCCCAGTGGCCAGTATACCTGACAGAAGTCAGAGATGGGAAAGCACGACCCCTCAGCTAAGCGCTGAAGCTGTCTCCATGCTCTGGAATCTTCTGAAGCAAGCCCCTCGGCCAGCCCAGGCCCTGTTAGAGCTGCTGCTTGAGGAGTACCACAGCTCCAGCCTCTGTCCCAGTCCTCTGCAGAAATCACTGCTGGACCTCATCCGAAAGGCATTGAAGACCTTACGGGACCCTGCTTCTCAGCCCTCTGGGGTGGCTGATGCTGTCTGTGGAGCCCTTCAGGCTCTGTGCTGCACTGCAGAGCTACCAGAGAGTGAATGGCGTGTCCTGTGTGAGGAACTGTTGGAGACCTGCAGGACTGAGGGCAGTCCCCTGCAGGAGGAACAGCTGCTTGGTTGCCTGTTGCACAAGGCTGGACGGAGCCTACTGTCCCTCTATGGCCACACCTATGCAGAGAAGGTGGCAGAAAAGCCACCAAAGGCCACACTTTCAGGAAAAGGTGTGTTCTTTCACTGTTTGTCTTTCTACTTTGGTATTTTCAATATCCCTAGCCCTTCTGAAGTTCAGGACTAACTGTTGTACTTGTTTGTTGTCCAAGACAAGAGGGGCTAAGCAAAAATATGTAGCATGTTTCATAATTGTCTGTCTGTCTGTCTGTCTATTTGATAAAAATCAGAGCTTAAAAAAAAAATAACAGGATGCCAGGTGGTGGTAGAGTATGCCTTAATCCCAGCACTCAGAAAGCAGAGGCAGGCAGATCTCTGTGAGGTTGAGGCCAGCCTGGTCTACAGATCGAGTTCCAGGATAGCTTTGGTCTCAGAAAGACAACAACAACAACTATTTCTACTAATAATAATAATAATAACTCAGAAAGATGATTACTACTAATAATAATAACAATAACAACAATAATAATAAAATGACAAGAGCAGGAAAGAGCTTTGCAGAAGCTACTTATAGGAATGAAGTATCTGTCGGATAAAGTGTAAACAATCAGGTTTAGATTTTTACAAGAGTCTACTCTTGGGCCAGAAAGATCAGTGGGTAAAGGTGCTTGTCACACTAGCCCAGTAATCGGAGTTTGATCCCCATAACCCATGTAAAAGTGGAAGAAAAGAATAGATTCCACAACCTTGTCTGCTGACCTCCATAATATGTACACACTTGTCATCATCATGATTGTTTTTTAGGTTTGGGGTTTTTTTGTTGTGTTTTTATTTTTTGGTTTTAGTTTTTTGGATTTTTTTTTTTTTTTTTTTTTTTTTTTGGTTTTTCGAGACAGGGTTTCTCTGTGTAGCCCTGGCTGTCCTGGAACTCACTCTGTAGACCAGGCTGGCCTCGAACTCAGAAATCTGCCTGCCTCTGCCTCCCAAGTGCTGGGATTAAAGGTGTGCGCCACCACCGCCCGGCAATTTTTTGGTTTTTCAAGACAGGATTTTTCTGTGTAGACTTGGCTATCATGGAACTCACTCTGTAGACCAGGCTGGCCTCAAACTCACAGAGATCACCCGCCTCTGACTTCTTCATGCTAGGATTAATGGCACACACTACCACAGCCTGGCTAATAAATTTTAAGCAAGTCAATCCAAGCGCCTAGCCTCGAATCACTTGGTTTTCAGTGTCGACTGTAGCATAAGCAAAGGACTCTTGCCACTGCCTAGTAACCTTTCTGTTGTGATGTTCTGTCTTCCCAGATCTTCCTGATCCTGAGCGGGCAATGCTGGCCCTGTTCTCCACTCCTGACCCAGCCCATGCGTGGAAAATGGCCTTTTTCTATTGCCTGAGTAACAACAAGCACTTCCTGGAGCAGATCCTTGTGAGTCAAGCTTAATGCTGTCCATCATAGGAAAACCCAGAACTCTCTCCCACTCGTGTATCCAGCTCCTACAGTCTAGTTAGTGACAGATCCTCTGGTTGTCATCCTGCAGCCCCTAGGGAGAGAGGCCTCTGAGGATCAGTTCCGTTCCTGATCAATGCTATAGTCGCTTTCATTCTGTTGGACCTTTGGTAGGAAGTAAGATGTGGGCTGTGTGTCATCCTCCACTGGAGGATGTAGAAAGCAAAGGCCATGGCAGCCATACTAGGTCTAGCTGGCGGGGAGATTTAACTATCTCCTAACTCTCGCCTTCCCAATTGCAACTGAACTTTATTCACTTCAACAGATATTTATGAATCCCAACTTGTAGGCCATGTGCTGTGTGAAGAGAAGGGGTTACAACAGATGTCTGTCTCTCATTTCAAAATGCTTAGAATGTTGTGCTTTGGGGACATTTATTTTTATGTAACCAACTATTTGTGTCATCATCAGAATCCTCTCCTAATGAAGCTAGAAGCCATTCTTTCCAGTCAGGTAGCCGCCTATGGCGCCCTTTGGTTTGCAGGTAACAGCGTTGACCCTGTTGAAAGAGGAAGATTTCCCAAGCCTTGGATACCTGCTTGATAGAGAATTCAGGCCTCTCAGTCACCTGCTCGTGCTCCTGGGATGGACGCACTGTCAGAGCCTTGAATCAGCTAAGAGATTACTCCAGACTCTCTACAGGACCCAGGTATCTCATTCAGCGCCTCAGGGTGCTCCAAAAGTGAATACCATGGTACTTTGGGCCTACTTAGAGTTCAGTCTCCTACTCAGCCACAGTGTCTGATGCCAGGTGCCTGAGTCAGCATGTTTCTTCTGCATTGACACAGGACCAAGGCCACGATGAGCTTCTCAGGGACGCCTGTGAAGGATTATGGGCTCACTTAGAAGTCTTGGAGTGGTGCGTACAGCAGAGCAGGTATGTTCCTGTCAAGTCATTCCTGTCCTACCCTACCTGGGGCACACTCAATTCTGTGCTCTATTTCTGAAAAAAAAAAAAAAATGATACTGTTAACCAGGCAGGAATAATTGTTCCATCTATTAAACCAGGGGTTAGGGAAAACATAAATAATGACCAACTTCCATTTGCAACCATTGTGTCCCAGCCAGAGGACAATTCAGCGTCTGAAAGAGCAACAGCTCACAATCCCTAGGCATGTACTATAGGCCGTGCATTGTTCTAAGCCCCTTAGAAGACCATCAGTCCTCACAACATTCAGTGAAATTGGATCCCGGCAAGAGTCTTTAAACGTGGGACACTAAAGGTCACATGTGGTGGCTCACTCTTTTAATCTCAGTTCCTGGGAGGCAGAGGCAGGCTTGTCTCTGTGAATTCACAGGCAGCCCATTCTACATAGCAGGTTCCAGGAAAGCCAAAGTTGTTACATAGTGAGACCATGCCTCAAAAACCACAACCACTACCCAAAACAGTGAGACACTGAAGCCCAGAACTGTTAAATAATCTGCACAGCTATACAGCAAGTAAATTATCATCCATATTCTTAGCCATACATTATTCTGGATATGTTATTCAACCTATGTTCATTGGATGTATATGAAGCCCTCTCTTTTCCTAGTCACTTAGCCCAGATCTGAGCTTCCATTTAATTGCTTGTTCAGTTCACCAGTGCTCAGAAAGTTAAGTAGTTGGAAGGGTGAGCAGGGAGGGGTTCTAACTCAAAGTAAAGCAAAAAAACTTATTTCAAAGCTGCAGAGCATATAGAACTTAGGAACTTCGATCATCGGGCCTTCTAAGACAGCACTGACCAAAAAGGCTCTTCCTAGATCCTTTCTAGACAAGTATCTAACTTGGTGGATATAATTCCTTCAAGGTGAATAAATGTCACCTTTGATCCTAGACCTAGTAAAAGAAGATAGTTTGAGAAAGTAGAACCTGAAGTATTATAGGCCAGAGAACTTTGTCCCTCTGCCTGGCAACAGTATAAACTGCCTCCCTCTCCATCCTTCTATCCTTCCTTTCCAGCAGCCTCATACCAAAGAGAGAGCTCTTGTGTCACTTACATGGTGGAGACAGCCACTCAGTGCTGTACTCTCTCCATCACCTTACAAACCTTCCAGCCCTAAAGGAGGAAGAAGTCCTTAAGCTGTTACAGAAGATGCCAACCAAGGACCTCCAGGGAGAGCATGGTGAGCTGGCCAGGATTCCCTCTGAAGAGTCTCTCACATGTCTCTTGCAATATGAGATCAATCTAGACATGGCTGCCAGGATACCTGATAGGCGGTTGGTCCAGCATGTATCCTCTGAAGTATTGCTGTTTCCCCAGTCTGATTAGAGGATGTAGCGGCATCCCTCCCCTCTGCCACTGAGGTGTAGGGAATCCCATGGACATGCTCCCATTGTCGCCCTCTGGAATCATGTCAGGGACTAACTCAAATGTCCATGAAGCCATGCTGTGTAATGTCTTCTGCATTCTCAGCTCTGTGGGAATTCTTGGTGAGTGTACTTGATGCTTCATAAACTTCTGCACAGCACATTTTGTGCCTCTGTCAGACTCTGTTGAGCAGAACAAGAAGCTTGGAGGAAAGACTTGCCACAAACAATAACAAAGCCGTATTTTTTTTTTTTTTCTTAAAAATCAAGATCCGATGAGTAGGCTCTTTCTCCTTCTTTCTAAAAGTACTGCCATGGTGGAATCACATTCTGCTCCACAGATCAGAGAACTGTCTTGATGACAATAGATATCTCCAGCAGGGAGATGTTGCTCTGATTTACTTTTAAAAAGAACTTGTCACAAACCAGTGTCACCACATTCCTTTTCCCCTAACCCCTACCCTTCCCACCTCCAGAAAGATGGGCAACTTGTTTAGAAATTCCTCCCTCACCCCCAACAAAAATAAAATAAAATTATAACTCACACCTACAAGTGCAAAAGGCTCCCAAGGGTGTATTTGAGATTTGGCCTCTGAACCCACTGTGATGTACTTGGGGCTTGGGGCTTAAGCTTGAGAAGGGACAGCAATAGGACCATGGCTGGGGTACAAACCATATGAGGTAGAAGACAGAGCCCAGGCAGTGGAGGCCATGTGTCATATTGAAGGAAGACTGCTAGGGAAAGGGAAGCAAAGAGGACAAAACTAGTATTGACTAGGGGAAAGGCCTGGAGGGTAAGAACCACAGGACAATCCTCTTTGCTTCAGCCATGCTTGCTGCTCATGCCTGAAAAGATTACCTCTGAACTTCTATCTGTTTTTATGCTTCAGATACCCATGATGCCTCAGTCCCTGAGCACCTGAGCCAGTGTCAGAGCCTGACCCTCTACCAGGGCTTCTGTGC
Organism: Grammomys surdaster; assembly: GCF_004785775.1. NCBI lineage: Eukaryota > Metazoa > Chordata > Mammalia > Rodentia > Muridae > Grammomys > Grammomys surdaster. Next base: position 8,624,018 of record NW_021604585.1, on the reverse strand, counting down.
CATGAAGTATGCGATCTATGCCCTCTGTGTGAACTCACACCAGCACTCTCTGTGCCAGGACTGCAGAGACAGTGCCTCCGAGGACCTGGCCTCGGTGGAGCCAGGCAGCGATTCGCTCCCCTCCCCAGGTACATAGCGTCCCTCTCCCTGGCATATGCAGACACCTTCCCCAGTGACTGCTCTGTGTGTTTAGCACTTCCTCCAGGATGGAGTACCCTTGATTGGAAAGTGCTCAGGAATAATTGTAGACATCAATTGTATACATGTATATCTCAACCTCTGCATCGAAAGGATCTGCCTACGTCTTGATGGATCTTACTCTGATCATCTAGCATAGTATTTGCCAAATGTTTTTCTTTTTGTAGCTAAACGCCATAGTGAAAATACCATTTCAGGGACTGGAGAGATGACTCTATGGCTGGGCAGTGGTGGCGCACACGTTTAATCCCAGCACTTGGGAGGCAGAAGCAGGAGAATTTCTGAGTTCGAGGCCAGCCTGGTCTACAGAGTGAGTTCAAGGACAGCCAGGCATGCACAGAGAAACCCTCTCTCAAAAAAATAAAAACAAAAACAAAACAAAACAAAAAACACTGGCTACTCTTGCAGAGGCCCTGAGTTCAGTTCCCAGCACACATGGCAGTGTATAATTGTAAGTGTACTCCCATGGGATCTGATGCCCTTTTCTGATGTACAGATGTGCATGCCGACAAAGCACCCACATACATAAAATACATAAATAGATCTTTAAACAATTGAAAGAGCGCCCTCTCTCTCTCTCCTCCCTCTCCCTCCCTCTCCTTCTCCCTCTCCCTCTCTCTCCTCCTTTTCTTCTGCTCACATACTCTTTCTCTCGTTCTCTTCCCCCTCCTCCCCTCCTCTCTCCCCATGGTGACTTCCCTGGCTTCCATCCTTGGGGCCAGTAAACTCATCTGTGAGCAGCTTCCCAGTAAACCTGTCTATGTATATTAAAAAAAAAATAGAATATTTCTTATCAACTCTGGTTTAAACTTAAGTGTGCAGCTTATATCTTTATATATGTATGCATTTGTATATGTAAACTATAAATTGAAGCTTAGTATTAAGAAACAGTACTCCAAGTAAAACATACTTAATGATTTTTTCTTTTCCCTTCTATTTTTCCTTCCTTCCTTCCTTCCTTCCTTCCTTCCTTCCTTCCTTCCTTCCTAAATCATACTGTGTAGTCAGTTCAAATGGAAATTGATGTAGCCTAGTCTGGCCTCAAACTCTGAAGCCTCCAAACACTGGGATTACAGGCACAAACTACCAAGCTTAGCTCTGCTTCCTCCTACTCCTACTCCTTCTCTTTTAACTTTTTTTTTTTAGACTTTTTTTTAAAATATATGTGTGTGTTTTGCCTGCATGTATCTCTTTTGCCTGGTGCCCACAGAGGCCAGAAAACAAACCAGACCTCCTTAGAACTGGAGATACAGAGGCTGTGAGCCATCATATGGGTATAGGGAGTCAAACCCAGGTCCTCTAGGAAAGCAGCCAGTACTCTGAACCACTGAACCATCTCTCCAGCCCCTCCTCCTTTAGGGCAGTTTCATTCTGTAGCTCAGGCTGGCCTTGAACTTGTGGCAACCCTCCTACCTCAGCCTCTAGAATGCTGGGATCAGAATGGCACCACCACATTCTGGTGGGATAAGAGACCTAGGCAGCCTAAGGCCCTCTTTAAGCATAGTGGGAGGTTAAAGTAAAATTGAGGGATAAGGGGTCCATGTTACCTTAATCCCCAGAACTGATATATGAAGCATTTGTCGTAGATAAGGAAGAATGTCATAGTTTAAGAGCAGAAGCGTGGCATTGTTTAGTGGGCTCTGCTGGCTCTCCACCTTGTCTCTTCCTCATCCATTCTTAGGTGCTTCACATCTCTTCCCAACATACCTGGCCAGGTGCCGACAGTATTTACATAGCATCCCCGACTCTCTGTGCCTGGAAATCCTGGAAAACATCTTCTCGTTGCTCCTCATTACCTCTGCCGACCTTCACCCAGAGCCTCACCTGCCTGAGGACTATGCCGAGGATGAGGACGTTGAGGGGAAAGGCCCGCTGGGTTTGAGGTCTCCATCAGAGAGCCCTCAGCGCATAGCCGCACCTGAGAGGAGGTCAGAGCGGGCTTCCGTGGGACCCAGGAACCTTGCTCATACAATGGCAGGCTGTCCAAAGGAAGAACCGAAAGACAGTTCACCAGGGCCTCACAAGCACAGCTTTTTGGATCTGAAGCACTTTACTAGTGGCCTGAGTGGATTCCTGGCTGATGAGTTTGCTATAGGCGCATTCCTCAGCCTTATTCAGGAGCAGCTCAGTGAAATCAGCAGCCACAGCACAACCGAGGAGACAAGGCTGCTGGAAGACCAGAGCTGCTCAGCAGCCAGAGACGGACTGCAGAGCCGCCTGCACAGGTTCTCAAAGGTTCTCTCCGAGGCACAGTGGCGGTACAAAGTGGTAACAAGCAACCAGGGCTCAGGTGAGAGAAGGGTGGTCAGAACTAGACAGTCTAGAAAGTAGGAAAGGAGAAAAGCCCCAGTAACGTGGGCAAGGGGCAGACGTGTGGGAACCACACCTAATCCAGAGCGTATGAGCATAGCAGCCAATCTCAGAGCTGAATCTCAGCCAGGGCAGTGCTGCCAATCTCAGAGCTGAATGAAGATTTGCCTGTTTGCACAAGTGATCAGATCAAAGCTGGTCACCATGCCTGTGTTTGCTGTTTTAGAAGAGCAACCTTCCAGAAGATACCGGCCCATTGCCACAAGGCATTCTAGTCTCCGCCGAGGTCGTCGGACCAGAAGGACCCGGGCAGGTGATCTAAAGAACTCTCTTCTCAAGCCTTGTTCCTGTTCACCTGACAGAGAGGCACACGGGTGCTTGTCATCTGTTCCTTTAGACTGAGCATATCGTCAAAACCACAAAAGCCTCCTCCCACTCCCACGGTCAGGACTTAACAGTTTCTTACACAGCCATGCAGAAATTTTCCATTCAACACAATATGCATATCCTTTCACATATTCACACATACACACATACACACACACACACACACACACACACACACACAGGCTGTAAGCACTCTGGATAGGGGGAAGGGGTTGCCATGAGAAAAACCTGGGAAACTGCATGGCAGTGGTGTCGCTCAGCTCTGATGTTTCTCAGTTGATTGGTTTGGGACACAGGCAGAATCTGCATCCCCCTGAGTCACCCAGCCCAGGAATATACACTCCATATCCTTTTCTCCACAGCTGTTTCCACAGGCTGCCTCAGCAGTGGGCCAAGGGGACACCATTGGTGGGTGACACAGCCTTCATAAGGCCACACCAAGGGTCAGACAGCCTCCATTGGCTCTGAAGCAATTTTTCCCTTGGGCTTTGAACCGAGCAGCCTTCCACAGGCCGTGACTCAACACTTCATTTCCTCCCTTTTCATATCTGAAAACACGTCCTCTATGTCAGAAAATGTCATGACTCCTTTGCACCCCACTGTTTCCTGGTCATGATAGCTGTGCCTTTATTTTACCAAACTACTGCTAGTACTTAGTCTTCAGATGTTGGTCACAAGCTCCCAGGACTCTAAGACACGACATGGTAAAAGCCATTGGTATAAACTGCTACCCAGAGACTTCTGGAGCCATATCATGCCCACCCTCTATCCTGTACTCATCCTTTAGGCTCAGTCTACCCAGATCTTGGCTTGTAGTCTGACTTTGCACTTTGTACACTAAAAGGAGTTGCTGACTAAAGTTTCTATCTATTACCTCTAGACGGCCGGGAAAGAGGCTCCAACCCATCCCTGGAAGGAACAAGTAGTGAGCTGAGCACAAGTACTTCAGGTGTGTGCATCCCGACCAGCTGCTACCTGTAGACAGCTTGCCCTCGTACACTCTTGCCATGCCCTGTGGTATGAACACTAGGACTGAAGCTCTGGACAAGGTGTATTCTCGCACATAGCAGCAGATAGCAGCTGGGAAAAGGGAAAGACTCTTTTTCTTAGTTAAGTGACCCAACAGTGGGACAAAGGTGATTATTCAAGGAAGGTAGTTGGTACTTATTTTCTAAGATGGTAGTAAGTTTGCCCTTCATATATGGAGTCATGACTGGCAGTTATTTAGGGACAGGAAGAAGAGAGGTGCTTCATTAAGAGGCTCTTTCTAACCTGGGCAGTGGTGGTGCATGCCTTTAATCCCAGCACTCGGGAAGCAGGGGCAATCGGATCTCTGTACGTTCAAGGACAGCCTGGACTACAGTGAGTTCCAGAACAGCCAGGGCTACACAGAGAAACACTGTCTTAGGTAACCACCACCACCAACAACAAAAAAGACTTATTTACAAATCTTCATGGAAAATATAGGAACATGGAGAGATGTGGGGAGACAACTCTAGTTTTTTCCTTAACGTCTCCAACGTTCTTACACCCAACAGAAGGGAGTCTGAGTGCTGTGTCTGGGCAGGTGGAGCTGGACAACCGGTTTCAGCCTCAACCTCAGAGTTCCATCATCCCCATGATGTTCTCCCCGCCGGAGTCTCTGCTGGCATCCTGTATCCTCAGAGGGAACTTTGCAGAAGCCCATCAGGTTAGCAAAGCCATAGCCATACTCTGTCATGGTAAAGCATGCTAACTAACGGGCTGTCTTATCCGGCCTCAGGGAAAGCTAAATGCGCGTGACATCAAAAGTACCTGGGAGTGCTTCCAGGAGATCCCACTGAGCAGAAGAATTAGAAAGGAATTTCTGTGTGTGCAGGCCCTGTACTCAGCGCTGCAGGCTTAGAGGCACTGAGTTATTTGTGTTCCTAATAGAAGTAGTATGTTAACAAAATAAAATAGCCGGGATCTCACTACCTCATCACAGTGAAACTTTTGTTTCTTTCTTCATTCTTATGTAAATGTATATGTATTTTTATATAGTTAAAAATCAGAGCTGGTCATGGTAATGCACACCTTTAATCTCCTTACAAGGATGGTAGAGGCAGGTGGATCTCTGAGTTTGAGGCCAGCCTAGTCTACAGAGCAAGTTCCAGGACAGGGCTACATAGAGAAACCCTGTCTTGAAAAAAAAAAAAAATCACAATGCAGATAATTTTTAGTAATAAACAGAATGACAGCTCGTTCACCATACAGCATAGAGGCAGCAAACTGGAGGGCCCTGGTGTGTAAGGAAAATAGCAGTCAAAAGACTCAAGCTCTCCAAGCCTTGATCCTCCGTGGACGATCATAGCTTAATATATAATTCCTGCTTTTACCACCTCATTGTAAGGCTAAGAAGATTATACAGAAGTCATGAGAAATGCAGGAACCTTGTTTTGTTTAAACTCAATAGCATTAAGTACCACTTGTGCTTCAAACTCTCCGTGCAGTTTTTGAAACTTAATGCCAGTCTCTGACCAAACATTTAGGTTGGAATTTTCTGTGGCGTGACTTCAGTTGTTAAGCAGATCTAGGGGAAACTCCATGCTAGGATGATCTCTCCTTAATTCCCACTGTACCTTTTAGAATTCCTATTTTAATAAATAGGAGACGAGCTAGGGGATCCCTACACATACACACACACATGCACACACACACACACACACACACACACCGTTTCTTTTTGTTTTTGTAATGCCATGGATTGAGCCAGAGGTCTCACACATGCTGGGCTTCACAATGAGTTACACTCCCAGGTCAGAAATGGATCCTGGATCTCACCGCTCTGCTGTTCTTGCCTCCCAGCCTTTCTTCAACACAAACAGCTGGACTAGGAGTTGCATGGTGCTTTCTCCTCTAAATACCTTACATTTGTCTTCTTTCCCTTAAGTTTGTGTGTGTGTGTGTGTGTGTGTGTGTGTGTGTGTGTGTGTGTGTGT
>NW_021604585.1:8543766-8618153 GCF_004785775.1 Grammomys surdaster | reverse complement strand
GTGTGTGTGTGTGTGTGTGTGTGTGTGTGTGTGTGTGTGTGTGTGTGACAGAGGGGGTGGGAGAGAGAGAAGAGAGACAGACAGAAAGAAAGACAGAGGTCAGAGAAGAGGAAGCCTCAACTGAGAAAATGGCTCCATAGGATCAGGCTATAGGTAAGTCTATAGGGAATTTTCTTAATCAGTAGCTGATGAGCTGTGCTTCCCCTGGGCTAGTGATCCTGGGTTCTATAAGAAAGCAAGCTGAGCAAGCCAAAAGGAACAAACCAGTAAGCAGCATCTCTCCATGGCCTCTGTATCAGCTTATATCCCCAGGCTCCTGCCCTGTTTCAGTTCCTGTCCTGACTTCCTTCAGTGATGAACAGTGACATGGAAGTGTAAGTCAGGTAAACCCTTTCCTCCCCAACTTGCTTTGGTCATGGTGTTTTATCATAGCAACTGAAACAGTATCATTAATTAAATTCCTGGTCAGGAAAAATATTTTCTTGTGTATTTTGCATAGGTGCTTCCTCTGAAGTCACTGAAATCCTCTGAAATCATTGATACCATTTGCTTATTGCCTACTGGACCTTTGGTGATTAGTTTATGGACTTTTTTAAGCCACTTTGTATATGGTCTCTTCCTAACATTCGGGGTCAGCCTCATGTAGTGGCACATGCCTTTAATCCCAGCACTTGATAGGCAAAGACAGGTGGATTGAGGCTACCCTGGTCTACAAAGTGAGATCCATGACAACCAGAGCAACACAGAAAAGCCCCATCTCAAAATGAAAAAAAAAAGAAAGAAATCCAGTGCTCTCTAGTCCTGTAAAATGGCCATCTTAGGTCCATAGTCTAATGAGTTGGCCCAGCATCCTATCTCTAGATGCTCCCAGAATCTGTGGACCCACCACTGCTACACTCCTTCCTTTCTCATGACAGGTGGTATTCATGTTCAACCTGAAGTCCTCACCTAGCGCCGGCGAGCTGATGTTTGTAGAGCGATACCAAGAGGTGGTCCAGGAGCTGGCCCGCGTAGAGCATAAGATTGAAAACCAGAATTCAGATGGGGGTAACAACACCATCCGGCGCACTGGCAGTGGTCGCTCAACTCTACAGGCCATTGGCAGTGCCGCAGCAGCAGGTTTGTCTTCCTTGCCAACGTCAAAGTTGGAGGGATAGCTGGGGTGCTAGCTTAAGGGAAGAAACCACCCAGATCATCATGAGAGGTCAACAGAAACGGAAAGCAGGACACCTGGCCTCAAAGCCAGCAATCCTGACACATCCGGAGCACCTTCCCAGCTGCACGAAGCCTCCTGAAGAGGTGTCCCACACACCTGCCACTCAAGCCACCCTGCGTATCCTCACAGCTTACAAAAGAGCAGGAGGGTTGCCCCAGTGCATCTTGTAATCACTCACGGGGGCTTTAGAGGATTGTTAGGAGCAGTTCCCCTCCCTGTAGTTAGTTATTCAGCAGTAAGCGGAATCACGTGACTGTTCCTAGAAAAAAAGATCACTTGTTAACATATGCAGCCTGGGGGCCACAGCCTGGTTCCCCAAAGTGGCAGCATTCCCCAAACTCTACCTTTCTTCTTTCTCAAAGCAGAAGCTTCTTCCACATCTTCAGCTGTCCCACCTGTCCCCAGACTCCATCTATCAGGTTCCCATCCTGTGGTTGGCCTTGACATATGCTTCCAGAAACTTTCCAGTGCCTACTTAAAATACGTACCCAAGTCCTTGTGCCTGTTCAGCAAGTGTTCTTACCCAGTGAGCCATCTCCCCAGCCCCTATTTAAAACATACAGGCACATCGTTTCAATGTTTCAGACAGAAAGGGGCTCTGACAGCAGTAGTGTTGTCTACTGTGCTTTTTGTTAGCAATGCGTTTTAGAGTGTTTCCCATGGATGGCCCTAATGAAAGCCTAGCATGCACAGATCCTGTGCAGAAGAGCCTCAGGCAAACTACTATTCACAATGCAGGCGCTAGCTAGACTCACCCTACCCTTCTGTTTGCTCCAACGCTGCTGCGTATCCAGGGGTGGTATTTTACTCCATCTCTGACGTGACTGACAAGCTCCTTAGCCCCTCCGAAGACCCCATCCCCACGCTCCAGGAGGATTTTTGGATAAATGCTACTCCCATGGAGACCACCACTCCTCTCAGAGAAGTTCTGGAAGACCTCAGTCCCCCTGCCATGGCTGCATTTGACCTAGCTTGCTGCCAGTGCCAGCTCTGGAAGACCTGCAAACAGCTCTTAGAAACAGCCGAGCGGCGACTGAACAGCAGCCTTGAGAGCCGGGGTAAGTGAGCAATATCCACCTCCCTCCATTCCTGTTCGTTCGTTCATTCATTCATTCATTCATTCATTCATTCTCAGTTGTGCCAAAGAACTCATCAAACCTTTAAGAAGCTGTGAGGGGAGGAAAAGAGACGGGAGTAAGCATTAGTCAACGCCCTCATCCTAATGGCATGAGTTCAGATTATCAAGTGTCTCCTCAAAGTCAGAGACAGCAGTCTGCAGTCACTTAGGGAAATTCTTTTCTGATTTATCATTAAATTGAAGGAAGTCAAAGGGCAACTAGATTATAGGGAAGAAGGGATCCACAGCAGAAGAGAGAGGAGGGGAGTACAAGGCATATGACATAAAGATGCCACAAAGAAACCCACCAATTGCTACTTTGTAAAAAGAAAGAAACATACTTCAAGAATGATGGAGACTAGTGAGGTGAGGGTGCAGCATGCTGGAACCCTGGGCTCAATCTGTTAGCCTACAAAAACCAAAGTTCTGAGAAATGAGTACCGTGAGACTGCAGGCCCTCCTGGGTGAAGATGTTGACCGTAGCCTAGAACTGTCATGAATCTGTAAACCAGGATACAGGAAAATGTCCTAGGACATGTACATGGAATTCTTAGAGCAGTGGTTCTCAACCCGTGGGTCACAACCTCTTGAGAGTCGAACAACCCCTTCATAGGGGTCACATACAGCCATCAGACAGCAGATAGTTATGTTACAACTCATGACAGTAGCAAAATTACAATCATGAAGTAACAATGCAAATAATTTTATGATTGAGGGGTGACCACACATGAGGAACTGTATTAAAGGGTGGCAGCATTAGGACGGTTGAGAGCCACTGTCTTAGAACAAGAGTATGGAAAGGTATATGAAGATAGCCTTGGGCAATTAGAACGGCTGAAGAGAATAGGAAGACAAATCCCCAGGAAATATCCCTTTGTCTTTAGTCAGCAAATCCCACAGAAATGCCAGAGATTCTGAATCTGCTGTTGATGGCTGAGGCATCTCACCAAGCTAGTCCTGGAGCCTCAGGCATGGCGTACGCCAGGTCTGCTCATTATCACCCGAAATGACACAATGTGTACCTTGCAATTACTGTTAGAGAAGAGAAGATTATACAGGGAGCTTCAGAACTGAGAATCGGCCTCTGAACAACCATTTCTAACTTTGTCTCCTTCAGGTCGAAGGCTAGACCAGGCTGTCCTGAATCCTGATGGTATGCGAGGTTTTCCATTTGTCCTTCAGCAAATTAGTAAGATTCTCAGTTATCCACTTACACTAACAGGACTAACAAAATCAGGTAAGTTGCTTTACTCCACCCCTTTGCCTTTCCTGGATTGGAACAACGGGTCAGCAGACATTTTTCTTTCCCTCTCTTCCTTTTCACATGCTTTCCATAGAGACTCCAGAAGAAAGAGGAGGAGGCGCTCCGCGGTACAGCATCTCTGAGCTGCTTCGGATGTGCTGGCCCAGCCTCACCGAAGACTGCGTTGCCAGCCACACCAGCCTTTCCCAGCAGCTGGATCACGCTCTCCAGTCACTTCGAGAGGCATTAGCGCTGCCAGGTACAGCTCTGTCTGCACAGGAACAGATAAGCCGAAAAGAGCAGCAGAACAGGGAGACGAGACAGCTGTGGCTGTATGAGCATTTTGGAGCAGAGGCTCTGCCCTCTAGAGCCGGGCTCAGTCAGCCCTTTCTAGGTACATCTGAGAACCGCACTTCTGTCTTCCCCAACTCAGTTGAGAGGACACTTGACACTCTTACTAGCAGGTACATTTTTTTTTTTTACTCCTGCTGGTACAGGGTTGGTTTGGGCCAACCCTCCCCAAACGCTTCACATGCTCTTCATAAAGCCGCTTCGCCCCAGAGACAGCAGGGTCAAAATAGAACTATGTAGTCTGCTTTCACTAGACTTCGGGCTCTCTCTGGCTGAGATCACGTGGTCATATGGCTGAACTGGGATTTTTGTTTGTCTGTTTTGTCTACCTTCTAAGTGTGGTGCTTACATAGTCACGAATGTCCTAAAGACACCCAGTGTACTATGTAGAAAGCTCAGCTTACTCACCGATCACAAGTTGACCCAAAGCTGTGAGGCCAGAGAGATGGCTCAGTGGTTAAGAGCACTTGCTCTTCCAGAGGACCCAAGTTTAATTCCTGGCACCCACACTGAGTGGCTCACAAACACCTGAGCTCTAGCTCCGGTTGGTCTCACATCTTCTGCAGGCACCCAAATTCACATGTACAGGCACATATATAAAAATAAAAAACAGAGCCGCCTGTGGGTAGCCCATGCCTTTAATCCCAGCACTTAGGAGGCAGAAGCAGACAGATCTCTGTGAGTTTGGAATTAGCCTGGTTTACAGAGCCAGCAAGTTCCAGGGTAGCCAGGGTACACAAGAAACCCTGTCTCAAAAACAAACAAATAAATAAATAAATAGGATATTTATTTTTAGAAATTGGTTCAAAGCTAGAAGCATAGAATAAAGCCATATGTCTTTTCCCATCTGGATTCCTTACAGAGCCCAAGAGTACTCCACTCTCTTGCTTAGTGGAACAGGCAGCCCAGAAAGCCCCTGAAGCAGAGGCCCACCCTGTGCATATCCAAAGCCAGCTCCTCCAGAAAACCCTAGGAAAACAGATACCGGCGGGCCCCAGACAGACTGACTATGTGGGAGCCTTCTTCAGCTACTGCAGCAGCCTGGCTGCAGTTCTCCTTCGGAGTCTGAGCTCTGACCCTGGTGAGTAGTGAGAAAGATTTGGAGTCATGACTGGCAGTTATTTAAGAAAAGGAAGAGAAGTGCTTCATTAAGAGGCTCTTTCTAACCCGGGCATTGGTAGCACATGCCTTTAATTCTAACACTCGAGAGGCAGAGGCAGGCGGATCTCTATGAGTTCTAGGCCAGCCTGATCTATAGAGTAAATTCCAGGACAGCCAGGGCTACGCAAAGAAACCGAAAAAAAGAGGTTCTTTCTAGTTACCCAATAACCAAGGATATCAGAATCTCTTATTACTCTATTCTGTACATCTTTCTGCTAAGTAAAAATCAAGCTCATGGAAGTCTTCAATAACATCTCATGGAATTGGTGCCTCAAAAATATCTCTGGCCGGGCGGTGGTGGCGCACGCCTTTAATCCCAGCACTCGGGAGGCAGAGGCAGGCGGATTTCTGAGTTCGAGGCCAGCCTGGTCTACAGAGTGAGTTCCAGGACAGCCCGGGCTATACAGAGAAACCCTGTCTCGAAAAAAACAAAAAAAAACAAAAAAAACAAAAAAAATATCTCTGAAGCCAGGTGTGATGGCACAAGCCTCTAATCCTAAAATGTGGAGGGCAGAGGCAGAAGGATCAGGAGTTCCAGTCCAGTCCAGGCTATATAATAGCCTATAACAAAACAAAAATTCTGTCAGACCTGGAGTCCATTGTGGATTTGATAGCCCAGTAGAAAAATCAGACCTTTACTGAGTCCTAGATTCTTTCTTGAATTGATAGCAAATTCCAGGTGGATGTCTAAAAATCTGAAATCTTAAATTTTCCAGATTCCCAACCTTTTTAACCACCAACCTATTGCCATGAATGGTTTGACAGGTAATGGCTGAAACACAGATGCATGAAAATACTGTATAATCTTATCTTTGGGTTTTGTACATAAGATATCAATGAAACATCATGTTTAGACTTAGATCCTATCCCATGGTACCCCATTATGTACATGAAGACATTCCAGGAGCCAAAACACTTCAGAGCATTTCAGAGACAGATGCTCAAACTGTCACCCTCAATTTCAGTCAGGTTACAGTGAGCATTGTGTGCTGTCTGTAGCTAGACTGGCCACTGAAGCTTGTCTGGGTTGGAAGTCTTTAATACTGTGATGAAGATTAACTTGTGTCCAACGCCATGGTGTGAACACCTGTACCTACTATGAGTCAACTGTTCCTGCTGTCTTCATTGTCGCTCACAGTACGACTAATCGATTCTCTGAAACAGGACCCTGATCAGTTGCACCTAACAAGGCAAACAAAGATTATTTCTTCACTCTCTCAGATAATGTGGAGGTCAAGGTTGGGAATCCCTTTGTTCTTCTGCAGCAGAGCTCTTCCCAGCTGGTGTCACATCTGCTGCTTGAAAGACAAGTTCCCCCAGACAGGTAAGCGTCACCTGTGAAGATTTGTATTCTTTCGTAGCAGGCTCAAACTCATCATTCTTACTTTCTTTCTCTCTTGCTACCACTAGTGTGTGTTCTAAGTAGGAGACTCATGGTGACTCACTGCCAGATAAACAAAACAGAGCTTCCACAGCGATGGTCATGTAGCCTAGAGTAAAATAAGCATTCTCAGACTTGAGACTATTACCTGTAAGGTATAAAAGTTGTTATAACTCCTGTGGAAAAGCAGTTTATCTACTAAGATTACAAATTGTTCACAAATGGCCAGTAAATAGTTTCAAAAGTAGTGAACATCCTTAACCACCAGGGAATGCAAACTAGAGCTACTCTGAGATTCCACCTCACCCCCGTCTGCTATCAGAAAAGCATATGACAACAAGTTCTGGTGAGGATGAGGGAGGCAGGGATCCTTACTCAGTCCTGGTGGGAGAGGAAGCTGGTACAGCCACTGTGGAAACCAGTGTGATGCTTTCTCTAAGATCAAAAAGTAGGACTACTGCATGACCTAGCTACACCACTCCTGCATCCAGGACTCTCTGCAGTGCCACAGAGATACTTACACAGCCATGTATGTTGCTGACTTATTCACAAAAACAGGGAAATGAGGTCAGTTGGGGTGTTTTTTTAGCAGATGAGTGGACAATGAAAATGGCCTACATGTGGACAGTAGAAGCCAGTTCTCTACAAAGAAAGAAGAAATTGCAGAAAAATGGATGAATGTCAAATTATTATATTAAAGGAAGTAACAGACTCAAGAAAGACAAATATTATATATCCTCTCCATATACAGCTCCTAGCTTTTAATTAATATATAGTTTTATGATCATAGGTCATATAACTAGAGAGGGGACAAGATGGGAAGAAGAGGTTTGCTTGGTGGGTATTGTATCAGATACACAGGCTTTGAAAACCAAGAGGACAGCCAGGCAGTGGTGGCGCACGCCTTTAATCCCAGCACTTGGGAAGCAGAGGCAGGTGGATTTCTGAGTTTGAGGCCAGCCTGGTCTACAAAGTGAGTTCCAGGATAACCAGGGCAACACAGAGAAACCCTGTCTTGAAAGAAGGAGGAGGAGAAGGAAGAAGAAGAGGAGGGTGAGGAGGAGAAAAGAAAGGGGACTAACTATTAAAGCTGAAAGAGGTGGGAGCCAGCAGATAGAGAAGGAGCAAAGAGAATTGTCCACAAAAGCAAACTGTAAAAAGACCATAATGACATCTGTTCTTTTGTGTGCTATTTAACATTAAGCAAATTGATGGTCCTTTTAATGTAGCAATCCATTCTGGGGACTTCATCCTGACACTTGGTTGTACATGTATGAAAAGTAGTACGTGTGCAACAGACCAGAAAACCCCATGGTCCACTAAGATGGGATGAATTAAGTTATGTAATACTTTATAGCTATAGAAAAACTGCCTCCCAATAGAGGACTGAGAACAGATCCCTCAGATTATGAAGTGAAAAGGAGCTGTGTAGTGTCTGGTGAGCTGCTTATATTGCCCTTAAAAGAATGGCTAAGAGCCTTAGTCATTCTGCTGTCTCTTTCTGCTGTGCAGTGACACCTACCTATAAGCCAGCACTTGGGAGGTAAAGTCAGCAAGTATGAGGCCAGCCAGGACTGCACAGTAAAACCGAGTCTAAGATAAATGAGTGAATGAATGAAGGAATCTGTAAAAGACTGGGTGATGGTGCCTATGTGTTCAGGCCTCACATGCATTCTGCTTCTCCCTCCAGGTTGGCAACCCTTCTTGCCCAAGAGCATCTCAACCTAAGTGTGCCACAGGTCATTGTCAGCTGCTGCTGTGAGCCCCTTACTCTTTGCCTATCTCGACAAAGCCAGCAGGCCTCATCCCTCCTGACCCACCTGCGCATGCTGGCTCAGGGGCATGCGTCTCACCTTCTGGATGGCCTGCCCCTCTCTGTGCTGAGCCCCCCTAGACCAAGCGAGAACCCCTCAACAGAGAGAAAGTCTCATTCCTCCCCAAAGGATTCACTCCCAGCCTTCACCGCCTCTGCCTTGGCCTTCCTTAAGTCTCGCTCAAAGCTACTGGCCATGGTGGCCTGTCTGAGGGCTTCCCGAGGGACAAAGGTCAGCAAACCCAGCCTGTCATGGAAGGAACTGCGTGGTCGCAGGGAGGCACCTCTGACTGCAGAGAAGGTAGCCCAGGAGTGTGAGCACCTCCTGGAACAGTTTCCTGTGTTTGAGGCTGCCCTCCTAGCTAACTGGGAGCCTCTACAACAAGCCTCTGAGCCAAGACAGAGTCTGGCAGCCTGTCTCTGTGGTCAGGCCAATCTCTCTACCGTACTTCTGGGCCTACATTCTACTCTAGCCCTGGATGTATTAACGGAGGCCTTTGAGGAAGCTTTGGTGGCCAGAGATTGGCCACGAGCCCTTCAGCTCATTGACGTGTATGGGCAAGACTTGGAGGACCTGAGCAGTGTACGGGATTCAGTCCTGACCTGTGCTACTGTGTGCGGTAAGCAAGATGCTCTTCCTCTCTCCCTGACACTAATATCACTTCGCATTCACTGTGGCGTGATCACATGTAATCTTCACAGCAACTCTAGGGAGACACACCATCATAGTCTCGCTTTACAATGGGTGTCTAGAACCAGTAACCAATATTTTCAATCCTGCATATCAGAATTATTGTCAAGTGTATAAACCACAATCTGGGCCTGCCTTCAGAAGCCCAGGATGGAGGTCAATTAAGTGGTAGTGGTAAAAGAGACCTTAGCGACCTTTTTCTGCAGAGTCCTTTTAGACCACATGGTCTTTGCTAAGCCGTTCTGCTAGTGCAGCATGAAGGCAGCCAGAGGCCACAGGCACAGGGACTGGAACGTCCATGTGTTAATAGAACTGCTTATGCAAAATGAACTGTGAGCTGGACCTGGTGATCAATACATACAGCCCAGCACTTGGGAAGCTGAAGAAAGTTTGAGGCCAGCCTTTCTCAAAACAAAACAAGGGATGAGAGAAATGACAAGGCGAGTAAAGGGCTTGCTGCTCAAGCATGAGGCTCTAAGCTTGGATCCACAGCACCACATAAAAGCCATGTGTGGTCCAGCACACATCTGTAACCCCAGCACTTAGAGACAGAGACAAGTAGATCCTAGGGGCTAGCAGGTGAACCAGTCAAGGCAAAACAACGTGTTCCAGGTCAATGAAAAATGCTGTCTCAAAACTAAGGTCTGAGACCAGTGAGGTGGTTCAGCTGGTAAAAGTGCTGGCCACCAAGCACAGTGACCTGATGAGTGTGAACCCCAGAACTGACATAAAAGTAGGAGAGAACCAACTCCCAAGACTGGCCTCTGCCATGGTATGTGTGCAACTGTACTACGCACACATATCACACACTAATAATAAACAAGATTTTTTTAAAACTAAGGTGAAGAGCAATAGAAGACACCCAACACCAACTTCTAATCTCATGACACATACACACACATACACATGAAAAAAGTAAATAGAAGAGATTTTCATGTATAATCAACATAGAAAGCCAATGAGCTGTAGTTCTCCACTGAGAGAGAAAACACCAGATGTGCTGTACAGAGTGGCTTTGTAGGACGGGCAGAGCAGACCTTAGAAAGGAAAATAGCCCCCAAGAAGGTTAAGAAGTCCACTAAAAGAACTGTACGATATCAATTGCTTGGGGTCTATGTTTTTGTGTCTCTAAGATCAGATTGATGAATGGGTATCGGAAAAAGAGAGTTCTACTTAGTGACAGGATATTTAGGGAATGAAACTTCTTTCTGTGCAATAACTTATATATGGGATGCAGAGTGGAAATTGCAAGGGCACTAGATGGGCAACAGAACAAAACACTAGAAATGTCCCTCCCTTCTTTCCTTCCTTCCTTCCTTCCTTCCTTCCTTCCTTCCTTCCTTCTCCTCCCTTTATCCTTTCTCCTTCTCTCCCTTCAGAAGGTACCATGACTGACCGGCTTGTGCAAAGGGACACTAGGAGTAGAGATTTTCTATCTGTCATGTGATGGTTCCAGGTATGAACTTAGTTCTAGTCACGTGGACTGGAAGGACCTTCCCAGTTCCTATGTCGTAAGATAGAACAAAACCCTCTTTTTTTTTTTTTTTTTTTTAGTTTTTTCGAGACAAGGTTTCTCTGTGTAGCCCTGGCTGTCCTGGAACTCACTCTGTAGACCAGGCTGGCCTCAAACTCAGAAATCCACCTGCCTCTGTCTCCCAAGTGCTGGAATTAAAGGCATGTGCCACCACTGCCTGGCTAAACAAAACCCTCTTACATTGGGCCTTTAAGCTCCTTCAGGTCAGGCTTGCTGCCCTCGAACATTGTTTTGTCTTACAGACAAGGAAGGTTGGCAGTACCTGTTTCCTGTGAAGGACGCATCCCTGAGAAGTCAGCTGGCTCTACGGTTTGTGGACAGGTGGCCCCTGGAGTCCTGCCTGGAGATCCTGGCCTACTGTGTTTCAGACATGGCTGTCCAAGAAGAACTGAAATCTGAGCTGCAGAGGAAGCTGATGGAGCTGCGGGTCTATCAGAAGGTAAAGGCTGTGGCACTGGAGTAGAAGAAAGTGGAAGATTCTTGTGGGATCTGTGTCGTATCCAAGCTGACGAGGCTCAGGGAGACAGACCCAGGAGGTCAGCTGCATAACCAGTGTACAATACATGTGAACCTTCCCCTGTGGCCTAGAACAGAGCCTGGAGCTCTCCAGGCTAGGTACACATGGTAAGGGGGAAGGTCTTTCTGTGCCCCTCGAGCAGTTCTCACACTAACATGCTGTGGGATGGATGATCCACAGAACAATCAGGCTGGAAGAATTTCTTGGGTAGTTTTGAGATGGAGAAACTAGGGACAGGTGACCCCAGGAAGTCTGACTGTCCTCACCAGTGAGAACTTCCTGTCCTGACTGCTGGTCAGACTTCCCCCCAATTTTACTCCTGGAGAGGCTTATTGTCTCTAGACAACCTTTGCTCATTTGCTTTCTCCCACCCCCCTTCTTTCCTCGAAAGTTCACACAGCTTGATGCTGGGCAGAGCTCAAGGGTCAGCCCTTCCATGGACATACCGATGACTTGTTCATGGACAGAGCATCTGTCAGCTGGTTTATGGATCTGCCCGTCTTTCCTCAGATCCTAGGTTTACAGGATCCCCCAGTGTGGTGTGACTGGCAGACCCTGAGGAACTGCTGTGCTGAAGACCCATCAACTGTCATGGACATGATGCTGGAATCGCAGGTACCATTTTCCCAAGCTGTAGCTCCTTACCTGGTCATGTGGCTAGAGCCCTCTCAGGTATCAGGGTCCTGATATTGGTTATATTTTGGTCCTGATGGTTATATTTTGTAACTACAATATAATCTTTGTTTCTTTTAATTGTGAGATTTGCCAACACATAGAGAGATAGAGAAGATAGTACTGTCACGGAGGTATTCCTCTGTGAGATGTCCCACACTGCGTGCAGAATGTTCCTGCACGTGGAATTGCTGTCTATCATGTCTATCATCTTTTCTAGGATGAAATCAAATCTCTCAGCAAATCAGATGGCAGCTTTATTCTCAGTGCTCCATATCATTGCCTACTATTTATGTTGTCCTCCTCCTCCTCCTCCTCCTCTTCTTCTTCCTCTTTCTCTTCTTCTTCCTCCTCCTCTTCCTCCTCCTCTTCCTCCTCTTCTTCTTCCTCTTTCTCTTCTTCTTCCTCCTCCTCTTCCTCCTCCTCCTCCTCCTTCTTTTGCCACTAGGGTGGTATCTTATTGATCCAAGTTGCATGTCCATGATTGTCCATGAATATGAATCACTTTTCTGAGTTGATTGTCCATTTTGGCACTAATAGCAATGTATCTGCCTTTTAAGAAGCTGAAAACTCAAAGGTTACAATTGTAGGTGCTTATTTAAGCAACATTTACTAAGTGTTGCTGGGCACTGTGCTAGATGGTGGTAAGACAGCGATAACTGAGCTTAGTCCTTACTCTTGAGTGGCTCACATTCTAGGAGGAAAGGCAGTATAAGATGCGTCCCAAGGCCATGCAACATGAACGGTCGAGTGACGGAATTTAGCCCAGAGCCAGGCAGGGCACCTGACCACCATCACCTGGAAAGCAAAGAATCGTGGTGAAGAAGGTAGGCTCAGGCAGAGGCATAGAGAGGCGTCCCAGACAGCAGCACACTGGGATAGTTTGGCAATGTTGAAAAACAGAACATTATGATGCACACCTTTAATCCCTTCACTCAAGAGGCAGATACAGGTGATCTATGCAATTCGGGGCCAGCTTGGTCTACATAGAAAGTTCCAGAACAGCCAGGGCTTACATAGAGAGACCCTGTCTCAAAAAAAAAAAAAAAAAAAAAAACAACAACAAAAGAATGCTAAGGAAAAAAACACACAAAGTTTATATTACCGTAAATTTTTTAAAGATTTCTTTTTTATGTGCACTGGTGTTTTGCCTGCGTCTACCTCTGTGTAAGTGTGCCAGATCCTCTGGAGCTGGAGTTACAGGTGTAAGCTACGATATGGGTGCTGGGAATGGAACCCAAGTCCTCTGGAAGAGCAGCCAGTGCTCTTAACCACTGAGCATCTCCCCAGCCCCAAGAGCTAGCAATTTAAAGGAACTGATTGAAGGTGTGTGTTTCCTTCCAGGAGTATGAACTGTGTGAGGAGTGGGGCCGTCTCTACCCCATTCCAAGAGAACATTTGGTCAGTCTGCATCACAAGCATCTTCTCCACCTGCTAGAAAGAAGAGAGCATGAGAAGGCTCTTCAAGTAAGCTCTGCTTCTTTACACTTCTCATCCAGGGAGGGGCAAGGTTACTCAACTCAGGTGACTCGTTTCCTACTGAATCCCATGCAAAGTATTTGTCATTGCAGACCTGCCCCTTCTGTGCTTCAGGGGCGACTTACATTCATTTTGAGCTACGTACCTAGGCCTGCCTTAGTTGCCACATGGAGCATTTGAGTCCTCTCAAAGGCAGGCTCATTAGTAAAGTATGGGTGTGCGGGGGCAACAAGTGAGTCAAGAAACATAATTAGCCCCAAATGAAGGAACCTAAATATTACCTTCTCTCACCATGAAAGGCCATCTTGAGAGTTCTGTAGGTCTCACCTCCTTCTCTATCCTCTGGTACAGCTCCTGCAACGAATCCCTGATCCCACCATGTGCCTTGAAGTCACAGAGCGGTCCCTTGACCAGCACCCCAGCTTAGCCACTTCACACTTCTTGGCCAACTACCTCACCTCTCACTTCTACGGAGAACTGACCACTGACCGACACCGTGAGATCCAGGCACTGTACATGGGATCTAAGGTGAGGAGGAAAGAGGTCTGAGGAAACGATGCTTGACAGAGACGTCTGGCCTTACTTCCACCTCAGAATCTGCCCTTTCGTAGGCCCTCATGCCAGGTACCTGCTCGCTTTGGCCTGTGCCCTATAAAACCGCCGTAACCTGGCAGTTCACCTCGTCCTAATTGAGTATCCTAGGACTTGTCATAGTCTTTCCGTCCTCTCCCTGAAGAGAGGTTTGACCAGTCCTCTCAAGCTGTCCTTGGGCTTTCTATGGTACCTGCTATATATATATCATTGTTTCTCAGGACGGACCATGTATTAGGATCACTGGCTGTTTCAAAAATATTAGTAGTCACAAGACTAGTTGAAAATGGTCATGGGATAAGGACTAGTTCTTTTCCAAAAAGATTTGGATGTAAGGATTTTAAACTACTATTTGAGGGGCTGGAGAGTTGGCCTAATGGTTAAGATTAAGAGCATTGGCTGCTCTTCCAGAGGACCTGGGGTCAGTTCCCAACACCTACATGAGGCTGCTCACAATAACCCGTAACTCCAGTTCCATCGGATGCCCTCTTATGGCCTCCACAGGCATGGCATGCATGTATAGACAAGCAGGCGCACACACGCACACACGCACACACGCATACACGCACACACAAATATGAACGCGCATAAATTTTAAAACATCTGTGTGGTAAATAGTCCATACTCGTGGAAGAGGTTTATTTGTCTCAGTAGTTATATGAGAAAATAGGTGAGATACACCAATGAAAAAACAACAAATAATAGTAAGTAATCCAGCAGGATTTGGAGACAAGACCCTCTGGCTCTTTTCTAATTGTTCTGATGTTTCATGTACACTGCTCCCAAAATAAAACAAAGTGCCAGGAGAGCCAGAGACACAGCCTTACCCTGAAGAGATTCCTTTTCCTTCTTTCATTTTGTTTTTGGTTGGTTGGTTGGTTGGTTGGTTGGTTGGTTGGTTGGTTGGTTTTGTGGGGAGTTTTTTGATTTGTTAGGTTTTAGCTATCTGTTTATTTTTGGAAGCCCGGGCTGGCTTCAAACTCACTTCATAAGTGAGACTGTTCCAAATCCTTCTGCCTCCACTTTCCGCATGCTGGGCTGTCAGGCGTAGCCCACCATGCTGAGCTCTTCTTTTTGAGTGACATCACTGAATTAACTGGGGGTGGGAAGGGGTAGGAAGCAGAACAGGACCAGTGCTTAGTGATCCTGACCTCTAAAGGGCATTTAGATCCATCTTTTTATGACGAGGACACTGGAGCTACCAGGGTCAGACAGCCTGCCAGCATCGCCTTGTGTTGTCCATTCTAACCAAAACTTCACATAGAATGAGAGCATCTGGGGTTAGGCAAAGCTCAACCATGCCTGGCGGGTCCAGGCCAGGGTATCCTCTGGTTGCTGCCTGTAGCCCAGAGCTAGCCCTCAGCCTATTCTGAAAACCAAGTTGTATTGAAACGGGCCACATCCATTCATAAACTCACTTATGTATTTGTCTATGTCTTCCTTCATGCTACATGGATTTTAAGTCCTAAACTCTAAAATATTTACTCTCTTGCCTCTTACAGAAAAAGATTAGCAACCTCTTGTCTATATAAAGGCCCTTAGGACACTTCTCATTTGCCACCCAGAGGACTTAACCTTGCTTCCCAAATGCAATAGTGCTTTAACCCTTTCACTTTAACCCTGTCACTTCCCTGCAAGAATAGCGGAGTCTCCTGAAGTTTATGTACTATTTCCTTTGCACTACCCCATAAACAGGTTCTTCTGACTCTGCCTGAACAGCACCGGGCCAGCTATGCCCATTTGTCCTCCAGTCCTCTGCTCATGCTAGAGCAGCTGCTGATGAACATGAAGGTGGATTGGGCCACCACGGCCGTGCAAACTCTGCACCAACTGCTGGCTGGAGAAGACATCGGCTTCACCCTGGAGGAGGTTGACTCATTGCTCTCCAGATACGCAGGGAAAGCCCTGGACCTCCCGTACCCACTGAGAGAGAAACGA
This sequence comes from Grammomys surdaster, assembly GCF_004785775.1. NCBI lineage: Eukaryota > Metazoa > Chordata > Mammalia > Rodentia > Muridae > Grammomys > Grammomys surdaster. The sequence continues at coordinate 8,602,449 of NW_021604585.1, read as the reverse complement.
TCAGGTGACTGACAGCATGCTAGACAGCAGTTGTGCACGGAAGAGGAAATGCCATGCTGCTCTTGGGTTCCATCTCCTCCCCATACTAACTGAAGGGATCCTCGGGAGATACAGCTGTTTGTTATTTAGGCAAGATCTGGCTCTTAGGAGACGGGGCAAATGCTACATGTCTGATAGCACAAAGGTGTGGGAAGCCAGACGACCTGAGCTTGACAGTGGATTCCTAAGTGCCATCGTTTTTATGGGGGACACATTTCATTTCCAGGATCATGTCAGACATCAGTTGTATGTTAGCTGATTCAACTTCTTCTAGAATGAAAAAGAAAAACCAGTTTAGATGCTTCTGTCCAGCTCCCTGTCCTCCAGGGGCCTCCAGGGGCAGATTGAAGTGTCTTCTGCTTCTGTCTGGGCATTTTTAGATTTATTTTGAGAAATCTACTCCACTGTCTCATGTGCCTTAAATATGACTTATTTTTGTTGTTTGTTTGTTTGTTTGTTTGTTTGTTTTGAGGAAAAGACATACATCTTGGGCATATAAGCTTTTTTTTTTTTTACCATTGTTTTATATCTAATATAATCATGTTGCAACAATCAACAAAACCAGCAGATGTCCGTGCTCAGCATCTGAGATGCTCGTGGCAGACCAGTGTTTTGCCAGCTCTCTCTCTCTTTCAGCAGATTCCGTGATTCACCTCCAGGAGCCTGTCTATCAAGCTTCAGACTCAGAGACCCTGTCTAGGTCATCGTCAGCCGAGTTCTCTGCGGCTACCGCTCCTGGTGAGAGCTGCTTGTTCTGACTTTCTCGTTCTCTCACTCACTCTTCGTTTCCACTTAAGAAACTCTGCTTTTTCATAATTTACTCCAGTGTCTTACTTCCCAGTAGAGTCATCACACAGCTGACTCTCAATATCTATGACAGTGTGCCTTCATAAACGTCCCTGCAAGCGCCGCGTCAGTGAACCCTGAGCTGTTGCTCCCAGAGGAGGAAACTACATGCATATGGGCGTGTATACACACACACACACACACACACACACACACACTCACTCCTTATGTACTTTATCTTATTAAAATCTGACAAAGTAACTCATCCTAGTAGATTCTGTGGGGTTTTTTTCTTACAAAGAAAAAAGAGGCCCAGAAGTGACTTACCTCACTAACAGTTACCCAAGGTGGAATTCTGAGTCTGTCCATTGGTGTAGAACCAGAGTCCTTGCCCAGCCCTAACCTGCTCTCTACGATTTCCATACCCTTGTCACCACCACGTGAGAGCTGAGACAGGGAGAAAGAATGTCACCTTAATCAACCTCTACTGAGAACCTGAATGTTGGGTGACTCAAAATGTCTCCAGTCCAGACATGCCATATGTAGCTGTAAAAGCAGGAGGAATGTGGATTTTGAGTCTCTTAGTTGGCTTCTCTGATGCTGTGATAAAATGGAAGGAAAGGGTTTGTTTTATTGAACACTTGCAGGTAGCAGATCATCGCTGAGAGACATTAGGGCAAGAATTGAAGCAGAGAAATGCTGCTTACCAGCTTGTTCAGCCTCCCTCCCTCCTTCCCTCCTTCCCTCCTTCCTTCCTTCCTTCCTTCCTTTCTTCCTTTCTGTTTTGTGTTTTGTTGTTGTTCTTGTTTGTGGGTTTTTTGACCCACGTTTTCTTTGTGTAGCCCTGGCTGTCCTGGACCTAGCTCTGTAGATCAAGCTGTCCTCAAATTTACAGAGACCTGCCTGCTTCTGCCTCCTGAGTGCTGGGATTAAAAGAGTGCACCATTGTCACCCAGGTCATCAGCTTGCTTTCATATACTACCCAGGACCACCTGCCCATGGGTGGTACAGTGGACTGGACACACACACACGTCAATTATTAATCAAAAAAAGGCCTTACAGACATGACCACATGCAGTCTGATGGAGACTGTCCTTCAATTGAGCGTCCCTCTTCCCATGTGATTCTAATTTATGCCAAATTGACAAAAACTAGCAGGACGAGAGTATTGATTCTGAAGTGGCATGTTTAGTGACTAGACAACACTGTAAATACGGGATCTGTTAATGATGAGGGTTAACTGTATTTAACCCTCATGAAAATTCTATTGCCCACACAAGGAACAAGCTCCCTGGAGGCCTCAATCGTGCTTTGGTCACCTTTCTTCAGCTCCCTTCTCTTCCAGTCTCCAAGGCCATGCCCAACAAGCCATATTCAGGAAAGGCTCAGCAGTTGTTTAGCCAAATAGTCAGGAGAGCAGAGCTCTGGGTGCCGCTAAGAATCACTGTGCTTTCAGTTTTGTTCAGTTCATTTTTCCTGCTGGTAGTGAAATTGCTCTTCCAGACAATAGGAAATCTCCTTAGATACCATAAAGCAAAGAACATGGCATTTCCTGGCCAAGCTTCACAACAACCTGCAGACCTGAAGGGAGGACCCAGACTTTGGGTGTCTAAGCAGCTTTTGGGGTCGTGTGTGTGTGTGTGTGTGTGTGTGTGTGTGTGTGCGTGCGTGTGTGTGTGCTTATTTCATCTGTGTGCCCATCCTCTAATGGGTTGTTTCCAAACAAATCCCAGATATACATTATTTCACTTGTAAATATGTCTTACTGTTAGCATTCTGTCTAAACTCCACCCCACAGTTACCTGGCAATAGCCAGGTATGCTCCTCCCCTCAGTTACCTGGCAACAGCCAGGTAGGCTTGGCCCACTATAAAAGGGGCTGCTTGTCCCCTCCTCTCTCTCTTGCTCTCTTGATCTCTTGCCTTCTTGTTCCCTCTCTGTCCACTCACCCCCTTCCCCATTCCCTTCTCCCTCTCTCCACGTGCTCATGGCTGGCCTCTACTTCTCTTCTTTCTCTCTCTTTCTTTCTCTCTTTCTCTCTCTCTCTCTCTCTCTCTCTCTCTCTCTCTCTCTCTCTCTCTCTCCCCCCCTTTCTCTGCCTCTACTACCCTCTTAACTCCCCTCCCCATGCCCTGAATAAACTCTATTCTATACTATACCGTCATGTGGCTGGTCCCTCAAGGGGAAGGGATGCCTTGCCATGGGCCCGCTGAGACATCCCCTTCCCCCATACCTCACCACACACCCACAGAACATATTCTATATCTTTATCTTTTTATAAACACATCAGTTACAAACTTCCAAAAGCCAAACACTCTTACAGAATCAAACCATTGGAAGCTGGAAAGATGACTCAGCAGCTAAGAACATGAACTTCTGTTGCAGAAGAATGCACAGTTCCCAGAACCCACACAGGGCCACTCACAGTTGGTAGTAACTCCAGCCGCAGGGGAGTTAACACCCTCTTCTGGATTATGTAGACACCTGTGCTCACATGTCTATACACCCACACACAGACACATAATGTAAAATAAAATAAAGTCTTTTAAAAAATCAAACCATAATGTTAGACCTAAAAACAAATAATGATTATTATAGAATATCTAGTTGATACTGAAATATTCCCAATTGTCAGGTAAAGTTATTTTTTTTGTTTGTTTGTATGTTTTTTTTCTAAATCCAGTTCCAAGTAACATCCAGATGTGGCATTTGGCTAAAATGTCTCTTTAGCCTAACTAATTGGTCAGCCCATTTCTTTTTTTTTTTTTCTCCCTCCCTCTCTCTTTTATTTGTTATGGAAATTAGGTCATTTGTCCCATAGACTGGATTTTTTTTTTTTTGAGACAGGGTTTTCTCGTGCAGCCTTGGCTATCCTGGAATTTATTATGTAAACCAGGCTGACCTAGAACTCAAGAGATCTGCCTGCCTCTGCCTCCTGAGTGCTGGGATCAAAGGCATGTGCTACCACCCCTGGTCTACATGCTAAGTTTTGCTGACTACCCCCTTATGACAGTGAGGGTCTGTGTCCCCTAAGTTTCTAGTGCATCAGTAGTTCTAAAGCTTATCTTGATATGGTCGTAGCATGTTTTTAAATTACATTTGTTCATTGTGTGCACACATGTGTGCCATAGAATATGGGTTGAGGGCAACCTGCAGGAGTCGATTCTCTCCTACCAATGTGGATCCCAGGGATCAAACTTGGGTCTTTAGATTTAGCAACAAGCACCTTCTGCCCACTGAGACCTCACTGCCCACTCTCACCCCAGGCTTAGTGGTTTTTATTAACTGTATTTGACCTATTTTATTGTATGTTTCCATTTTGGGGGTTGGGCACACAATGTCCCCTGTCTCTGTTTTGTGACTCAAACAGCCTCCAAGCATCTAGCTCTATCATTCCAGTAGGGCCTTGTGAAACTGTAAACTTCTGTCTTTTCCTCTTCACTGATGAGCCAGAATGTTGACAAGCTTTTTCTCTGACTTCTTACTCCAGGAAGTGCCTTAGTCCGTTCCCCCAGTCCCAAGGAGAGGGCTTTCCCTCAGACTCAGCCACCGCTGGGGTTTGTGCCCCCAGAAATACCCCCTGCCAGGGATCAGTGGGTCCCAGATGAGACCGAGAGCATCTGCATGGTCTGCTGCAGAGAGCACTTCACTATGGTAAGCAGCCTCCACCCTCAGCATCACTCCAGGGAGAGAAGAGCAGATGTTGTGATCTTGAGTTCTCAGTCAGCTGTCCCCAAGAAGACAACGATGTTTTCAGATCACCAACCCTATGACTATATCTGCCTTAGACCTGACCTGACTGCATTCTCAGGACCCTTTCATTGGTAGACATCCTCGGATAGCCTTAAGTTATAAAACCATTGTCATTCTCACTGGGTGATAAAAACAGGCAGGAGTCACCAAGTCTTTTGTGACCTAGATCTAGTCCCTATGTCTTTCACAGTAAGACAGTGACCTGATAATAGTTGTATATGCTAGCTCAGGAGAGAGAAGACTCAGTTCCTCCTCTCAGCTCTGCTTCCTAATAGCAGTGTGACTGTAAGCATTTTCAATCTCATGGGCCTCTAATGAGCTACAACTGATGTGTGAGTTGCCTCATGGAGCTGTTGAAACTACATGTACTTGCATATGGTACCACACTTAATACCAGTGCCTGTCTAGCAGATTACTTCAGCACTAATGTCAACAGATATAATTTCTCTACATCTCTTTCCTCATCTATGAAAGAGTATAAAATGACTGTCAACCTCTAAAAAAAGTGAAATGGAGCAATCCTTCTTTAAAAACACAAACAGTTGAAGGGGCTTGGGTCTGCAGCTCACTTGGAAGAGTGGTGGCCTATCATGGACCAAGCCCCTGGTTCAGTCTCAGTACTACTTAAAATGGAGGTGATGACCCACATCTGTAATATACCCAAGAGGTAGATACAGGAGGATCAGCAGTTCAAGGTCATCCTCCGCTATGTAGTGACTTTGAGCCCAGCCTGAGCTATAAGAGACAGACTGAGTAAAAAAAAAAAAAAAGCTGAAGAGCTGGTTCAGTGGTTAAGAACGCTTGCACTCTTACAGAAGACAAGAGTTCAGTTCCCAGCACCCACACCAGGCAGCTCATAACCACTTCTAACTCTAGTTCTAGGGGATCTGGTGCCCTCCTCAGGCCTCTGTGGGGACCTGAACTCATGTACACAGACAGACACAGACATATAAGTAAAGTAAAGCTTTAAGATGTCAGTACCTCATGGCACTTGGCTGAGGTCGTGCTCTCGCTCTGCCATCATTGACTCTCTACAAGTGTGGTCATCACTGGCTAAGCAAAGCTCTTCTTCCTTACTAAAATTTTTTCATATTTTTATTTTTTTATTTGTGTTACTAAATATAGAATCTGTTAATAGTGTGGATTAAGTATATGCAACCCTCTACTAAACATGGAACCTGTTAATAATGCAGATTACCTATATGTAGCCCTCATGCAAACACTTGCCCTCAGCCTGCAAGCTCGAAGGCTTGAGCCTTAGTCTCTGTTCGGGGCCGTTTCCCCAGTCGCAGACTCCTCCACTATAGCCACATTCAGAAGGAGCGCAACAGTTATTTTACCAAATGGTCAGGAGAGCAAGACTCTGGGGTTCCCTGCTAGATTTTACTATAGCTCAGGCTGGCTTACACTTCACTGTGTAGCCTAGGCTGGCCTCGAACTCTCAGTAATCCCTCTGCCTCAGCCACCTGAGTGCTGGGATTATAGGTGTGAGCCACCATGCCTACCTTCCCTTTTGCTTCTTACAGTGTCTCCACATGTCTTCCACACAGAGGCAAACCTTGTCAGAAACTGTTAGTTGCAAATGGCAAAAGACTTAGAACATTTGATTTTCAGCTGAGTAATACCTTAGAATGTCTGTTTGGTAGGCTTTTGTTTGTTTTCTTTTTCTTTCCTTTCATGTGTATGGGGAAGGAGGTGTTAAGAATCCAACCCAGGGCCTTATGCACTAAGCTAAAAACCCATTCCCCTAAATATGACCTTTCTGAGGACAAGGGCTAGTGTAATCATGTTCAGTAAAAAACCAAGTGCCTGGTATTCTTAATAAGCCATAGTTGACAAGAAAAAAAAGTATGGACATGTGAGTGACAGTCTCACTTTCATCTCTCGCCATCCCTTCTATCCCAATGGCTTTCCTCAGTTCAACAGACGTCATCACTGTCGCCGCTGTGGGCGGCTAGTGTGTGGTTCCTGCTCCACTAAGAAAATGGTGGTGGACGGCTGCAGAGAAAACCCTACACGCGTGTGTGACCAGTGCTACAGTTACTACAACAAAGAGTGAGTGTCCTGCAGCAAGTCTGATACAGTCATGAACCACTGTCACCTCCACAGGGTCCTTACTGTGCCAGCACTCCCACTGTGCAGGATTATACTGTATTACACCACAGAGATGTTTGATTTAGCACAAACACTGCAGTGTCCTTAACAGCATTGTGAAATGCTTATAGATTGAGTGACTTTGTCAGAGACACTTTGAAGATGGGAAGTGGGGATGAAGAGGGAATGTTCAGAGTTCTCACAGGCTGTTTTTTTTCTGAAATGGAGACATTTTGGTCCTCAGCCCTTCCACACACTGAGGTCACCGTTTCATCTTGTCACCTTACCTGCTACCTGCCCACTTGTGGTTCATATGACTCCAACTAGACTCAGAACGACATGTCCATGCCCACTGAATGTGTGGGTTCATTTGCTCTGTCTCTGTACTGGGTAGTCATCTTGGCTTGTTATTCACAGACAAGCCCTTACACTTTCCTGCACATGGCTAATCTCCAGGTAAATCTCAGCAACTGCCCCTCCCTCTAGCAAGGCGGGTGAATGAAGAGGTTGTTTTGTGAGTCATGGTGACTTGGAATTTTTTTCTTCTGCTTCTCATTGAGAGTGTGAAGTGTAAGGTTCTTAGGGCACCTGGGGAAAATCAGCTATGCAAAAACAAAATTACTTTAGAGTCTCAGGTTTCATTTTATTTAGCAGGCTTAACTAGATTTTGTATTCTACTCAATAGCATTTTTGGTCATTATTTGCCATAAGTTTGGACTACATAGAAGTGAAAGCATGTCATATGTGTCGAACAGTTCCTGAAACCCTAACACACCACTCCCTGCTTCCCTTGTCAGGTGTAGGACAGGGATTACCCATACACCATCCTGATGTGGTTTTAAGTGAGCAGTCAGTGTTAATGGAGAGTCTTTTGCCAGCAGTCACTCTGCAATAGTTACATTACCCTAAAGGAACCCCATTTTACTAGGGAGACAGCCAATAAACAGCCAAGGAGATTGATTGGCTGAGTGCAGTGGTGACAGAACACACAGTGGCCCAGGGAGTTGAGAGAATCTCCTGAAGATGACCCCTGGAGATGAATCTAAGAGAATGGGTTTGGTAGAAAAGAGACCAAAAAAAGAACAAAGCAGAAAAAAAAAAATATTCTCAGAGGGAAGAGTAGCTCGGCAAAAGCAGAGGCAGGAGAAAATGGTAACCATTTGAGGAGCTGTGAGTAGGTAGATGAATGGCTAGGGTTCTGATCAGTGGACCCTGAACTTATAGCAGGCAGCCAAATCCAGAAGACTTACTGGCACAAGACTTTGACCTGCTCCCTGGTGCCATGGACTGGAGTAGGTCAGTGTGTTCCTAATACACATTGTAAACTTAGCCCTTGACCAGAGCTGATGGTGGAGCAATGGGACCCTGAAGACAGGTCATGGGGACAGGAGATGCCTAAAGAAGCGGTCATTCCAGACCTCAGAAGCCTTTCTTCTGAACTGCAGATGAGGAATACTTTCAACCTGAGCAGCTTCTGAGGAATTCTTAAGCAGGAGCAGAATGTGACCAGATTTGAACTTATGAAATCTTGCTACAGCCACAAGTAGAGGCTAGTTGGTCAGAGTCAAGGAGAGTTATTGCAGAATCATGGCAAAGTTGTTACAGATGCCAGGGAAAAATCATGAGGTCTCCTCAGACACAGAGAAAGATGGGGACGTTTAAATGGATATGTAAGAGATAAAAAGGACAAAGCATGGTAAGAGATGGCCATGACCAGCGAGGAAGAGAAAAAGTTATGTGTGATTAATTCTCTGATTGTCTGTTACAGCCTTATTGCTGTGAATAGATGCCACACCACAGCAACTCTTATGATTGGGGCTGGCTTACAGTTGCAGATGTGTAGTCCGTTATCATTATGGCAGGGAGCATGCCGACATGCAGGCAGACATTGTGCTGGAGAAGGAGCTGGGGGGTTTTGATCCTCAGGCAGCAGGAGACTGTGACACACTAGGCCTAGCTCGAACTTCTGAAACCCTAAAACCCCCCAAAACCTACTCCCAATGACACACTTCCTCCAACACTACCACATCCACTCCATCAAGGCCACACCTCTCAATAGTGTCAGTCCCATGAGCCTATGGGGCCATTGTCACTCAAACTGTCACACTGAACAATGACTACTAGAACAAATGTCAATTTCATTCACTAAGTACAAAGAAGAGAAGCAGTGATTGAGGCATTTTGTTTCTCTTTTTCCAGTGCACCAGAGGAGAGCCCATGCCAGTCAGAAGGTAAGGTCTGATCTTATCCCCTGTGTCTGTTGTCACCAGCTGCAACTGATGACCATGTGGCAACTCAATCCGCTTGGTTCAGGAATGGAGTCATGGCTTTTCTATCAACCTGTCCCCTTGACATCCTTCTCAAGAACTTTTATCTAGGCCCATTAGCTTCTTGCACTGGGAAGGCCAACAACCAACCACTTTGGGTCTTAGCTTTTAGTAGGTGACCCCATCCACCGCTACCCCAGCTCCCTCCCCCATTGTCCTTTGTCCTTCATCCAGGGCTTTCCTTCCCTCGGGTGATCACTGGCAGCAGTTTAGCCAGTGCTGTCCCACAGCAGGTTAGTTTCCAATGGTTGAGCCATGTCTTTCAGGGTTTCTTGTGTGAAGCATCACAGTCATGTCACAAATGCTGTGACATTTATCCCAGATAAGTACCTGATGGGCTTTCCTAAAGAAAACAAAAGGAAAGAGGAGAGAATACAGTCAAGAACACTCTCTGCTCTCACAGAGACCTGGAGTTGGTTCCCAGCACCTAAACCGAGTGATTCACGACTGCCTCAACTCCTAATTCCAGACGATCCAATGCCCTCTCCTGGCCTCTGCAGGCACGTGTACATGCACACACACACACACACACACACACACACACACACACAAGGAAATAAGTCTTTAAAAAAGAAAAGAGACCAAGGAAAAAGTTGGGAGCCCTCAGACAGCAGGCAGGTAGCTGCCTGTGATACTCCTCCAGCTTGCAGAAGTGCAGGACCAACCAGTGACTGGCACTGAATAACAAGCCTCTTCTCAGTTCCAGACAGTGCTAAAAATGAAAGCCCTCCATATTCAGCTGTGGTGAGAGTCCCCAAAGCAACCGAGGTGGAATGGATCTTGAGTCTAAATGAGGAAGAAAATGAGCTGGCGCGGAGTGAATTTTACTATGAGCAGGTAATAACAATAAACTGTAGTGGTCATATCAGTTTCTTTATTATGTCTAACAGCAAAGAGGTTGCTGACTAAGCCTGGTCTTTGTTTGCATGCCATACAATTATATGCAAGCTGAAATGAGTAAACTGGTCAGGAGAAGGTAAGGAGCATCCAAAAAATTTACAAAAAGAAGATGGTAAGAGTGTGGTTGCAACTGTGGGACAGAAGGCCAAAAAAAGAGGCCACCTGTGGAAATTGTCAAGCAGTAGGAAGTTTCTGGACAGCCAGGGCTCTATAAAGAGACTGTGTCTGAAAAGAAAAAAAAAAAAAAAAAAAAAAAAGATGTAGGAACCATGGACATACCATCCTCTTTCCACAGTGTGACAAAACCTAGTGGCCTGAGCTTCAGCAGTGGGACCGTGAGCATCTGAAGTGTGGCTGCTCTGTTGGTTTGCTGTGGAATGTCCAGCTTCCGCTTGCAGTGGTGTCCAGGCCTATAGCTTCATTTAAACAATGCTCTGGTCTCTGAATTCACTGTCTTTTTCTCCCTTCCCTCCCCTGATCAGGCCCCCAGCGCCTCCCTGTGCATTGCCATCCTGAACCTGCACCGAGAAAGCATCGTCTGTGGTCACCAGCTGATTGAGCACTGCTGCAGGCTGTCCAGGGGCCTCACCAACCCAGAGGTGGATGCCGGGCTGCTCATAGACATCATGAGGCAGCTTCTCTTCAGTGCCAAAATGATGTTCGTCAAGGCTGGCCAGAGCCAGGACTTGGCTCTTTGTGACAGGTACGTAAGAACGAGCCTCCGTTCTTTTATACAGTGGCAGGTTTTTATCTAGCTTCCTTATCTGACTCTACTGTGACCTTCCTTCCATCTTTCCATTCTCTCGGATGAAACATGCTGGCCTGTATCCCATTTTGATGTTTATGAGATATAAGTGCTGATCACAAGTGATCCAGTTGGTGGTCCTTGTCCTTTGTCAGCCTGTGTCCGTTTCTTTTCCACAGTCCTTAAAAACAGTATATTCATGTGCTTTCTATTACCATAATAAAACAACAGGACTAAAAGCAACTCTGAGAGGAAGGGGCTTATTCAGCACAAAGTTCCACATCGCAGTCTATCATAGAAAGAAGTCAGAACAGGAACCTGGAGACAGGAACTGAAGCACAGGCCATAGAGGAGCGCTCCTCATGGCTTGCTGTCCAAGGGTAACACCTCCCCAGTGAGCTAGGCCCATCACATCAATCATTAATCAGGAAAACAGCCCACAGACTCGCCTGGGCCCATCCTGTGGAGGCGTTTTCTCAATTGAGAGTCCTTCTTCTCAAATCAATTCAGCTTTTATCAAGTTGACATAAAACTACCACGTAGAATTTCCCTAATTGTACCCTGTCACAAAACAAGGAAAGACCTTAACTAGATTCTTTGTCATTAAAACAATTTAGGGAAGTACCTTTAATGTCTGGAACTCTCTAGTTTTTAAAAGAAATGTGACCAGTGATTACTTTTCACAGAACTTCTCCCCTGTCTTGACAGTGACCTCTGAGACATCTGGAAAATGGATCTATAAAAACAGTTTGGGGTCACCTAGCCTCACTGCATACAGTTAGTCTCTGGGACCCACATGGTAGAAGGAGAGAACCAACTCCCACAAGTCCCCTGTCCTCTACACACATGCCATAGTGCTCCTGCACTGATGTGCACACAATAAATGAATAGATATCTTTTTAAAGTGGGAACCAGTGGGCTCCTGTCTCACGGTGGATTGTGAGTCATCTTATGGAAATGAGAAGCAGTGAGGTTGTTAGCCGCTCTTCTCAGATTCCTGCACAACCTGCTTTGACTCCATCCATTAACCTGACAATGAAAACTCAGAATTCCTTACTCACCCACCCAGATGCATGACTCAAGAAGTGTGCTCCAGCACCAGTCCCAGACAGCTTTGGGAGCCGGGGATAGACTGTGCTTTGGAGCATAAATGCCTCCCTCAGACACTCGCTCAGAGCACATACCTGCACTTAACAAGCTAGCCTCAGACAAGCCTGCCTAACCCCATGGACCTCCTGAGGGCGACAGCACTTTCAAATCTCTCTCTCTCTCTCTCTCTCTCTCTCTCTCTCTCTCTCTCTCTCTCTTTCTCTCACACTCTCACACACACACACACACACACACGGATACCTGCTTCATATACAACTGGATGGTGACTTTATGTCATTCTATCCATGGGAGAGGACTTATCTCTGCTACATATTGCTATACAAACCAGAATATTCTGTTTTTAACTATGTCCCCTTCTGATGGATAAACAGATAAAATGAATATATTGCAAAACAAACAAATAGCACATGTAGTTCAAATGTTTTCATTTTCCAAATGGAGAGTTATATTATGGCTTCAAATCTGATTTTACTTGCGATCCTCCTACCTTGTCCTCACCAGGTTAAAAATCATTAAAGATATGGAGTCAAAAAAATTGCTAAGCAGACAAGTCAGGAGCCACAAGTTTGGTTTTTGTTGTTGTTGTTGTTTTGCTTTGTTTTTGTTTTGTTTGTTTGGGGTTTTTTTGTTGTTGTTTTTTGTTTTGTTTTGCTGTAGTTATGAGACAGACATGGGTGTGAGCTTGCCACATCAGGCAGAATAGTTTGGCCCTCTGGACTCTGTCTTGATAAGGTTCTCCCAGTCCTCAAGTGTCAGGAATAAGATTGTTGGTGGGGTATAAAGAAGGCCATTCTTAGCACAGAGAAAAACTGTGAAGTCTAGGAGACCAGACCAGAAAAGCAAAGGTACGTGCCCTGTAGGTACCACCATAGTAATGGTGAAACCACTGCACTGACCAGGAATATGGGTCATTGGGTTTTGTTTTGTTTTTTAAGAATTATTTTATATTATAATATATAATATATATTAGTATAATGTTTATTTTATTATATATGTGTGTGTGTGTGTGTGTGTGTGTGTGTGTGTGTATGAGTGTTTTGCCTGAGTATGTGTACCACATGTGTGCCTAGTGCCCCCAGAAGCCAGAAGATGGAATCAGGTCCCCTGGAATTGACGTTACAGGTGGTTGTAAACCATCACGTGCGTGCTGAGAACCAAACCCAGGTCCCCTGGAAAAGCAGCTAGAGCTCTTAACTGATTCTCCAGCCCCAAGTCACTGATTCCTGCTCTGTACTCACTTGCAACCAGTGTCCCAACGAACCAAAAGCACATGGGTAGCTTGTGAGCTCCAGCATTTAATGTAGTGGCCTTGTCTCAGAAATCCCAGACATCCGTGCTGCGACGCAAACAAACCAACATGGTCTGACCACTACAAAAGTTCCAGACACTATGCAAAGCTCTCACATCTGACACATTTCATTTTACCCTCCAACCCTTCTGCTTTGCACCCATTTAACAGATGAGTGAGCTGAGGCAGGTCTCAGAGCTATTAAGTTAGAGGTGGGATTAAAAGAGTCTGACTCTAGAACCTTCACTCAGAGTACCTATGCTATATATCTCTTAGTTCCCTTGATCACACAGCATTGAAATAAAATGAAATAAAAAACCTTCCAGCAGCAATCACTCCAGAACTCAGTGCGGCCTCGTCTGCTCTTTCTCCCTGCAGCTACATCAGCAAGGTAGACGTCCTGCATATTTTAGTCTCTGCTGCCTACCGCCATATGCCATCTCTGGATCAGATCCTGCAGCCAGCTGCAGTAACCAGGCTGAGGAACCAGCTCCTAGAAGCCGAGTACTACCAGCTGGGCGTTGAGGTGAGACAAAGATGAAGCTTCCTTATACCCTGCTGTCGTGAGTGGCTTTGATCTTACCATCTCTCCGTTGTCCTCATCATGAACACATACAGGGTGCATCCAGCTTGCCAGGTTGAGAGTTACAGCACTTGAATGGTGGGCAGGTGGGCAGGGCAAAGGAACAGAACAGGGCTTGGGACGACTCTCACACCTGGAGTAGACACCTCTCATTTTTACCTCCAGGTCTCTACAAAGACTGGGCTTGATTCCACAGGAGCATGGCATGCCTGGGGCATGGCCTGCCTCAAAGCTGGGAACCTCACTGCTGCAAGAGAGAAGTTCAGTCGCTGCCTGAAGCCTCCTCTGGACCTGAACCAATTGAGTCACGGCTCGAGGCTAGTCCAGGATGTGGTCGAGTACCTGGAGTCCACAGTGAGACCCCTCATTTCCTTGGTACGAGCAAAGCAGGCAGTGGGCCCCATTCATAAGAGGCTAGGGACAGTAAGGATCCAGTGAGAGGATTAGCTTAATCCAATTAATAGTGCATTTGGGCTCAGAGGCTCCTCACCTGATGTCTGTCTGTCTGTCTGTTTCTATTACATGTGGTTAGATAAGTGACTGTGTAGTTAGAGAAGTAACACATAGTCGGGGAGAGGGCTGTTGTTTTGTTTTAGGGGTGTGTTTGGTTAGTTTTTTGGATTTTTTTTTTTCAAGACAGGGTTTCTCTGTGTAGCCTTGGCTATCCTGTAACTCACATTGTAGACCAGGCTAGCATTGACCTCAGAAATACACCTGCCTCTGCCTCCCAAGTGCTGGGATTAAAGGCGTGCGCCACCACCCAGTTACAAAGTCAGGTTTTTAAAAAGAAACTGTAAAAGAAAGAGATAAACACACACACACACACACACACACACATATATATATATAGTCACATAACCAGATTACTGAGTTCTAATATGCCATTTGAAGTTTCTTTGTGTTTTCATTTTGTACATAGTATATTCTAGTATATTTGTATGTGGCCGTGTGTACTCACCATGCATGTGTGAAGGTCAGAGGTCATTGTTGACTGTCTTCTCTCACTCTTTTCACTTTGTTTTTACATTTGTTTTGAGTGTATGTCTGTATATGACACACACACACACACACACTCACTCTTGGAGATCAGAGGACAATTTGCAGGGGTCAGTTCTGTCCTCCCTCCAGGATGAAGTGCAGAGGCCAGGCTGGTTTCCGTTGCCCTCACTGGCTGAACCTCCCTATCACACCCTAGTCTTTCTTTCAGAACAGGATGTATTACTGAACCTGGAACTCACCGTTCCCAGTAGATTCTCCAGTTAGCCCCCACCCCACTAGACTCTGCCTACCCAAACCTGGGTTACAGATACTTGCCAGAACACCAACTTTTACATGGGTGCTGGGCTCCACAGACTTGTACAGCAAGCACTTGGACAACGAATGGAGCCATCTCCCAGCCCCTGGTTTCATTTCATTTAATCCAGAACAGCCTTGAACTCACGACCCTCATGCCTCAAGCTTGTGTACACCATCAAACCCAGGCCTACAGTCCCAGTTACTTGGAAGCTGAGAGGGCTTGGAAGAGAGAGAACAACTTCTTAAACACTGCAGTCCAAAGTCAAATGCGTAGCCCAGGAAGACCATCTCAAGAAACAAACGCCATGCTTATGGTGTTAACTGGAGCTTGGGTAGTACCTCCAGGAGAGGCTTCTGCATCCTACCTGCTTTTCTACTCTAAAACCGTAGTCCTTTTCCACGTCGTTAAGTGTTCCCTCAGGCAGCTATGTTTCACATCAAGGCGTGTGGACCAATGCTTCTAGTGGCTGTGAAAACTCTGTGTAGCCCAGGCTGTCTTGGAACTTGCTGTGTAGACCAGGCTGACCTTGAACTCAGAGATCTGCCTGCCTTTGCCTCCAGAGTCCTGGCTTCTGTGTATTGCATTACAATTACAATACAATCCGCCACGCCTGGGGTTTTCTCACTTTCTCTCTTTCCTGCCAGCAAGATGATGATTACTTTGCCACCTTGAGGGAACTGGAAGCCACCCTTCGAACCCAGAGTCTCTTCCTGGAGGCCATTCCTGATGGCAAGATCATGAACAACACCTACTACCAAGAATGTCTCTTCTACCTGCACAACTACAGCACCAACCTGGCCATCATCAGCTTCTACATGAGGCATAACTGCCTTCGGGAAGCCCTGCTGCACCTGCTCAACAAGGTAAGACATTCAGACATGGTTCAAGGGCGGTGGCTGCCCCATCACCTCCCTAGATGTAACTCAGTGTCCTACTGTGAGATCATTTCCAGCAGAGTCAGGTCAAAATGAAAGGCTTTGTCTACACAGTCATCCAATGAGGACTGCAAGTCTTAACTTAAGAACTAAATATCCCTCCTCACCAGCAATAGCAAATTCATCTCTTCTCCCAAAGCGGAGAGCACAGTCAGAGAATCAGCCCAGCCTCTGGACGGAGGTG
Organism: Grammomys surdaster; assembly: GCF_004785775.1. Classification (NCBI taxonomy): domain Eukaryota; kingdom Metazoa; phylum Chordata; class Mammalia; order Rodentia; family Muridae; genus Grammomys; species Grammomys surdaster. Next base: position 8,586,409 of record NW_021604585.1, on the reverse strand, counting down.
CTCAGTGGGAGCCTTGTGTGTCATCAGGCACATTGTCACAGAGATGAGCACCCCACATGTGTGTGTACACAAGGAAGCACATGTGTGTGTACACGAGGAAGCACATGTGTGTACACGAGGAAGCACATGTGTGTACACAAGGGAGCAGCACACCCTCTCCTTGTTCTCTCTCTCCCCTGGCACCTCCCACTGGAGGCAAGAGCACTAAGAGCTCATTACTTCCTTGGCCATCACTCTTCTGTTTACTTATTGAGAGAGAGCAAGAGAGAAAGGAGCAGGAGGGAGGGAGAGGGCGAAAGTCTGTACACAGGGCCCTGGTGCATGTGGTAAATAAATTCCAGTAGTTACTTCTCACCTTCCGCCTTTGAGGTCAGATCTCCTGTCTCTAAGGCCCTTCTGCATCCTCTACGCTAGGCTCTCTCCTGCTCCTTCCTCCCGTCTCACTGTAGGCTTCCTGAGCTTACAGATGCATGCTCCTGCATGTCACACAGGCTCCAGGACCAGACTCAAGTCATCAGCTTGCATAGTGAGAGCTTTTACCCTCTTAGCTCTCTCCCAGGCCTGCACTTCTTTTTATCTCTCCACATTCCATGGTCACTTCCTGACAAAGCAACTGCTATTTACCAAATTTCACAGAAAACTGAACATTATTATTCAGCCACACGCAATCAGATCAGCAGCCAACAATAGTTTGTAAGTAAGTATATCTTGTAGATGACTCCAAGAGAAATCCTGCATCATGGTAGTTAGACCCTTCTAGGACAGTGAAAGGGAGACCATTGCTTAGCTGTTAGTCTTAGTTGCTGAGCATGTCTTAAGAGTCATATAGAATAGTCGTGTTATTTGGAATTTAATTTCCCCCTTTCCTTCATCTCCACATGAGTTGAGAAGTAAAGACATTTCTGCCAGGCACAGACTGACAGTGTAAGTCATCAGGGCCTGTTGCCTTGGATAAGTGCAGCCAGAGGTAAGCGGCTTATCTTCTTATCCAGGTAGAAGCTGACGACAGCACTGCCTTACTCTGAGGTTGACAGAGCCAGGCAGGAAGCCTTCTGTTGTCTCCCGTCATCAGCTACCCTTGCCTTTTTTAAGAGCCTTGCCTTTATCCTCAAGCAAGTAGGGATACAGGAAAAATGCACTGAAAAATGAAAAATGACACTTGAGCTCCTAGCATGTGCAGGGTTTCTAGTTCTGTGTGTCCCTGGTCTCAATGTGAGCATCCTAATCATGGGACCCGCATGCCGCTCCTCTCCCCAGAGGGCCTTCATGAATCATCAGGATGAAGGGCAACTCCTTAGCATGCAGCTGGACCTTAAGGTCTGTCTCCATATTTCTGATCTTTTTTTTTCACCACAAATGCTATTGATACTCCTCAATACAGACTCACCAAAATGTTACATTATTATCTTTATTCATGCACTGTTCCATCTATCTAGAATGCCCTGGCCCTCCTTGTTTTCTTGGAGAAATTCCATTCATCCTTTCAGGCTAAACAAGAGTTAAGCATCCCTAGACCAGAAGCACACACTAGAGAGGCAGAATCAGTCATGTTTCTGTGAGTTCAAGGCTAGCCTGGTCTATATTTCAAGTTCCAGGACAGCCGGGGCTCTGTAGAGAAGAAGAGGAGAAGAGCATGGAAGGAGAAAGAGAGGCAGGAGAGGTTGAAGGAAGGGAAGAGAAGGAGGGAACAGAAGGTCAGGTTTATACAATATTAGATGAGGCGCCCAGAGAAGGTGGCCTCTGAGTGAAGGACTGAAAGACAGGATAGCTGGAGGGATTGCGGTCCAGGCAGAGGAAGTAACAAGTATAAAGGTTAGGGTGGCTAAAGCCAGGAAAGACGGGACAGGCTAGTAGCAGATACAATTGGGAAGACAATAGCTAAATCATGCAGTATATGAAGACATTGGGAGAACCTGGGCTTTATAGTGAATGAGTAACAAACTACTGCAAGATAGTAGGCAGAAGAGTAACTTCATCTGACTCATGTGTCAACAAAATTGATTTGTTGGCTTTATATGGAAGATACAGGAGTGGGCAGTAGGTCATGGAGACGGCTACTTCAGTAATCCAGGTGAGCTGATGGTGGTGAGGTCAGCGTGTGAGTGTGCGTGGGCAGCTCCTGAGTGTGTTCCGATGGTAGACCTCGCTAAAAAACTCAATATCCAAGTTTGAGGAGGAAAATGGTCCTGAGGGCTTTTGACCTGAGCTACTGGAAGAATGGAATTGTGTCTGGGAAAGAGGAGAGTGTGGAAAGAGCTTGCAGGAAGACATGTGAAAAGGTAGCTGGGTTCCATGGGAGATGTGGATTTGGAGGTCCAGGAGGGTAAGCAGACTGGAGATAAAGATGTGAATACATCAGCATGGAAAGCCATGGGACTGGATAAAATTGCTAGGGAAGTAGAGATAGAAGAAAAGTTTGACAGGGATAAGAGGAACCAGCTAAGGAACTCAGTGGCCAGAGATGTTGAAAAAAAACCTTGAGAGGATGTTCCTAGTATCCTGGAAGCAAAATAAAAATTTTTTTTCTCAAAAGTGAAAATTTTAAACTTAAAGGTTTTCAGGAAGGAAGTCATCATCTGTCAACAGCTGCTGGTCCCGTTGGAATGACAAACCAGTCTTCTAGCATGTGAGGGGTGCTTGGTTGGGCCCGTGAGCATACAGAGCCATCAAGTTAGGGGCAGAGTGGAGCATCTGTAAAGTGTTCTCTCAGAGGAACCTGGGACACAAAGGATGGCAGTGCTCAAGGAAGAGAGGGAAGCTCAAAGCAAATCCTAGGGTCTGCCAGAAGCAGCTCTCACACTTCTGACGTCTTACCTTACCCTGCTCCAGGAAAGTCCTCCAGAAGTCTTCATAGAAGGCATTTTCCAGCCAAGCTATAAAAGTGGGAAGCTACACACTTTGGAAAACTTACTGGAATCCATCGATCCAACCTTGGAGAGCTGGGGAACGTACCTGATGGCTGCCTGCCAACATCTGCAGAAGAAGAACTACTACCACATCTTGTACGAGCTGCAGCAGTTTATGAAGGTGGTAACACCCCAACCTCCCTTCCTCTCCTGTCACTGGTGCTCTGCTGTGCAGGAGAGGCTGCGCAAGATGAGGGAACAGGGCAGTCATTTGATCTCTGACCTTGGTATTTGACCCTAAAGCAAATCCACCAGGCTCTCTAACATTGTTAAATATTTAGACTTTCATCCTATATTTAGAGCCAAACTTTAATCTTGTCCATAATAACATTCTTCAGAATTCAAAAAATGTGGGGCTGGACAGATGGTTCCGCAGTTAAGAGAACTGCTTGCTCTTTCAGAGGATCCAGGTTCAATTCACAGCACCTACATGGTGACTCATAACCATCTATAACTCCAGTCCTAGGAGATCCAATGCTCTCTTCTGACCTCCATGGACACCAGGCACACATGTGGTACCCAGACATACATGCAAGCAAAATACACACATAAAATAAAACTAATTAAAAAGTAATTCAAGTACTGTTATAAAAGTTTAAAAAAAAAGATATAGAATCCATAAGAAATGATGTTCCAGAAAGTTGGAGTCTTTAATAGAAAGTATATGCAAGTAGAAAGGCCAAGTTTCCCCTAACTGTCTGACATTTCTCAGTACTATAATCTCAAAGAAATTCCATCATCTGATGCCAAATTAAGACTGAATCCATTCTCAACGGAGAATGGATCTTCCTTTAGATCTCTACAGGTTGAAATAGCATCCAACCCAAGAGCTTAGCCAGAAGGGGCTCTGGGACCAACGTAAAATGTCAGCTCAGCTGGTGATAGGGAAGGCACTGGAGCTTATCAGAGAAGAAGAGAAGATCTGAAATGGAGATCATAGGACCAGAACATGAAGGTCTGCTATGAATTCTCATGACAACACCTTTCAACATCTCTGATCACTCCTAACCCAAACATTGATTTTTCTGCTCCTAGGACCAAGTCCGGGCAGCCATGACCTGTATTCGGTTCTTCAGTCACAAAGCAAAGTCATACACAGAGCTGGGAGAGAAGCTGTCATGGTTGCTTAAGGCCAAGGACCACTTGAAGATCTACCTCCAAGAAACGTCCCGCAGCTCTGGAAGGAAGAAAACCACCTTCTTCCGGAAGAAGATGACTGCAGCTGATGTGTCCAGGTATTGCAATGCCCTCAGATGGTCAGTGCTGGAGGGAAGCTGGGGCTGAAGAGGTATCAGCCCTGGATGGCAGTGTCTGCTTCATCCTGGAAAGCTACTGAGGTACTGTAGCTAGGAATTAGGATCACATGTTACAGCCAGACTGAGCCCCATATTCTGTACAATGAGCAAAGAAAGGTCCCATGTAATGTCTCCCTGCTCTTCTTTTCTCCCTTGGAACACGTCAGCCGCTGGCCAACCCGGCCTCCAGGATCCTCAACACAAGTGCTTTCTTCTTTTATGCTTGTCACCCTCTCCATTTAGAACATATTATCTGAAGTAAATGCTTAGCCAGGCATGGTAGCATGCTAAAACAGAAGGATGGTGAATTTGAGATGAGCCTAAGCAGTGTAGCTAGATGTAGTCTCAAAAAAAACCAACTTGAATAAGCAATTTTCCATCACTCTGTTTTTTTAGACTCAGTCACTAAGGCTCTTCTGTCTGCTTCCTGTCTGTTTCTTCTCTAGTATGAGCTGTGAGGTCAGGGCTCAGGGCTCCATCCTCACTCTGGTACCTGCCACATAGGTACTCAGTAAATATTTGTTGACCCAATTCTGGGACTTTATCCAGCTCCGCAGTGCACCCTAAGTACCATATGTCTGTACTGTAGCTGTTTGGAAGGTATTTCCAGCCCCTTGACTTCATGTCACTTCTTTGGTCTTTCCATTGCTGTCATGAATCAATCACCCAGCCGCAGACACCCCTCTCCTGAGAGCCTTACGAGGTTGGACCATGTCTGTCCTGTCTGCCCTGTCCCCATAGGCACATGAATACGCTGCAGCTACAGATGGAAGTGACCAGATTCCTACATCGCTGTGAAAGTGCTGGGACCTCTCAGATCCCCACCCTGCCCCTGCCAACACTCTTTGGAAACAACCACATGAAAATGGAAGTTGCCTGCAAGGTACGCAGAGCGTCTCTCCTCTGACAGCCCGCTCACATCTTTCAGAATGCTTAGTCCAGTTGTAATTATCTGATTATGTCCGTTGTTTCCTTGATGGCATCCTCCACACTGGAATGTGAGCCTTGCGCTGGAGGTAAAGTCAAGTTTCATCACTTGTACCTCTGGTACTTGGATGCTTAGTAAGGTCTCAACATATATTTAATAATTAAATAAATGTATTGGGCATGTTGGTTCATATCTGTAATCCCAACACCAGGAAGGCAGAGGTAGGAGAATCACTGCAAGTTCAAGGCCAGCCTGATCTACATAATGAGTTCTAACCCAGCTAGGACTGTGGAGGAAACTCCTGTCTCCACAAAAACATGATGATGGTGGTGGTGGTGGTGGTGGTGGTGGTGGTGGTGGTGGTGGTGGTGGTAACGATGACAACGACCCTGTTTTGTTTTTCATTGAGAAGCTATTTGAATAATTATGAATCCTTTAAGCATATGTCCCTCTCCATCCAGGTTATGCTGGGAGGAAAAAATGTGGAAGATGGTTTTGGAATTGCATTCCGTGTTCTGCAGGTATGATATATTATTCAACAGTATGCCAAGAGAGCCCGCACCAGACATTTCTGTGAAGTGCTGTTCTTTTAAAAAGAAATTCTTATCCCAAGAAGAGCAGGTTTACATGTACATTAGGGGTGAAGTCAGATGTGATACAGAACTGGGTCAAATGCCAGGCTCTCTGTCACTTTAGCCACAAGCCAGCCTTAGCCTCTCAAAAGGTATCAAGGAGCACACAGGAGACAGCTTCACAGAACTGGTTTACTGCAGAAGTTCACTCATCTTCTCAGGAGAACATGTCTGGAAGGAAGAGCCAGAGGCCTGTGGCATAAGGGCTAACCTAGGCTAGGTTTAGTGTATTTTCCAGGCAAGTTTGAGCAAGTGAGTCTTTTGATAATCTGTTTCAACACTTAGGCAGCTCAAAACAGACAAACACTATTTTCCAGAGAAAGGTGAATCAGGGGAGAGAGATTTTGTCATAGGAATCAAGAAGGATGTCTTTTACAAGTCCGTGGAGCCGGGCATGGTGGCACACCCTGGAATCTCAGTGTTTGGGAAGTAGAGGCACTCAAATCAGGCATTCAAGACCAGCCCTGACCCTGTCCTGAAGAAAAGAAAAAGAAAAGAACTGGAAGTTCGTAGGACACATTCCGTACACTGAAGAGGCAGTTTTTGTAATCACTTCTTAAATGTTTGCCTGACTCCAAAGAGAACCTCTCTTGCTCTCCTGTATCCTTGTGGTCCTGTTGCGACTGCAATTGCTTCCCACAGTGAGCATCCCCTAGTCTCCTAAGTCCATCAATTCCCACGGTGGGCGTCCCCTGCTGACCCAAGTCCATTGCTTCCCACGGTCCTGGTGTCCCCTGATGACCCAAGTCCATCATCCTACATTCTGTCCTAGGACTTCCAGCTGGATGCTGCTGCAACCTACTGCAGAGCTGCCAGGCAGCTGGTTGAGAGGGAAAAATATGGTGAGATTCGACAGCTGCTCAAGTGTGTCAGTGAGTCAGGCATGGCAGCCAAAAGCGACGGTGACACCATCCTCCTCAACTGCCTGGAAGCCTTCAAGAGAATCCCACCCCAGGTGCGCTCCCTCCTGGGTCTCTTGGGTCCTCTGTCTCTTCTGTATCGTCTGCATCCTCCTCCTCCTCACTACAAGATCCATTTCTCTTTCTGACTCTGCAACCATGGCCGCCCGCCCTCTTCCCAGCCCTCTCCCTGTGTAGTTCATGACTGTGACTTCTGTATCCAGAAGATGTCCCTCGGCATTCTCTCGACTAATACTGTGTGTCTCTGGAAATGTCTGTGTTCTGATGAGACAGAGATCAGAGTGGGCCCTTGTAGCACACTGACTGCAAAGCACGCTTGTGGGATGAACAGAGCCTCGTCCATGTGTGAATACTCAGCACGGGCCACTTTGGAGCTCTCCCTTCTAGTCCCCTTTCCAAGCATAGTGGTATCATTAGCTTTAATTTGTTACTCTTGTAATGCGAATTGACTTAGAAGAATCAAGCAGGTGTCCCTACCTCAGAGTCACAATAGCTGGGCTCAGAGTGGATTGAGGTTCTTCTCCCTCTCACGGCTGCTATGTCTCTGTTGTACGCAGGAGTTGGAGGCACTGATCCAGGCCATCCACAGCGACGACAACAAGGTGAGAGCATGAGCTTCCCTTCCCCCCCCCAACCCCCACAGTAGCTCCATGCAGTTCTGTAGTTCGGTTTTCTTTGTTATCCAGGGCCTAGACCATGGCTTTAAAGCCCAAGAGGGACTAGACAGGGGCAGATGAACATTGCCCTCCCAAACCTTTGCCTTCCCAGTTCTTTATCCCTAAAGACTGTTTAATTCTCCATGTTATTCTGAGTCTCTCACCAGCAAGGCAAGGTAGGGACACCTGCTTGATTTCCATCTCCAGTTATGAGGTCCCTAGGGTGGCCAGGTGTTTCCTTATTCTGGAAGACAAAAGAGTTCAGAAAGGAAAGTCCCACTATATCAGCTACTGTCCTCATGGCTATGACAAAATACTTGACAAGAAGCAATTTAAGAAAGGAAAGATGTATTCTGACATACAGTTGAGAGGTGCATTCCATCCTACTGGGAAAGGAGAGGCAGGTGCAGTGGCAGGAGGAGGTGACTGGCTGCTGACAGTGCATCCAGAGTTAAAAAGCACCAAGAGAACCACCCCACGTGACCACTTCCTCCAGCAAATGTGCCACCTTCCAGAACACTGCCACCAGCTGCAGACCAATTGTTCCAACATATAAGGGGTATCTCACATTGAAACGGAGGCATCCGCTCAGCCCTTTGGAGGACAGTGCTCCTCTGGACCCACAAACTCTCCCCTGTTTGGGACATGACCGAACCTTTTTGTCTTGCCTTGCCTCTGTGATGAGTGCCAGCCAGGATAAAAATGTCACTGGTTGTGGCCAGTCATGGGATCAATCACCCTGCCATCTTCAGGAAGGCCTCCAGGCCAGGAGAGTCCCACAGAAGCAAAGCCAGACCAGCTGCTGGCCATCAGGAGACAAATTTCCTAGCAGCTAAGTCCCTCGTGATGAAATAAATGCCTCATGTCAGGCAATGGCATCTTGCACAATGCAGGACTGCTCCCACTCAGTCCCCAGCGGAACCTGCTGGCCATCTTTTTCAGGCTTGGTCTTCAGGAGAACATGTTGTAAACATTTCCTCAATGCTTTTGCAACATCCTAATTAGGTCCTCAGGAAGGATGGAATTCTCACTTTCTAAAATGACACTTTTTTTGAAGAGTCTGAGTGAGAACCCAAGAGTCAAGCTAGACAGTTGTTACTACTTTTTAGTTGTTTTTCTCAGCAGCTTGTCTAAGGTGCTTTCAGGACTTTGGGACATACACAAACACTACACATATACATACACGTATACATATATCCAGTTGCTTCAGTGAGTTCACAGCACACCAGATGTAGTAGGAAAACTGTGATCAAGCCAAAGAGACCTTGGTGAGTAAGACTCACCCACCCCCAAAAAAGATGGCGTATTTTACATGAAGGAAAAAAAAGTCTGTTACAGCAAAAAGTAAGCTGCTAGTGGGAGCTCGGCCACAGCTCGTGCAGGGCTTGCTACCACTCAGCCCAGAGTGATGGCTAACCAGAAGGTGCCAGTGAAACCTGAGCCAAGAGGAGAAGGGTTCTTGAGACATTGTCCCCCACGCTGAGCTGCCTTAGATCCAAACAAGAGCAGCCCATCCAAGTCAGTCTCACTGGGGTGAGATCCTAACTAACTGTGGGTGTCCATTTTTATCCCGTGTTATCTGACAGTGGGCTTTAAATTCAGATTTGGTGATATGCCGCTCAATGGTAGAGTGCTTACTCAGCATGCAGGGGGCCCAGGGTTAACCCCCAGTGCTGCCCACTCAAGGGCTTTTGGTTTTGGTTGTGGTTGTGGTTTTGGTTTTAATTCAGCATGTTCAAAACAGACAAATAAAGAAAGGGATTCTGTAAACACTTTGCAAAAGGAAGGAAGGTATGATCATTTACGCATCCATTCAGTCACCCTTGGAAGCCTCATTAACTGAACACTGACTACCAACTAGGCACCAAGAATACAAGGGCCATAAAAGGCAAACACTATTCCTGCTCTCAGACCTGTAGTCTAGTCAAGAATATCACCTAATCACCAAACAACTATAAAATCACAGCCTGTGGATACTGGCAATACTAGTTCTGATTCTAAAAAGAAGTTGAAAGAATAGACAGAGGCCAGATTCTGCCTACCTTAGTTTCTAAATCTTATCTTACCTGTGATAGCCCTTTACATTAGCACCTAGGGCCATGCAATAGCCTGGTGCCTAGAACACTTCAAATTGCTGTGAAACAATAAAAGGCAAGAACCTCACTCTCAATCTGGTGGGCAAGAAGTACCTTTCATCTGCCTGTGCTTTCTGATGCTGTCTGTGCTCACTGATTTTCCTTGGCGGTCATTTCTTTTCAAATGTCTCATCCCTAATCCCTAGGTTCGGGCCTATCTGACATGTTGCAAGCTGCGTTCTGCCTACCTGATTGCCGTGAAGCAAGAACACTCACAGGCCGCTGCCCTCGTCCAGCAGGTGCAGCAGGCTGCCAAAAGCAGTGGGGATTCTGTAGTGCAAGACATCTGTGCTCAGTGGCTTCTGACAAGCCATTCCCGTGGTGCCCATGGCTCAGGCTCCAGGAAGTGACCCTGGACTGCAGAACCTGGAAATTATAGCCTGGGAACATGGCAACAGGAACAATGCCACATAACACCCTCCATCTCCGTCTTCCTGTGGAGTGGGACTTCTGCTCCTGCCCCAGGTTGGAGTGAGCAGGTTAGACTGTGCTTGCCTGAGTGGGCAAGAGTAGGTCCTTTCACACAAGTGCCATGTAAATTGAAGACTCTGTGTTTGTCTGGAGATAGCCACTTTCTACCTCAGAGTGACTGTGTGTGCATGTGTGCACACCTGTGTGCATGCTCCTGTGCACTCATGTTTACGCCCAAGCATTTTCTGAACAAATGAGACTCCTCTTGAAGAGAGGCGCTTTACTTCCCACTTTCTGCTGGTTTGAAGACCTTCGGTGTGTTTGGTTCTTGTCCCAGGTCGGCCTGTTCTCCACCGTTCCCCCTCTATGCAGACAGACATGCTTTAACAGCTCCTCCTAACAGGAGGGGTCAACAGAATTACAGAGCAATGCCAAAAAGGTTGCTTCTCCCCAAAATTCAGAGAGAAGGTTAGGAGTGTGGCTGTGGACGATGACAGCTTTCCCCACCACCACACCGCTCACAAGCACAAGGTTTGCAGGTGCAAGCATCTGAAAGTTCTGACAGTGGTATAAATGGTTGGATCTGGAAGGCTGAGGCCAGAGGGGAGGAAGAGGCAGACCTCTGAGCACAAAGCTGGCTCTTGTCAGTATCCCTGTTGCAGGGTTGATGGGTAAGGACACATGGCTTTTTCTTTCAGAGGCTGGGGAAAGAAATGGTAGCCAGGATCCTGGGGCTGAATGAATGCTAAACTCTACCTGTTTGCATTCCGTTCTCGTTTGTACCTCTTGAATTAGTTAAGAAACCATTTCTCCATCCCCATGCTCCCATTCAGTCTCCTCAGGGCCAGGGGTCGGATATGCAAAGACCTAGCTCAGTCAGGCAGCAGTACACTGAGGGAATGGGGCTTACTTCAGAGTTGGGTCTACAGACAAATCAGAACGAGGGGGTAACAAGTAGTTCTCATCATGGTGGGGACTAGATGAAGGGTTTAATGTGCTCTTCAGCTGAGGTGAGTTGATGCTCTAAAGAAAAGGTCTGTAATTTGGTGACTGATTTGCAAATGAGAACCCTAAAGAAAGGCCTGTAGCCCCAAGTCTCCTACCAGCCAGAGCTCAGCCTATTGGTCGCCCCTTGTCGCCAGGGCAACAGGAACTGGAAACTGAAGTCAGTGTCTCTGGTGCTTAGAAACCCTGTTCATTTCTTCTGAACCAAGTTTTTCTTAATTAAGAGTTCTTAAATAGACATCTGTCAGATAGGCTGAAGCTGAATCCTAGCTCCCTTAAGGGTGAGGTGTGACAGTGGCCTTTCCTTCCTGACGCATAGAACACACCACAGCTCCCAGGATCCCCCAGTGCCTGGAGTCTGCTTACACTCAAGGCTGTCTGTGTTTGCACTGAACATAAGCACTTTACACAACTGGGTTGTAAGTCTTGCAGCCCTCGATTTAGGATGTCACAACCAGATTTCCCTGACTTTCTTCTAACTTGAATTGTAAAATAGGTGGACCATTGACCAGGTTAACAGAGAAAAGAATACAGACCTAAGACATCATACTGTGGTCTCCTGAGAAGCAACAATAACATCAAAACAGTTGTACATGTTGAGGAATTGTGTGTCCTACTACAACCAAGCAACAATAAACTGTCTATCCCACCTAGTTCTTGGCTTCATCAGCTTTTCTTAAGGTTTTATTATTTATTATTATGCACATTGGTGTTTTGCCTGCATGTATGTCTCTGTGAGGGTTTCAGGTCTTCTGGAACTAGAGTTACAGACAGTTGTGAGCTCCCATGTGGGTGCTGGGAATTGAACCTAGTTCCTCTAGAGGAGCAGCCAGTGCTCTTAGCCTCCAAGCCATCTCTTCAGCCCCATGGCTTTATTTATATAAATAAACTTTTTTTTAAATTTCATATGAGAACCTGCGTTTGTATGCCTGTGTGTTTGTCTCTGTGTGTGTGTGTGTGTGTGTGTGTGTGTGTGTGTGTGTACCACACGCATGCCTGTGGAGACCAGAAGAGGGTATTCAATCTCTTGGAACTGGAGTTACAAATGGTTGTGAGCTTCCTAATAGGGTTTCTGATAACTGAATTTAGACAAGATCTCGTATAGCACAGGCTGACGTTGAACTTGCTGTGTAGCTGAAAGTGATCTTGAACTCCTGACCCTCTTGCCTCCATGCTCCCTGTTTCCAGACTCCTGTCTTTTGCTTGTGTGTTCTCTGGAAAGAAAAGATGAATGGGGAAAAAAGTTCAACTGGCTAATGTCCTCTTAATTCCTGGAGTGACCATTCACTCACTTGGGATTTCCTCAAATTCTTTATTATTAAAAAAACTATTAGTGGAGGCTGGAGAGAAGACTCAGTGGTTAAGAGCACTGACTGCTCTTCCAGAGGTCCTGAGTTCAATTCCCAGCAACCACATGGTGGCTCACAACCATCTGTAATGGGATCTGATACCCTCTTCTGGTGTGTCTGAAGACAGCAACAGTGTACTCATATAAATAAAAATAAATAAATATTTGTAATTTTGCTGGGCAGTGGTGGCACATGCCTTTAATTTCAGCACTTGGGAGGCAAAGGCAGGCAGATTTCTGAGTTCAAGGCCAGCCTGGTCTACAGAGTGAGTTCCAGGACAGCCAGGGCTACACAGAGAAACCCTGTCTGGAAAACCAAAAAAAAAAAAAAAAACCTATTAGTGGACCAAGGAGATATCTCAGTGGGTAAAGCACTCGCCACACAGGCCTGACAACCTGAGTTTGATCCCTGGCACCCATATGAAGATGGAAAGAAAGAACTGACTCTTCCAGTCCTCTGACCTCCAATATACCATGGCATAAAAGTGTATGTGTGCCAGAGAACTTGTGTGTGTGTGTGTGTGTGTGTGTGTGTGTGTGTGTGTATACATGCACACACACACACTATACACATATTAGTAAATTTTAAAACCTTAAAATGTGGTTGAACATGGTGGTGCATACCTTTAATCCCAGAACTCAGGAGACAGAGGCAGAAGGATCTCTGAGTTCAAGGCCAGTCTGGTCTACATAGTGAGTTCCAGGTTAGCCAGGACTACATAATGACACTGTCTCAAAAAGACAAAGAGGGCAATGAGTGTTCCTGCTCAGCTCCTTTGAGAGTGGAGAGATGGCTCAGGGGTGAAGAGCATTGACTGCTTTTCCAGAGAACCCAAGTTCAATCCCAGCATCCACAGAAACTCACAACCATCTGTAACTCCAGGTCCAGAGAATATGATGCCCTCTTCTCATCAAGGACTCCAGGCACACCTATGGTGTATAGACATATATGTAGGGAAAAATACCCATATTATATATGTGTGTGTGTGTGTGTGTGTGTGTGTGTGTGTGTATAATTATGTTTATTTTTATGATGTATTGTTTTATTAGTTTGCTAGGAATGTGACTCAATGTACCACAGTTGCCTGACATGTGCAAGGTCCTAGGTTCAATCCCCAATTTCACCATAAAAAAATTAAATTTAAAATCCTCTTAGTGAATTCTCTACCACTGAAAAACTTGGTGTGTTTCATGTCCACTCCAGGTGAAACGGTGGAGATGGGTGATGCATTACCAGTAGAAAACATAAATGAGAAGACTTCCCATCACTACCCCACTGTCCCTCTCACAGGCGATCAGGGTTGCCAATACCTAGTGTATAGTTGCCGGGACAGGGAAGTGGCAGGGGAATACTCTTGCCACAGCAAATTATCCTGCAGTGAATGACCATGAATTGCTGACTCGGAGGATATGTACACTGCGGAAATAACTCAGCCTGTCCTCCCATCATGCTTGACTCTCGCACCAGTAGGGTAGTGTCTGCCCGCCCTACCACTCCACAGTCTTGTCTCCGATATTCACAAGCTTTAGGGACTATTTTATTCTTGAAATAGGGTCTCAATTTCATAGTTTTTTGCTCCGGTGATGGGAGACAGATGGCACACTGAAACCTTTTTTAGAGTTGCCATTTTTTAAACTCTGTGATTCCTAGAATGATTAAAAAAAAATAGCCAACTCTATTTTCACTATCTACTGATTTGTGAATTTTTTTTAAACGACCTGCATGACATTTGAGAAGAGCATAACTCAAGCTTAAAACTGTTTGTTTGTCTTTCTCTTGGGGCCGTATGCTTGCAGAAAGATACCTGAACTGAGAGCATTCGCATGGCAGCTCTTCTCCCCAGAAATACGAGCTCATCCTATTTCTCGTTCAAAACTAAACAGAACAACAACAACAAATACAGCAATCAAATGATAATAATGAAAGGAGACCTGAAAACATCTGGTGTGGACATGACACAAAGGCATGTCACAACAAAGAACACTGGAGCATTCCGTCTGAATGTAAGACAGATGAACAATGTGTTTAGAAACCCGACACAGGCTAGGTTGCCAGAGGCCTTTGGCTGAGGCTTAGGCAAAGTAGATCCCAGGCAATTAGACTCTTAATACCCAGGCAAGCATATATCAATAGTCACATTACCCTGATAGAAACAGGCTCTTCTTGATCTTACCCTCTCTCTTATGTTTTTTTTTCCCTTGGGAAGATGTGGACAGACATAATATTTATCTAGCATAGGACACCAATGACAGAGCAAAGAAATAAATCCTCTCCAGTGTACCTTGGTACACCAGTGAGTTCCTGGGGCTACTCAAAGGAGCATGGGTAAGTCTACGGCAATCACAACACTGAAGAATCCTCCCTAGCATGATCTATGACTCAAAAAACTCCCATCACCTGGTAACACCTCGACTCTTTGTCTTTGTGAAATTGACTATGTGTAAGTAGGAATAGTACATTTACCAAAGCACCAAATACGGAAATAATTTCCTGAGATAGGAAAAAAAATTCTTTGTGAGAAAATGGACAGAATGAAACATGTTTAAATCGAAACTGAAAAGGTGCTGAGAAGAAAGCATGAAAAATACATTTTATAAAACAAGTACATGATATTTTATAAATCAGACAGGTCTTTAATGACTGGTCCCCGTGGTCTCACTAATTTCCTGCTCCACACAGAACACCAGGTGAAGAACTCAAGGGCGTGAGGAGCAATGGAGCCACAGACATTATTTCTTTAAGGTTTAATTTATTATATTTATGTGTATGGGTGTTTTCCTGTATGGATGTCTGTGCATCACACACATACTTGATGCCCACAGAGGCCAGAAGAGGACATCAGATGCCCTGGAACTGAAGCTATAGACTGTTGGAAGCTGCCATGTGTGTGCTGGGAACTGAACCCAGGTCCTCTGCAGAAGGAGCAAGTGCTCTTAACTGCTGAGCCATCTCTCTAGCCCCACCAAATTGATCTTTTAATAACTGTGTGACACAGGCCACTCTATCTCTTCTCTGGATTGTGACATGAGCAAGAACTAGATTTTTACTAGAGTAAGCCACTGAAACTTAGCACTCTTCCTTGGACCAGTTACTCTTCTTCTAGGAGAATAAGCTGTTCCTTGTGTCCAATGTCTCTCTGGCCGATTGCTTTAGCTAATGGAGATCAAAGAGAAAATAGGCTGAACGTTAAAATTTGGATAAACTCCTATGAAGGTTTACAAAACCAACTAAGAGTCTCTGATGAGAATAATCAGTTCTGAACTCCAAGATCTGGTTGCCCCCAGGTGAGTGAATTCTCATATGTACCAGCCTTTGTTGTGTAAACCTTGCCCCCACATTAAAGCTATTGGTTAATAAAAGGCTAGAGACCGTGATTGGGCAGTACATAAAGAAAGATGGGACCTGAGAATCCAGTGAGAAGCCTCAAGAAACATATGGGGGTAGGGTAGGGATGAGACGGAGAGAGCAAGAGGCTGTCATCAGAGGAGATGGACTGTGAACACATGACCTGGAGAAGTCCACCCTGGGGACAGGCTGATGGAACAGAAACAGCCCGGAAGAGACTCAAAGACCAAGTAACAAGGGGCATATGGTTAGGATGTAAGTTAGACTAACTCAGAACCTGCCCAATCTAGGCTTATAGCTTATAAATAAAATACCAGGGTTTATGTGTCTTTTATATGAGCTGGCTAGAATAAATAATTCTTTTTATACATCTGACAATGACAAGACCAGGGAGTGCAGAGAAAAATACAGTGAAGTAGATGTCAAAATTAATTTGGGAGATGAAAAAATTGAAAGTGATGAAAGTACCAAAGAAGCCAGGTGTGGTGACAAACACTGGTAATCCCAGAAAGACCTAGGATTACCATGCAAATTCAAAAAGACCAGGCAAATTCAAGTGTGGACCATAGAGAAATCTCCAAGCTAGTCTGGGGTACATACTGAGAAGCCCTCTAAAAATAAAAAGCCAGAGACTGACAGTAGATTATAAAATGGTTAACTGTTAGCAATGCTCTATAGTGCAACATAATGTCACTCTATCAAGACCCAAACCTAAATGGTGAGGGTTACTTATTATCATGTGACAGGAAGTCTCAAGGAGGGCAGCTCAAGGCTTAATTAATACAGTGACTCCCTACTTGGTCAGTAACCCAGTTCTTCCCATCTTGTCCGCTACTAACCTCAGCGTGTCAGCTTAATTGTTGGGCCAGCTCTACTCATGGACACAGGATGCTTATAGCTGATTCAGGAATCTTATTCAGCCATGAACAGCATGCCACAAAAAACTAGAATTCTGCCTATGCCTCACTTTTTACACTTACAGTTTATGTACTTCTCTGTTCACTCATTTTCAAGACACTCTTTCTATATATCCCAGACAGTACTGAAAACTCCCTATGTACACTAGGTGGCCTTGAACTTACCATCTTCCTACCCAACCTCCCAAGTACTGGATTTACTTACAGGTATATGCCATCAGTCACCCGTCTTAGTTTTTAATCAATTCAGAAACCTTTCCAAGAAACTACCAAAACAGCATGTGGTAATTTACAAACCTAATTTCTATTACACCATCTAATGCTGATTTCAGTATAAACATGATGTCCTGGATGGAGGAGCCAGAACAACCAGCTTCTTGCAGCCTCTGCCCCACAGGTTTGCTTCTTCTGCCTATATCCAACCCCCCTGTCATATATGTGAACCCCACTTCAAGCCTGTCCCTTGTGTTACTGTTCACACTGCTTCCCTCTTAGACCTGGTCTGGGTCACACGTGTGAATCTTTACCCCCATACCCATAGTGTGGTCTGCTGCACAGAGAGCATCCGGGTGTGCTTGCTTCCTGCCTTCCATGTTTCTGAGTCTTTGTTCCTGCTTCCAGCACATAGAAGACATTCAAGTTCATCTTAAATACAGTACAACAGGTTCTCCATTTCTTCTGTCTTTTCTTGACTTCATTTGTGTACTTGCTTAGAATCTCAAAGCCTTTTCAATCTCTCTCTCTCTCTCTCTCTCTCTCTCTCTCTCTCTCTCACACACACACACACACACACACACACACACACATATACACACAAGTACACAGAGACAAATAGAGAAAAAATAATAAAGATTTTAAAGGTTATTTCCAGGGGCAAGAAGATAATTATGGATAATGGAGATAAATATGATCAAAATATGATCAAAGCACTACATCCACATGTGTGAAAATGTCATAATTAAACCTATATTTTGAACATTTAACATATACTAATAAAAATTTAAAAGCTATGTTTTATTGTGGAAAAGAGAGCATTTATCAACAGATGCCCTTTGGGTGCCTCAAATCTGGGACCAGTAAAGATGGTTTCTTGGGCCAAAGGGTCATAACATTGAGGAACATCTGTCTACCTCTTCTGGATGACCTTCAACAAAGAGATCATGAGGGCTATACCACAGAAGAAGAGGGGAGCCAGAGGGAATGAGGGCCATGTCTATCGAGATGGATTGGTAGAGGTTCGCTTTTTTTGTATTTATGTGTCAAATCTATCTGATCATAATCCACAGTGGCACTGAATGGGTCTGTATTTTAAGCCATACTTCTCTCAGTTCTCATAATAAAATACTGGCATTGAAAAAGATCTGACTGAATACCTAGCCTGGCCCAGACAGTATTGTGAGAAAGCTCTGGATGTACAGGTGAGTGGCTGAGTAGAGCAACATGTGACTCACTGGACTAACAGACTGATTTCCTTTCTTCCATTTCTCCCTGAGAAAAGACACAAGGCATTGAGATAAACACAAATCTTTATTTCTCTAAAAATTGAGGTAAAGAGAATGGTTTACGGAAAAAAAAAAATCTACATGGTGAAAAAGGCTCCAGGATGCTCAAAGGAAGAAATGAAGCTTGGCCAAAGTGAGCTACTTCTTCCTGAGTTGGTCCAGATGCCATGGTTGTGACTAGTATTTCATTTCAAAGAAAAAGAGGCCGATCTAGAGTGTGAGGGTATAGAAACGTGTGATTCTGGTGCTCCTATGAGCGTGTAAGTGTTCTGGTGCTCCTATGTCAGTGTTACTGGTGAGGAAACTGATCCAACTGCCCAAGCTCCTCTATCACCCCCATGTTCAGCTCTCTTCTCCTAGAGAGCTGTGGATTCTCTAGGCCTTTGAGAATGATCTGGAAGTGTTACTATCATCCTGTACTACGACCTTGCCTCACAAAAAATGTTATGTGTATAAAGGGTTCCAGAAGGCTCTTCGTAGGCAGGAATCACAGCAGCAGCAAGCCAGGAGGATAATCCTTTCAGGTCAGCCTTCTCTTTGGTCCCCCTTTTTTTCCAGCATGGATTGGGCCTTAAAAGGCCCTGGTCTTCAGGCCAATTATTCCCACTGGATTCCTAGAAGCTCACAGCTGACATGCCACAAGCGCTCAGCTGTCTTCTTGTTCCGGGCCCTTGGGGATACCCACATCCTCTTGCAGTCACTGGGTAGACAGAGAGGGTGAATGTTAGAATGAAACCTGGCCCTTGTGGAATACATTCCTCAAAATAGATTTCCAATGATATAAAATATGTGCACTGGACTTAAAGAAACTACACTGAAATGAATTCTTAAGTATTTCAGGGCCAAGTGTGGTGGCACAGCCTAAGTAATCCTAGCCCTTAGGAAGCAGAAGCAGGAAGAATCATCCTTGGCTCCATAATTACTTTGAGCCTATCCTGGGCTATAATTAGACCATCTTGACAAACCAAAATATAGCAGCTGGAGAGATAAGTTGGTAGCTAACAATGTTTGCTGCTCTTCCAGAGGACCTGAGTTTGATTCCCAGCACAATGTCAAGCAGCTTACAACCACCTAGAACTCTGGTTTCAGAGGATACAATATCCTCTCTGGCCTCCATTGCCTCACACACGGGCATATACTCACATTTACACACATAAATTGAAAAAAAATCTTTAAAAAATAAACATGTATGCACATATACATACATAATTAAACTTTAAATAATAATGAATAGGCTTTTTCTTTCTATAGTTTACAAGAAGATATAATACCAGATGGATGAATGCTACTTCAAAGCAATTGTGAGCAAAAGAGACATCATGAAATTATCTTCAATTATGCAATATGATGTGAAAATACCTGTAACCCTATGATGGCAAAGTCACAGATAATACCACATTTACTTTCTTATTAAGTTTAGAGAAATTCTGAATTCCAACCAGAGGGATTTGTGCCCAGTGGGCCCTATTTAAGCACTGTCCTGTTTTAAAGTGAGCAGAGGGAGTAAGGCCAGGAGGAATAACAGAAGAGAGATAGAATGCCCCATGGGGCACGCTTCTATTTTTTATACCTATAAAACTTCTATATGATGTTTGTAAAGTATGATTCCGATAGAAAAAAAAAAGCCTATCCTTTGACTGCCGTTTTTCATCCTTGTTTGTTTATCTAAAGGTATACATAAGTTTATATCTATTTTCCTTTTATTCAAAAGTAGGATCCTCTATTTAGTTTGGGGAAGTCTTTCTTTTGTTAAAATGTATTTTAATTAGATAGACAGCAAATAAATGTATGTTCTTCTAAAAACATTTTGAATGATAAGGAAATACCTAGAAGAAGAAGTTGTAATCCTCTTTCACACCTTGCCTGGCTCTTTCCCAAACTCCCTTGAAGTAACTGTTACTAAGCACTGACTGGTCTGTCTACACTATTCATTATGTTATTTGTAACAAATGTTTACATGGTTTTTAGAAAGATTTTATTTTTAATTATATGTATCTATGTGTGTCTGAGTGAGGGTTTATACACATGTGGGGGTCCCTGTAGAGGCAGGAAGATGGTGTCAGATCCTCTGGAGCTTAAGTTACAAGCAGTTGTGAGACATTTGGTGCTGAGAACTGAACTGAGGTCCTCTTCCAGAGCAGTAAGAGCTCTTAACTGCTGGCCTATATCTCCAGCATTTACAGCTTTGTCTTCTGTGGTTTGTTTGCTTGTTTGTTTATAACATTGTATCATGAAAATCCCTTATTAATTTAATATTTTCTGAAATCACATTAAATGACTATATAGTATCTGTCACATTCATAAGGCAATAATATAAGCACTCAGATTGTGGGGTAGATTTGCTCAATATTAATGGAATGTATGCCAGGCATGGTGGTGTACACCTTTAATTCCAGCACTTGCCAACCAGGAGGCAGAGGCAGGCAGATCTCTATGAGTTCCAAGTCTGCCTGGTCTACAGAAAGAGCTCCAGGACTACCTAGACAGACCCTGTCTCAAAAAAAATAAAACACAACCACAACAAAGGATGCGAACCAGAAATAGGAGCCACATACAAAATCATAAATCTCCAGTGGCTACACTTGAAAAAGAAAAAGAAGGTAGGCATACTGGGCCATAGCTGGAATCTTAGCACTCAGAAGACTGAGACAGAAGAATCCTAAGTTTGAGGCCAGACTGGACTGCACAGGTAGAAGCTGCCTCTAAAGTAAATCGAGAAGTGGAATGTGGTAGCATGATGCTTTAATCCCAGTGCTCGGGAGGCAGAGGCAGGTAGAGAGGACTGCATCGATCAATACACACAGTTGGGTGGCAAACACAGTCCAAGGGTTCAGGCAGTATTGGCTGCTGCCACTCATCCATTACCCCACGACAGACACTAAGCCTACCCTGATTGCTTTACTTAAGAAATGGTGCCTCGCTTAGCCAAGGACAGCAGACAAACTAGGCTGGATTAAGTCACAGAGAGGCAGGGAGCCTTTGTCTTGGACTCCTTATTTGGAAGCTCTGGCTACATGTGGAGTCGTGTTTACATGTGGTACCCAAATTTCTATCCCTACACACCAACAGGCAAGACCAGTCCTGACAGCACTGAGGGGGAGGGTTCCCACTGGGTAGACATGACCTCCCCCTAGCATTTTATGATGCCAAAGAATTCAAATGTCAAATCAGCCGAGCCTTAAAGAAAAAAAATCTGGAGGGGCCCCGCTAACATTCTTGCAATAGCACAACCCAACAGGGAAAGTCTTTACGGCTTTCAGAAAGCAACGGTGCTCACAGAAAGATGGCACACTGGGATAAAACAGAGCGAGAAAAGCAATTCTTTCTAACTTAAGTGTCTTTGGAAAACTCACTGCAATTGGTTTGCAGACCCAACCCGAGCCTGGATTCCACCATCAGGGCACAAGGAGTTGGACTAGCGTGAAGCTCCTGAGGGGCTGCAATTTGCAGGCCCACTGGGCACTGCCAGCTCCTACCTGAAGTACTTTCCACTCAGGGGCTCCAGGCCCTCCGCCAGGGCGCAGTGCAGGCTGGTCTGAGCCCCCTGCCAAGTGGACTTGAAGAAGGGTGAGAAGAGCCGCCATAACAAGCACAACAGGTAGGAGTGCCTTGTGATCTCAGATGTGACAATTCCTGGGTGTACCACATAGGTGGTGACTCCAGTTCCTAGGACAAAGAGAACACAATAAGACCAGGGACACACTTTGTAGGAGTCCCTCTGACTCCTACAATCCTTCACCTCCTTCTTCCACAGAATTCCCCAAGCTCTGCCTAATGTTTGGCTGTGGTCTCTGCATCTGTTTCCATCAGTTCATCAGTTGCTGGGTGAAGCCTCTCTGATGACAACTGGGCTAGACACCAATCTATGAGTATAGCAGACTATCACTAGGAATCATTTCACTGACTTTTTTTTTCTCCTGCCAGTCCTATCTGGTTCTACCCTAGGTATCTGGGCTATCCAGCCTGGTCTTGGCCTTCCAGATAGTGTCAGTGATGAGCTTCCTCTCAAAGCATGGGTCTCAAGCTGGGCAAGTCATTGGTTGGCCACTTCCACAATTTCTGCACCATAATCTTTACCCTAGCATGTCTTGTAGGAACTGGAGTCACCGCCTATGTGGTACACCCAGGTCAAAGGCACAAGAAAACCCCCAGAATCAACTAACCTGGGACTCCCAGGGGCTCACAGAGACTGAACTGCCAACCAGGGAGCCTGCATGGGGCTGACCTAGGCCCTCCTCACATATGTTATAGCTGTGTAGCTCAGTCTTCTTGTAGGGTTCCTAACAGTGGGAGCAGGGGATATCTCTGACTCTGTTGCCTGCCTTTAGGACCCTTTCCTCCTACTGGGTTGTGTTGTTGATCCTTAACAGGAGAGGAGGGGGTCTAGTGTAACTGCAACTTGATATGCCATGGCTGACTGATATCCACGGGAGGCTTGCCCTTTTCTGAAGAGAAATGAAAAGAGGAATGGGTTGGGGGGAGAGGAGAGAGAGAATCTGAGGGGAGAGGAGGAAGGGGAAACTGTGGTTGGGATGTAAAATTAATTAATTAATGAATTAATTAAAAGAAGGGACTTGGGAAATAAAAGCCTAGGCTTCAAAAGGTTCTGCTCACCCTGCCTAGTGATGAGTTAATCTCTCCGAGGAAGGTCTCTACTCAGCTCTCTATGCTCCAAACGCAAAGTCCTATTTCAATGTTCTTATCTGGGGGCTTACATACTACTTACTAATAAAAGCATGTGGGAACTAGCAGTGTTAATCATTAATGGCAGTATCTTTGCCATACGGGAGAAGCTTTGGGACAACAATCTGTATGAAAGGTTGGGGTAGAGGCTAGTTGCGCAAGCACATTTATGAGGAATGGATGGAGGGGTGTTGGTAGAAATTATGGGATATTATGCTGCCCCCAACACAACTCTGGCACCACCTCATTGTCTGTACTTTTTACCTACCAGGTCCACACTGTACACTTTGCCTGTGTTATACCATCTCTTTTTAAACTTTTGTTGTTTGGTTGGTTGGTTGGTTGGTTGGTTGGTTGGTTGGTTTGTTGGTTTATACAACTT
Source organism: Grammomys surdaster (assembly GCF_004785775.1). Taxonomy (NCBI): domain Eukaryota; kingdom Metazoa; phylum Chordata; class Mammalia; order Rodentia; family Muridae; genus Grammomys; species Grammomys surdaster. Next base: position 8,563,343 of record NW_021604585.1, on the reverse strand, counting down.
TACTTATGGAAAATAAATCAGTTACTAGCAGAGTTATCATTGGGACAATCAGCCACTAACAGCTTGCATCAGTTAGTCAGTGGGATATTAAACCATGTGATGGAAGATGGGCTAATAACTCGAATGTCTCCCAGTAGCTTAAATGAAAACTACACAGGCTTTGAGATTTTAATTTAGAAGGCAGAAGGTGCTCGTCTTTCAGTTTCTACTCTCCGTAAAATAAGAGCGAGCCATTCCTTTACTGACACGCATAACTCATCACACACTGTCCCTTCTGATGATTCTATAAATCCAATACCAGCTCTTCAGCCACATCAGTTATGAACACAGAGTATACCTCTAACAGTGGATGCCTTACACAAGAAGAGACACAGCTAGAATGCCATTGCTTCCTTTGATGTGACAACAAGAGTGTCTCTCACAACCAAGTTAAAGTGACGATACTGGCCACATAATACACAAATTCTATTTAAAAAATGTGATGATACTGGCCACATAATACACACATTCTATTTAAAAAATGTGATGATACTGGCCACATAACACACACATTTTATTTTTTAAAAACATACCAATCTTGGACAACTTTTCACTTAGAACTATTTTAGAAAGTAGTTATTGTCCAAACCTGGGAGAAAATAAAATGAAGGTGAGGTCTGTCAGGGGAGCAGCTGGATAAGAAAATCAACAAAGCCATTTAGACTTGGTTCCGGCTATCCTGCAGGCTCTTCTGAGTTTAAGGTGACATTCCTCTGTCCTTCCAGAGTCATTCCCAGGATGCACTCCCGTCTACAACACTGTTTTGTAGATTGGAATCTCTGACACTAAGGATACATGGGACATGTAAGTTGGGCTCACTTTGCAGTGGACAAAATGGACAAAGTAACTTAGGGAACAACTCAAGCAGGAGACTGCTGCAGTCTCCAGATGTTGAGACAAATGATGCTATTCCTGTTAACATTTGGACAATGAATCCAGTTGTAAATGCAACCTTGGCTGGTTGAGAAACATGGCACCATGGGGAAATAAACTATGAAAAAAGAGTACACTGGTTTGGTACCGGCTGTCATCGGGCTGCTTAACTGTGGCTTCTTAAAGAAACATTATCTTCAATTGACCCGTAGGGCGTTGTGGGGGAGGGTTACGGGTCAAGTCACTAAGTTCCTTATTAATCCATTTCAACATGCAGTCTGAGCACCTAGCTCCTCACTGCCTCAAAATGTGTCCAAAGGTCTGGCCAAAACTCTTGATCATCTGATGGTTAGAGAGCGTCTCTTCCTGATACCAGCTCTACCCAACACAGGTGTCACCTGCCACCAAGGTGAAACAATTCTGTGCCGCCCTTTGCTTCTCCTTTTTGGGACAGTGCCTTCTTGTTCAACTAATCAGAGGCAGGAGGACTTCTCAAGCAGTGGACAGAGGCCAGTCACATCTCCACTCTAAAAAGAGGCTTATGCAGTAGTAACATTAAGATGTTCACATACTAAAGAAGCTGAAATGCAGAGAAATTAAATACATCGCCCAAGGCCATATCTAGTCGGCTGCAGACCAAGGTCTAACACCTCACATGGAGTAAAGAGTGCTAGATTTCAGAGTGAGAACGCTCAGCTACTTACTTAACAAATATTCCTTAATACAGTTGCACCTTTCTTCATTTGTAGAGAGAGGAAAATAGTAGTGACTACCTCATTCGAACAGTTTGAGGCTCATACGTTGTCGGGCACATGAAGCTCCCTGGCGTTAATATTCATTGCCAGGATTGTCCTAATCTTCTGCTTTGGCATTCTGGTACAGACTATTCTTCCCAAAGTCTGAATTACTCACAATATCAAGCAGTCCCCCAGACTCAGAGACATCAGAGCCCATAGCTTACCTAGACCCCAGGGAAGTGCAGAATTAGTAATAATTACAATTATTAGTCTCATGTGACAGTTGAGGAAGCAGTTGGGGAAGCGAAAGGAACAGGTCTATATATATACAGCCCTCACATATGGAAGAGAAAGAACTCAGGCCCAGGATCCTGGAATCCAGCCCTAACTCGCCAATGGTAGGCAAGAACCCCTTTAGAGCTTAGCAGAACTCAGAGAAAGGCACACAGGAGGAAGAGCTCCAGGCTTACAGGGAGCCCCCGTTCCAATTCTGACCCCTTTACGAACTATAGAAGTAATTCCTGAGGTACAGACCAATAACTCCATTTGCTGTATAAACCCGATCTAGCTAGTTCCACAATCTCAGTTCTGACCCATAAAATAGAAGAATAATACCCACTCTGACTGTTACAAAGGCTTGTCGTAAAAACAAAACAAAATAATAGGAGGCAAAAGTGTAACAAGTATCAGGTGACTTCAGTGTTCCAGCACCTCTTAGATGCAGTGCTTCCTGTGGGACAGCCCCACCATTCTGTATACAATCTCCTTCCTTTCAGCATACAAGTTCCTTCTTGGAATGTACATTGTCCTGGTAAAATTTTACATGCTGCTTGAACTCACTGAGAAGCTCGTTCTGAAAGTTGGGTTGCCTACCTTCAAGCTCAAGTATATTTATGTCAAATGTCTTCCAAAAGCCCCTGACCTTTCCTGGGTCAGGATAGCCCCTGGTTCTGTAGTGGGGAGAGGGAAAAAATGCTAAGAGTGTTAAAAACAAAAACAAAAAACAAAAAACAAAAAAAAAAACCATTGTGTTCTTAGCCACTTGGTGGCCCACGACTTAAATTCCAGCACTCAAGAGGCAGAGGCAAGCTGATGTCTGAATTTGAGACCAGCCTAGTCTACAGACTGAGTGAGTTCCAGAACAGCCAGGGCTACACAGAGAAACCCTGTCTTGAAAAACCAAACCAAACAAACAAACACTGTGTTCTTGAGAACAACTAGAAGGTAAAGTATTTCCAACCAAAGGTTACTATTGTCTATCCCATAACAACAACAACAACAACAACAAACCTGGAGAAGGAACAGGGACCCAGAAGTGCAGCTCCTGGAAGCTCATCCATGGAGCACAAGCTAAATGGGGGAGTTCCAATGACTGCTTCAGTCTCAATGGTTAGTTGGTCTTTGCTGGACATTGTAGGCGGCTACTTTGACAATGTTATGTTCAGCTGAGGCTACTTGTTCTTTCACTTGGAGGCTGTTCTGTGTTCTATGCAATTTTCTCAGTCAGAACTCCAACTGGCTGCTACGAAGGGGCTTCCTCAGTTAACTGTTGCTAGATGTCTGAAGACCCTGTCGTGGTGTGGTATCTTTTGTTTGTTCTCTCAATTCAGTGACTTTTGTTGCCTCTTATAGATATTGTTAGCACACCATTCGATAATTTTTTAGTATCCATCAGCTGCTTCTACCTGCTACTCACTATATATTCTTTTATTTTTGCTTGCTATTACCAAGTAAACTCACTTATTCAGAGCAAAAAGCACAGTTATCATTTTCTGGACTATACAGAAGACTACTTAAAAATATATGCTCAAGAGCCTGGTTCCAGAAGTTTCTATGAACCTATAATCTGGACCAAGGATTCTGTTCTGGTTTTTGTTTTTGTTTTAAATAATAAAATAAATATTTTATTATTTTTATAATTAAAAGATTATATATAATATAATAAATATCATATATAAATAATATTTTTATAGTTTTTAAAATAATAAGATACTTAATATTTTATTATTTCTCCACACTTACCTTGGAGCCGCTTGGCCAGCTCTCGAGTGAAAAGCACATTGGCCAGCTTGCTCTGGCCATACGCAAAAGCACTGAAGTATCGTTTCTGGCTTTGGAGGTCATGGAAACAGATCTTGCCAAGAAGGTGGGCCACTGAGGATAGGTTTATCACTCGTGCGGGAGCAGACTCCTTCAGCCTTCCCAAAAGCAGGTATGTAAGAAGAAAGTGGCCTGCAAAGCAACCCAAAAGGAAAACTTCAAAGATAGAATATCCCTAGGCTCAGGGTATGTGGATTGAAGGATAGGACTTTGTCCTGTCCAGCAGGGCATTAAACAGGGTCTGGGGATATCACCTAAGAAAGAATGGGGGAAAAAACGGGCAAACGCAAAGAAAACATGGCTTGAATATAGGCTGATCAAACCATAATTTTTACTTTTTTGCACACGGGTTATATACACGAAAAGGCAGGATGTGGGGAAGGGGATGACACAGGAGCGTAGGTGTTCAGGGGAAGTACAGATATCTTCCAGAAGAGAGTGTCAGCTGGGTGAAGGTTCAGGAGACAGATCACTATGACTCCACCTATGATTTACTTGTCCTTATCTAAATTGGTACTATCCACCAAGGCTACCTATCTACAAGGTCTATGACTATTAGTTCTTATCCAAGCTGGTAAATTTCCACCAAAGCTGCCTGTTTACAATATCTTTTTTTTTGTCTTATTTTTCTTTTTTCCATTCTTTTTTATTATTTTTTATTTTTTTCTCAAATCATAATTAACTCACACAGGGGTATAAACACAGAGAGGCAGGACGTGGGGAAGGGAATGACACTGGAGTGTGGGTGCTCAGGGGAAATACAGATATCTTCAGAACCAAGTATCGGCTGGGTGAAGGTTCAGGGGACAAGTCACCATGACTCTGCCTATGACTCGCTTGTCCCCCATCTAAGCTGGTATTGTCTGCCAAGGCTACCTATTTACAAGGTCCATGACCACTCAGGCTTATAAATTTCCACAAAAGCTGCCCATTGACATTAGCTTATAGCCATCTGTTTCAATGTTCTTCCACTGAGACCCAAGACTTGGTGTTAGTATACATGTATGACAGGCCCACTGCTGATCAGCCTATGGCTGATTGTAGGCCTACAGTGTGTAAGCAGTACTGCCCCTGACATCTCCTCCCTTCTCTAAGTATAGAAGGGCTGTGGCAATTCTAAACTTGTGAAGGCGGGGATAGAGGCCTGACCTCCAGTATTTGAAGGGGACCTTGTAATGGCTCCAGTCCCCCTGTCGTTGTCCAGTGAGGCATGAGGGCCATACCTGTCCCGATGTCTTTTTCCTGGAGAGGGGATACTTTTGACATCAACCCCTATGCAGTCAGGCTTGTCCCTCAGGGAACCCAGATAGATATTTTTATCTTTTATTGATATTCCCTCGCAGCCTAAGCAAGAATTCAGATCGCCTGTCAGAGGGGGTTCTGGGTGGCCCCTCTCTGCTTGGTCTAGGGGCAGAAGTCCCCCCTTTTTAGGTTGGGTGGAGATAGGTTTTGGAAACACCCTGTATAAAGTAACAACCTCATCTTGAGTCTCATGGTCCTCCATAGCTAACTTATGATAATGTATCTGAGTAGGTTTTGCTACCAAATTATTTATCTGTTGTATCACAGAGTTAGTCTGCCTATTTGAGAGCCAGGGACCAGCAGAAAAAAGCAAAAAGAACCCAAATAATGGTCCCAAGATGGAAGGAAATAGGGTTGACAACCTTGGAGAGGCTGCAAATCAATTCTTGTACCAGCATTCATCTGTCTCTTTCTCTCTCTGATTTTTCCTAGGCTTCACTACCTATTTCATGCTCTCTTTAACCCTCCTTGTCTTGTCTATGTAAAGGCAACCTTCTTTGAGGGTTGTACACAGTCAAGAGCTGTACACAGCCTTTTCTATTGTACTAGAGTAAATCAAGTCCAATAAGGATCTTTGAGATTTTAGGAGGTCTCTTCAGACGGCGAAACGAGGGATTTCTTCAGATTAGTGATGTCAATCTCTAGCTGTTTGATGTTCTTGTCAGTGGCCCTTCAAAGGTCTGAGTAGTATAAGTTTGGAGGCCAGAATCTGGATTAGAACTTCTAACTGCAGACATCACGGGTGATTCATTTTTACCTGGGATGCTGCCTGAGTGAAAGCTCCTGGGAGTCCCTCTTTCTCTCGGTTTTCTGGTGTTGGGTACGGAGCTGCCGCCTGTGACCTGCTCTATGCTCAGGCTCAGACCGGAAGTCCTGTTTACAATATCTTATAGCTATCTGTTTCAGTGTTTTTCCAGAGAGACCCAAGACTTGGTGCTAGCAGGCACGTATGTCAGGCCTATTGCTGATTTTTAGGCCTATGGCTGATTTTTAGGCCTTCAGTGTATAAGCAGGGCTGCCCCTGACAGGACTTCTGAATCAGATCTCTGCCTTCTGAGTGTGAATAAAGTTTGACACATTGAGTCACTCAGTGCTAACTGGCCACTTACTCTACGTTAGTCCATTCTCCAAAGCAAGAGACAAAGCTAGACTGCAGTAAGACAATATCTAATCTACATTGATGTATGTATAATTTATATATATCTGCTAGCCTCCACTATCTCTGTATAACTGTGGGCCCTTACACTCATACAGAGGGAAAGCTATGGTAGTCAGGGAAAATAGCACTTGCTTAGGCTCCAAGGATAAGCCACATGCTCCCCTAACGAGAACCTTCGCTGGAAACTCTGAGCACCAATTTATCTTGCATGTCAACGCCTCACGGTTCACTTAGAGCAGCCCAAGGTTTATTTCAGTTCTCATATGGATGTTACTTCCCCTGCCAAATCCAGATTCCTGAATACCCACAGGTTGACCCTGCCCAACAAGCCCTGCATTGCCACTGCCCCATCCAAGGATGACATTTTTTCTCCCTAGCATCATCTAAGATGGGGCTTCTGGACAGAATGCAGAGTCACGTTTTTGACTGCTTAGCCATGTGTCTAGTGTAGGGTGAATCCTCTGAGGATTCTATGAGGCTCTATGAGGACCAGTGGAGATCCTGAACCCTGATTCAGGGCCATCTTCCTACAAAGAACAAGGTAGGATATAACTCACTTTTTAGTCATCCAAAGATACTTACCCAGGTGGTTGACTCCAAAGTGGGTTTCAAAGCCATCTGTTGTCTTAGAATATGGACACATCATCACTCCTGCATTGTTGATCAAAATATGAAGCTTCTTTTCCTCTGTTGAGAACAATCAAGGAGATCTGTGGCTAGCAAGGCATCTTCCATCCACCTGTCACTATCCCAAGTGTTGGCTTAGGCTTTCGTCTGTGAATACTCTTTGCTGGGCATGGTTATTGCTCATCTTTCTCCTGTCTTCCAAGATAAGGTGTTGGCTCAGAAGTCAGTAACTATCCCCATCTGGACCTGTCTGTGTGATATGGTCTCTCCATTGTCATTGGGTTTCTAATTTTACCTGTCGATATCTTCCTGGACATAATTTGTTCATTTATATACCCAATGCATACTAACTACCAACTCTGGAGCAGGCCCACATTGATGGGCCCTGGGAAGACATGGTAAAACAAGGAACACCTAAACCTTGTCCCTCAAGGAGCCGCAGTTCTTGGTATATGTTGGTAATTTCCCAAGACACAGGAGCCTTTTGACAATGGCACAAACTCATCTAGTGCCTGTAGCTACAGAAGGCTGATTTTCTGGATGAAAGAAAAGAGCAGAATCTGGGCCACACCTTATGTTAAGGTACAAGCTCAGACTCGGAGATGACACTTCCAAGATTCCCACTGTGGAGCAAAATGCCGATAAGGATCCTGCCCAGCTTGTCCACCCGCCGTCCCTTTGCCAATTCCCTGTCCAGCTGGTTTATGTAGCTAAACCTGCCCAGTGGGATCATGGGTATGATGCAAGAGCCATAAATGTCCTGGGTGGAGTAACCATCCCACATTTAGTTTCCTGCCTTCCTGCCTACTCGCTGGAACCTTACCTGCTAGGAAGCCCTCAGCAAAGGCTCGGATGGATTTGGTGTCAGATAGGTCCAATTTCCGCACTAGCACCTGGGAGTTCTTGGTGTCTGCTCGGATTTCACTCGCAGCAGACTCTCCCTTCAGCACATCTCGACATGCAATATATACTCGTGCTCCTGGAACCAAAGTAAACAGGGCAATGTGTGCAGAGGTACGGGAAGTGAACTAGGGCTGATAGGTAGAACATACTCAAAGCTGTCCCTATGGCAGTGGAGTGGCCATATTGCCACTTCCAAATTCTTACAGTGGGGCCAAGAACCCTCTAATATTTAATTCTGCTTAGTATCTACCTTAGAATAACTGACTTCACCAATATTATACTGAGACATCATCCTTACTTTCTGAAATAAGGAAGATACAGGGGACAAAAGGGATCTACGCTCAAAGCCAGAATAAGTTAGTGTCACACTGGACCTGGATTCCAGTTTCTTTGAATTCCCATCAGATCCTCCACGCCCAGGATGAAAGACAAGGAAATTCAGGCAGAACCCTAGTGAAGAGGGCGGGAGGTATGGCCCTGCAGAGACAGGACAGGACTCACCTCTTCGAGCAAGCTCTCTGGCCGTCTCCTTGCCAATGCCCGTGTTGGCACCTGTGATGACCACTACCTTCCCCGGGATATGCACATCTGTTGTACAGACTCCACCAGCAAAGAACCTCCTATAGCCAAAGAGAGGAAAAACAAGCACCATTTTCCCAGCCTCATGCTGAGACACATTAAAGAAGTAAGGCCACATAAATCCAAACTTGGAGTCATAAGACTTTACCATCCTTAGAAGTTAATTTGCAGGGACCACTTTTTGGTTGGGCGAGGTAGAAGCCAGCTCATAGACAAGAATTGAAAGGTCATGTGTCCAGAAGCTAAAAATGGTCACCTGAGCAAGCAGAGAAAGTGCTCCTGAGCCAATGGAGACGTTCCTTATCAGTTAAAAATGTTATCAGTCTAATCTCTAGACTCCTTCGGGTCAGCTTCCTCCTCTGACCCACATTGGAATCACATGGGTGAATACACATTAGAGAATTCAATGGTCCTGAGCCCTACGGCAACAATAGTTACCATGGCAACTAGCAAACAACATCTGGGCTGACATATAACTACTCCCCCCCCCCCACCCCAAGCTTCCTCTTTAGTCGAGAGAGATAGGATCTTGAGAGGCTTTCTGGCACTTTGCTAAGGATTTTATTTAAGCCATTGGCACACAGAGAAAACTTTCTTGTTGAAAACAAGACCAGAGAGGCTAGAATACTTCCTGAACATTACTGGCTGACAGATACTGAGTTAGACACTTTTTACACACTACCTTTTTTTCTTTTTTTCTACACGCACTGTCTAGCCTAGGTTAGACTTTCTATACTCAATATTGAGCCCAGGCTAGACACTTTCTACACTCATGAGGTCTATCCCAGGCTTGATTTTCTATACACTATCTACCTCAGGTTTAAACACTTTCTACACTCAGTCTACCCAATGCTAGATAGTCTCCACACTCACTATCTTGCCACATTTTCCATACATACTATCTTTCCATATGTCATTTATATTAATTTCCCCAGCCATTTAAGTATTATTTCTACATTAAAAAAACAAAAACAACCCAAAAACCCTGAAGCCCAAACATATTCACATTATTTCTAAGGGTGGCCAAGACAAAGTACACTTTCTCCTCAGTATAAGTATCTAACCTTCCTTTTGTGGGGGTCAGGGGGAAGGGTTCAAGACAGGGACTGACTCTCTCTCTCTCTCTCTCTCTCTCTCTCTCTCTCTCTCTCTCGCCCTGGCTGTCCTGAAACTTGCTCTGTAGACCAGGCTATCCTCTAACTCAGAGATCTCTCTACCTCTGCATCTTGAGTGCTGGAGCTAAAGGCATGCATAATCATACTTGGCTCCTATCCAGCCTTCCTAATCATCAACAAATTTTAAATTCTCCACACAGAATAGCCATTTCTTGACACCTCCATAAATCCCCAGTGAATTATTCCCACAACACTTATTGAGAGAAGTATCAAGGGAAGAGGGTTTGTTTCCTTCCCAGAGTGTCCACTACTTGACACTTTTAACGATGTCCATTAACGATGAAGTCCCCATGACACCCACCTTACCTAGGAACAGAAAAGAAAAGGAAAGTGTCAGAGAAACCTAAAGGAATCGGAGCAAAGAGCCAGGACAGCCGTCTACTCCGCCTTCCTTTAGCAGCCGAATTCAAATCAGCCCCACCTCCTCCCACTCAGGTGCTTCCTTCTCCGGTTTTTTTTTCTTCCCCCCACAGCAACGGCATCCATAACCCCACCTTTCCTATTTTTAAATGCACTAATCTCGCCTTTGCAGCCTTCCCTCGTTCTTCTTTTAGCAGTTGAAACCAGCTTCATAAAGTATCTTTGAGTTGCTGAGTTAAGACAAACCTGATGGATGGAGCTGTCAAATACAAGATCGAGAGGAGCGACGTGAGCAGTACCAAGACAGCCAGCATCTTGTCAACCGCCTTAATTGCCTTCTGCAGCTTCCACCCTCAACCTGGCCCGAGGATCCTTCTCTGGCTCCAATTCCTGGCAGCTTCTGTTGACTCTTGCCTCCTCTCACTCCGGGACACTCAGCAACAGGCTGGCTTAAGCGGTGCTCAGAATCTTACTTAAATCCAAAAGCCTCCAGAGCACAGCCTCCTGGGAAATGTAGTCCTGGAGGGGTGGGGCTTAAGCTTATATTGGCGTAGAGAATTTGGCAAAACTGGAGTTCCCCCCAACACTCTTTTTTTTCAAGATAGAATATGTTAAACGTTATCAGCAGGCTTCATAAAAGCCACGCCTAGTGACAAAGTCTTATAATCAACTTATTTGGCAGGCTGAAGCAGAATGGTCACTTGAGCCTCCAAGTTCAAGACTGGCCTAAACAACAAAGCAAACTGTGTCAAAACAAAACCAAAAAACAAAACAAACAAAAAAGCAAGCCATGTAAACAAACAAAAAACTCCAAGTCCTAATGGTGCTTGAAATATGTGTGACTAAAAATGGAAGAGAGATGGTCAGAGAGATGGCTAAGTGGGTCAAAGCCCTTTCCATGTAAATCCATCAATGAGTCCAATCCCCAGAACCCCTTGTAGAAGTCAGATGTGGCATTCAGAAGAGTGGCTGCTGTCTGTAACCATAGTAATTCTAATTCAAAATGGAAACTGGAACTCAAAGGCCAGCTAGCCTCGAGGAAGTGGAACTGCAGCAGAATCAAGAGGTACATACGTACCTTGCCTCGAAGGGAAGGTAAAAGAAGTGACCTGACTTCTGAAAAAAATGTTCTCTAATTTCCATATGTATGTCCCTACAAACCCCAAAATAAATAAATAGGGCAGGAAAAATGGGTCAGCAGGTATTAGCAACTGCAAACAGGCATAATGACCTGAGTTTGGTTCCCGGGTTCCACAGCCAACTCCCCAAGTGATACTATGACCTCCATACACATGCTGTGGCCTGTGCATTCCTGTACTCACATATATACACTCAATTAAATAAACAAAAATTAAAATGAATAAGTTGAAGAAATAGGGTGGAGAGGTGGTGGCTGGTGGCCCTGTGGGGCTGGTGGCCCTGTGGGGCTGGAGGCCCTGTGGGGCTGGCAGTGTGCTTATCTTTGATCTCCCTGCTAGTACACAGGGATACTCACTGTGAAAATTCATTGAGTCAGATGCTTTTGATTTGGGCATTTTGTGTGTGTGCTCTACGTTACACTTCAATGAAGTTGACACACCTGGTGATATGTCAAGGGAAGGATATAGTGTTTAAGTGTTCTCAAGCTAGACTCAAATTCCTGGCTCAAACCCAGCTCATCACCCTTCAAGCTGTACGGTCCTGGGCAAGTTATCAGGTCTTCCTGCTACCTCTGTTTACTTGGTTATCCAATGGGAGTGATTATCACTTGCAAGTCTCCACACGGACACTTGGGCCGCTCACCTCAGATGATTCACAGGTCAGCCGAACTCGGGGGATGACACAGCAGTGGGCCCTGTGGCGGTCATGCTCTAGAAAACAGATCCAAGGATCTACTCTCTGGTTTGACCTTTGGTGGTGGTTTGTCAAGTGGAGTCACACGGCTGTGGCTGATGTCATCACTGTCCAGAATACTCTGTAAGAACAGAGCCCACGGAATCAGAGCAAGTGTGGAAACTGTAAATGCCTCTTCCTCTTCTTCCATTCCTCCTCTCCCACTCTTTTTATCCTCAAATGACATATCCTGGCATCCAGATGAGAAAAGTGGGAGCCTACCATGGCCCCCAGTGGTTTCCCTAAAAGGTCTTTCATACAATAATGTGTCCATTTCTACTCATGAGCAGTTTGCTTCTCCACCAGCATCCCTACTCAAAACTATACCAAAATGAAGGAAGGTGTTGTTGTTGTTGTTGTTGTTGACTGTGGGGGTTTGTTTGTTTGTGTTGGTAGGGGGATGTTGTTTGTTTTGAGTCGAGGTCTAACCATATAGCCCTAGTTGGCCTGGTACTAGACCAGGCTGACCTCATATTCACAGAGATTAGCCTGCCTCTGCCTCCCAAGTGTAGGATTAAAGGTGTGCTGTGCCACCAGCTCTGCTTGTATCTTGGTTATTCAATAAGGAGTCGTTGTTCCTCTTTCTTCATCTTTTTACATTTTATTTTAAAGTATGTGTATGGGGGAAGATTTATGCCTACGAATACAGGTATCCACAGAGGTAAGCTTCACATCTCTCTGGTATAGGAGTTATTTACAGTTGCAAGCCACCCAGCGTGGGTGCTGGGAGTTAAACTAGGGTCTTCTGCAATAGTAGTAACATGCTCTTAACCACCCCTGAGCCATCTTTCCAGCCTCTCTTCTTGACCTTAAAAAAGGTAAAAATAGCACATCAACTTTCTAAAAAGAGAAAAAAAAGTTTGCTTTGAGGGCAAAATGCGATTGACTTCCTCCTATAGATAGCATACCTTTAGCCTGTAGCAGGTGCCGTTTGGGGTTATAAAACGGTAAAGGGCTATTCTGTGCACTGGAGAGTGTTTAGCAGGATTTCTTGGCTCCATTCAGTAAACCGCCTATGCGCTACTCCTGTGACAACCAAAAATGTCTCCAGACATTGTCAACTGTCCACTATGGGGTACATTCACCTCCAAATGGGAAACACTGTCCTTCAGGTTGTCGGGCATGTGGGAGAATCCTGGTATGTGTTTTTGGTTCTACTGCTACAGAGTGAACCCAGAGCCTTGCCCATGGCAACTGCATTCTCTAACACTGAGCTACAGCCCAGCTCTGATAGGTGTGATATTGAGAGGCTCTGAGCACAGCAAAGTTTCATTTAGATCCCATGCATTTTACACAGGTTCAGCCAACATAGTCTGCTTATTGTCTGTAGCAAATGACTAATATCTCACAGGGTCTGGGATGCTGGTGATCAACTAATCATGTCAACCTTCCAAACTTTCTCACAGTTCTATTCTATCTCCCACTCTACAATACGTGGGATCTGTGCATGAGAACAAGTCAAAAAGCATTTAAGAGCACTTACTGCAGAGAACCTAGGTTTAGTTCCCAGCCCCAACATGGTGGCTCACAACAGTCTGTAATTCCAGTTCCAGGCATACACATGGTCCACATACATATATGCAGGTAAAATATTTATATGCATACAACAAATAAATATACCTTAAAATATCAAGAGTTTTAAAAACTAACACTTGCTACGATATCACACAATTCAGAAAAGCCTATCACATTTGTATTAAGTAGATTAAGTGCATCAATACAATAGTATAGTTTGATGGACAGGCGGAAGTAAAACCAATGAGTAATTGTATCATTTACTGTATTTAAAATGTTTTAATTATATTTGTTTATGGAGGTGATATGTGTGCCGTGGAGTGCATGTGGAGGTCAGAGACAGCTTTCAGGAGCCAGTTCTCTCCTTCCACCAGCAGGGACTCAGGAACTGAACTCAAGAGGTCAAGCTCAACAGTAAGGTCTTTTGACCACTGGGTCATCTCTGTGGGAATACCGTATCTACGTTAAGCACATGGTAAATCCAGCATGCAAAAACGTAAGTGTAGAAAGTGGGCAGTCCTGGTTGGATATTTACCATGAAACTCTACAAACACTATGAATGTTCAATATTTTTCAATTTAAGATTTTCCAAACATTTTGAAATGTGCCTGCACAAAGACCTTTTGCTGTGGAAGTCAACCCAGGAAATATTTCAGAATGAAGACGTGGGACCTTGCTATATTACTTGTTTTTACTTTCTAACATCATATAAATGTTCTTCAAACCCCCTTATGTCCTACCTCTACCTTCTCTGCAGCCCCATCCATCTTCACTAGCCACACCCTCCCCTCCCCCCTACTCCTATATATGGATTTACCTCTTCCTTAAGACAGTCATAATGGTTTGACTTATCTGTTTTTTTTTTGTTTGTTTGTTTTGGTTTTTCGAGACAGGGTTTCTCTGTGTAGCCCTGGCTGTCCTGGAACTCACTTTGTAGATCGGGCTGGCCTCGAACTCAGAAATCCGCCTGCCTCTGCCTCCCAAGTGACTTATATCTCTTTTGAGCACCTTTTGTTCATGTTTTTTTCAAGACAGGGTTTCTTGGTGTGGCCCTGACCTGACTGTCCTGGAACTCACTCTGTAGACCAGGCTGGCCTCAACTCAGAGATCCACCTGCCTCTGCCTCCTAAATATTGGGATTAAAGGTGTACACCATCACTGTCCAACCACCAGCCAGCCAATCAGTCCCACCCTACTGGGGCTCTGGCATTTATATATCCTCTGAAAAGTCCCCAGAATTTCAAATGTCCCACACTCACAAAAATTATCTGCAGCTGGTGAAATCATACCCCTGCCAGAGCACAATGCAAATCATAGTCAGTTGCTGTGGACAATCTAAAGCAGCCCCATATCCCACACATGGGATTAAAATGAAAACACATTTTTATAATATTTCTGTTTTTAAAGAAACCAAAATTCTCATTAAAAACCTCCATGTTACTTTCTTGAACTACAGACCCCATGGAAGTTGTATCTTTATAGGTTCTGACTTAGGAGTCTTCCTGTCTCTTGACTATCACTCCTGGAGAACAAAGTCATCTTATTAGAAATTTAACACACAAGATTTGCATGCATAGCTAAAATTATATTCTACTGTATACGGATGTAACCAGTTTCCTATTATCTGAATTTTTGCTTTATAACTATCCTATGCAAAGGAATTTATAGATACCAAATAAAATTCCTAAAATATGAGAAGAAAACAGGAGGAGAAAGAAGAGGAAGAAAGGGAAGAACAGGAAGAGGAAAAGGAGGAAGAGGAGAAAAGGAGGAAGAGAAGGAGAAGAAAGAGGAGGAGGAAGAAGAGGATGAGGAAGAGGAAGAAGAAGAAGAGGAAGAGGAGGAAGAGGATGAAGAGGAAGAAGAGGAGGAAGAGGAGGAGGAAGAGATGACCAACCAGCATTCCAGGGAGGACCATAGAGAGGTCCTAAGACTACAAAGAAAGAGTAGCCCAGTCTAAGCTCAGTGTTACTGACAAAACTTGAGACATTTGAGAAATACCTTCTTGAACTTCCCCGGACCTATCCAAACATCGATTGTACCCCAACAGAATTCTCTCAGTCAACTCTGCAGGGTGCAGAAGAGTCACCCAGTACAGCTCTCCTGAACTCCTAATCATGACCAGATCATAACCATTGTAAAGTAAATTTTATTTAATTCCTAAGTGTGAATGGATTGTTACCCAACTATGGGTAATTGGAACAATGGTCTGACAGAACTGCCCTAGAGAACTCTTGCTCAACTGCATTTGCAAAATAAATATACCTTAAGCAATAATGCAAAGATTCCTTACTAATGACATTTTACTCTCCTTGAATCCATGCCTATATGTAAACAGGAAAGAGAAATATATTCATCTATAAGTCAGTGCTATCTGGGAGCCAGCTTGTTACCTAGGCCTTAAGACTGTTTGTTTCTTTCCAAATATTGACCAGCATGAACTAATGAAAGTGATGTTGGATTACAACTGCTGAGGGGTGATTTGCCAGGTCCCAACCCACTCAGGAGAGAGATACTCTCTACAGTTCCATCAGGCTCTCTGGAGGCATACGGAAGAATGGGCCATTCACCAAAGGAGTACTCCAGGAGTGAGGAGGGGAACATCCAGATAAAGGGTCATGATGGATAGTGGGAAACGTAGGTATGAGTGGGAGAAATGGGTTTGTTGAGCATTGTAATCTCTTTGGGAGATGAAATAGAACTTGAATTCAGTGCCTCGTTCTCCCTTCTAAGCCTTTCATTGCTTGATGTAAAGTAAAAATGGAGCTCCCGCTTAGCCTTCCAGGCCCGTGACACTCCCTGGCTGTGTCTGTGCCTCTGGCCTTAGCTGCCATCCCTTGTCTGGACCCACCCTTATAAATTGTTAAAATTAGCAAGCAAGATAATGGGGTTTATTATAAAATTTTAATATATATTGTCATATCCTTTATAATATGTGCCCCTTTACTATCCTCCCCCATCCCTCCTCCCATCTCACTGGTTGCTTCTCCCCAATGCTTTCCTGTCGTGGGTGTGTGTGTGTGTGAGTAGATAGATACACAGATAGGTTGGTAGAGAGATAAGATATGTGGATATGCAGATAGGAAAAGAGGGAGATCCAGACTCCATAAATATATAATTATATTTATATTTAAATCTAGATTATGCATATGAGAGGAAACCTGAGGTCTTTGTCTCTCTGAATCTGGCTCATCTCACTTAGCATGATGATCTTCAGTCCCAGACATTTTCCTGAAAAATGACACAATTGCGTTTCTCTGTCTAGTTAAATAAAATTCCATTGTGTATGTCTATCACTGTGATGGTTTGAATGAGGTCCCTAGTTGGTGTAACTGTTTTGGAAGGATTAAGTGTTGTGGCCTTGAAGGAGGAAGTGTGTCACTTGGGTGGGCTTCGTGGCTCCAAAAGACTCATTGTACTCCTCATGTGGTCTCTGCCTCTTGCTTGTGGTTTGACATGTGAGCTCTTAGCTGTTGCTGCTGCCATGACTTTGCTTGGCCAAACTCTGGAACTGTAAGCCCAACAAAATGCTTTTGTTTATAAGTTGTTTTGGTCATGGCCTTACCACAGCAGTAAAAAAAGTAACTAATGCAACCATATTTCCTTTAGCCATTCGTCTGTTCATGGCACCTAAGCAGTTCTGTATCTTAGCAACTGTGAGTAATGTAACGCACACAGATTTGCAAGTATCTCTGCTCATTTGACCGTGTAGAAAGACTCTCTTGTGCACTGTGTGGAAGCTTCACCTGTCAATGAAAATGCTAGTGGCCAATTAGCTTAGGCAGGAAATAGAAGGTGGGACATCCGGCAAAGATAGAAGATGCTGGGATAGAATCAGGTGTAGGGGGATTCACCTGGGAACACTGATGGGGACAGATGTATGAAGCTGAAAATGAGGTAACCAACCATGTGGCAGGACTTAGAGTAGAATATATGGATTAATTAGGTAATGAGCTAGTTGGGGAACAAGAAAAAGCTTATTGCCTAAGCATTTATTCATAATTAACTAAGTCTTAGAATTGTTATTTTGGGAGAACAAAGAGGCTATGTGGAAAAGCACAAGGTTGCATTACCCTTTGATCCAGATTCAGCTGCATTCTTATTTGTCTTATCTGTCTTATTTAGTATTTGTGTTGCTGTGATGAAACACCATGACACAAGCAACTTGAGGAAGAAAGGATTTACTTCCACAGCAAGTCCATCATTGAAGGAAGTCAGGACAGGATCCTGGAGGCAGCAGCTGATACAGAAGCCCTGGAAGGGTGATACATACTGGTTTGTTCCAGTAGCTTTGCTCATTCTGCTTTCTTATAGAACCTGAGACCATCGGCCCAGGGATAGCACCACCCACCATGAGCTAGACACTCTGATACACCTTTTCCCTTACCTGCTTCTCAGGTAGATCCATGGGTCTAGGATACTCCTATTAATAACTAATTAAAAGATACCTTATAGCTGGAGCTAATAGAGGCATTTTCTCAATTGAGATTGGAGTGGGGCTTTCTTATTGGCAGTAGGGGTGTGTTCCAGGCCAGGGACCATTACATTGGTAAGGGACCAGTATTCCCTGTTCCCAGAGTCGAGTTATGAGAGGTGCTATTCCTGATCTTGCTTCCCTAAGGCATGGAGTATTGTAGAGGACGTGGGTATTGGGCTTGGGTGATGCTTTTGGTGAGGTTTTATAACTGAATAATGAATTTGGGTGATGTTTGACTATAGAAGGGTTTTGGGTGTCCTAGACCCATGTATCTACCTGAGAAGCAGGTAAGGGAAAAGGTGTATCAGAGTGTATAGTTTGGAGGAGAAGGAGGAGAGAAATGATTGGTGAGCCTGGAGTCAAGCGAATGTGGGGAAGAAAGAAAATAAAGGCTCCCATTTTGACTAGAAGGCCCCTTCCCAGCAAGGGGATGGGACAAGTTGGTATCACTAGGAAGGAATGGGTAAAGGGAATAACCCTAAATATACAGCTAAGTGTTGGGTTTGGTAAGCCTTGGCAGACACCATGCAAGAAGAACTGAAGTGGGCAAGTGAGCTTCCTAGAGACAGACCTCTGTTCTGCACAGCTTTGAAGGATGTACCCTGGAGAGGCACAGCCCTGGAGGTCTGTCCCTGGATTGCTTCTTGCTGCTGCTGTGCCTTCTCATGCTTGTCATTGCTATGTTCCTCAAATGCCTAGTATGGTGTGATTAGGCATGGGGAGACCCTCATGTGATTGCTTCTGGGGAGACAACCCACTCTATTGGGCAATTTTCCCCCAGATCAATATGAAGATGAACTTTCCTAAAATAATACTGTTTAGATGAAGTAATGATTTTACAGAATCCCTGACTTGATTTAAGAATAAGATTAAGGAAGTTAGAGAGTAGTTGATAGAAAGTTTAAGGAGAGGGTTTAAGTCGTTTTGCCAGAAAGAGCAGAATGTGCCCCATCCCTTATAGAATAGTGAAGGCTGCATAGGTAAGAAAAGGAGCACAGTGAGTTCTCATGCGGTCCAAGCAAGTAATCACACTTGGAAGAGACAAATAAGCTAGGAGCAAGTTAATGATCAAAAAAAAAAAAAAAAACCTGTTTCATCCTAGGTTGGATCTGAGTTCCTGGATCTTGTGATCTAGGGATGTAGCCACATTTTTCCGTATGCACCGTGAAAAGGCAGGGTTATGAATAAAGAGCAAATAATTCTATCATGATTCTAAGAATCACCAGTTTAGCTGAACAAGACTACAAAAATAAGATGTAAGACAGAAGATATAAAGTTTCAGTGGATACAAATGTTTGGTAAATACTAAGCAGAGGAAAAACTTGCTATTATAGACTGGTTTGCTTAAACTTTGTTAATGACAAAAGAATTATTGCTTTGGGGTTATGATGAACTTATGGAGAGAAAGATAGATGGGGAATATTTAGTTAGGTATTAGTTTCAAAAGAGAAATACATACTCAATAATTCTGTTGTAACTTCCTTTTGCGTAATGATTTTAATCTATTTTTGAAGAATATGTTTTTGTAGTGATTGTTTTTAGAAAATATGCAACATGTGGCTATGAGGTAATTTTTTTCTTACATAGACAACTTTGTATGTATTTTTATGGTATCAAAAGGCTAAAGGAAAAATTAAAGTAGGTCGAGGTTGCTTGTTAAACTTGTTCCATTCACCAAATGTATATGTACATATGTTTGTACGGAAAATAGTTGGAGCTTGCTCATTGGAGCTTTGATCCATCTGCCAAATGTGTATATGTGTGAATGTGTGTGTACATATGTGTGTATATGTGTGAATGTGTGTGTACATATGTGTGTATATGTGTGAATGTGTGTGAATATGTGTATATATGTGTGA
>NW_021604585.1:8476202-8543756 GCF_004785775.1 Grammomys surdaster | reverse complement strand
GTGTGAATGTGTGTGTATATGTGTGTATATGTGTGAATGTGTGTGTACATATGTGTATATGTGTGAATGTGTGTGTATATGTGTGTATATGTGTGTATATGTGTGAATGTGTGTGTACATATGTATGTATATGTGTGAATGTGTGTGAATATGTGAATGTATGAATGTGTGTGTGTATATGTATGTATTTATGTGCATGTATATGTGTGTGATTCTTTCCCCTCTTTTCTCTTTTCTTTCTCACCAACCCCCAAAGAATTTAAAGAGTTCAGAGAGTTTCATGCTAGTCACAGGGAGTGCCAGCCCTAGTGAATCGTTTCATTCCTTTAGAGAAAAGTCACTGACTCTATGCCTTTGCCTTAGTTTCCCCTGACATGTTGAAACTGGCCTTCAACAGAGCCTGGTAAAGGCTATCCACGGGGAAACAGAAAAGAAATGTGGGTCCCTAGAACTCAGGACTGAGTAGGTATCCCTGACATCCAGAAGGAAAGTGGATTGCCCTGGGACTGTGATAGCTACCCAAGGCTCCCTGTTGGGGATGGCAGAGGTCAGGCCAAGCCCCCTCAGTTGTTCATGGCCAGACTAAGGGGATTGGCTGAAGGGAGATCTGAACTTGATGTCCCCATGCCACAAGGGAAATGGAAGCCATCAATACTCCAATACCCTTCTTGATGGACCTTAGACATGGTCCAGGTGGTTTACAAGGATTTGGACAGGCTTGAGCCAGTGACCCTTCTGACCACATTTGAAACAAGGACATTCTTGGGCTTTTGGGAGGCCAGGGAGCCTGGGCTTTTACTTTGGCCAGCTGAGAGCCCTTAGCCATCACTTGGTATTTTTGTTTTCAGGCTTTTTTATCTTTCCTGAGGTACATCTTGAAGGCCGCAGCTAAAATTTCCACCTGAGGAGTCAGGAGTGAGTCTCTAGATGTTTAAGTTTGGCTCCAATATCAGGAAACTCTGGGAAAAGAAGTATCTCAAAAGTGTTTCCACCTGAGGTCTGAGGCTCTACACTAGTGTATTGTAGTAAGGCCTTCATAAGGCATTCTAGGAATTGAGAAGGATTTTCATTTTTATCCCGAATGACCTCTTGAATTTTTTCATTATTTACTGCCTTAAGGGCAGCCTTGTGAAGACCAACCAGGAGGCAAGTTATAAATTGATTCCTATCTAGGATGCCCCCTGGAATATTGTAACTCCATTCAGGGTCCTAGTTGGGGACTGTCTCAGCCCTGACCTAGTGGGCAGCATGTCACTAAGAAGGGAGATAAACCAGAAAGGCTGAAGAAGGGAAGGGACTGTAGGTTGGGATTTGTTAATGTGATCAAACACTGTCCAAGGATAATCTGGTTTGGGCCTCACAGCTAGGTGGAGCTGTTTTTCCCATAGTTGGCTTATGCTGTGTGGTCACTTTTAATCAAGATGAGAATGAGGTCATATGGCAAAGTCCATGCTTTCCAACCCTAGTGAAGATGGCTGCCTACATCCCGATGGAGGGACAGCGGCTACGATTGCAGCAAGCCACGTGTTTCTTTTAAGATACCTATGTATAGATTTTAAACTACCAATCCTGGTGTTATGTGTTTTTAAGTTAAGCATTTTGTTAGGAGATTTTGTAGGGTTTTACTCATACCCAATACGTTTACAAATCTTAAGGTAAGATTTAGACCTTAACAAAAGTTTTAGAGAGTTAAACCAAAACCTAAAAGAGTAGAGATAAGTAGCACTAGCCCCCATTGAGAGTGATCTGCTCCTTTACTTTCTCTTGCTTTCCTTCTTCTGTCACATAGTCAGGTGGGTCACCTGATATGGGACAGAGATTTTTGGAGGAAACCTTTAAACATGCATGCTTGGGTTTAGAGGAGGGAAGCCATCCCCCAACTCCAGAGCCAGCTTTTAATTGAAGTGGGACAGCATAAAACAACATACTCATACCTAAAAGACACCTGAATCCCCGTAAAACTGAATCCAGTAAGCTGAGAATAAAGAAGGCTTAGAGACAGGACATATTTGAGGTCTGACTATAGAGAGAGGACACTGCAAGAAGGAGCTGAGAGATGCACCAGCTAGCACAAATGTGGCAGCTGGCCTACCCCTTTGCTCTCTCCTCCTCCTGCTAGGCTGGGCTTCTGGTTCCCATTTCGCAGCAAACTTATAGAGCCATCAATGGTAACTTAGAAGATAGGATATTTACATCAAGTAGGGGTGAGGGAGAGACCAAACAAAAACAAACCACACTTGGAGCAAAGAGCATTAGGGAATAGGGAATCTCTTATTCCCTGGATCACTCATAATATTTGTAAAGGTCCAAAATAATATTAGGATCAAGCATGCCATTAGGCAGCCTTTGGGATTGATTATCTATGGGATGTTGAGGGCAAATTTTATTGGAAAGGTAAATAAATTTAGGCCCCTTTGGCTTGGATTTCAGGGTTAGAGGCTGGAGATTTTCTAAGAGGCATCCCAAGGGGGAAATTAGAGGGTACAGAAGACACTGTTCTCATGGATAAGAGAGAGGGAGAAAACTGTCACTGCAGCTTGTGGTTGTGGGTGTCCCCAGGACTCATGGAGGAGCAATTCATTCAGTGGGTTGTCACCACATTCAATGTGGGACAGGGGCTTAGCCTGGCTAAGCTAAAGGAGAGACTCTGGTACCAGGACTTTTGCAGAAGCCAGAAGGCAAGGATGAAGACCCAGCTTTAGAAGTAGGTTCTCCTTCATAGGAAGGGGTTGAGAAACAGATTTGCAGAGACATCAGGAGCTGTGGGATTTATTGGCAGCTCCAAGGAATAGCCCAGTAGGGAGAAGGAAACTGCAGGGTTGCAGCTCCAAGGGTGATGGGCTAGGGTCAGGTGAAGAGGGCTAGCCATCACCTTAAAGACTGTGGCTGGGGTTACCTCCATCTCCAAGAGTACAAGAAGGGTGGCATTCAATGGTCACTTCCAGTCACTTCCTTGGACTCAAGAGAAACATTTACACTGACCAAAGAGGAAACTTTCATATTTGCCGCTGGTGGACGGGTGCTGAGTGACGGGTGAGCCAGGAAGTGAGTCTGTTGTGGGTGGACTGTAGACGAAGGATAGGGTCCCAATGTGCCTCAGACCACGAGGGGGCACACAAGCACTAGGAAAAGCTTAATGTCAGATTTCCCCACCAAAATATAAGTGTTGACGTTCTGAAGGGAAAGGCTTCTTCCCCTACAGAAGTGTTGCGACAAAAAGTATTATCAGCTCTGCTGGGCTGGGAAAGGGCTTCCCCAGCAAGAGTTTTAACAGTTCTGTTCCACTCTGGGGGAAGCTCCTGGAAGTCCCACCTCACAGCAGATCTCATGTAGGAAATTTTACCAAGAAGGAAGAATCCAGGAATGACTGACTACCTCCGCTCAGGAAGAAGTCGCTGCAAATTGAAAAGTAGGCAGGGTTTATATAGGATTTCTTAAGGGGCGGAACTTTTCAGGGCAGAGATTTCCAGAGTGAGGATTGGAGGGGAGAATTGCTTGAGTTTGGTTTGTTGCTATGTCTTGTAATGCTAAGTGCAGGCTCCCAAGTCCTGGTTTTTCCTGAGAGTCTGCACAGAGTCCCAAGTGACTAATGTGACCTTGCCCCCAAGTTATTTGTGATTGGTGAATAAAGATGCCCACAACCTATAGCTGGGCAGACTTGAGATAGGTGGAGCTTGGGGTCTGAGGAGATCATGAAGAGGGAGAGAAGAATGTGGAGAGAGAAGAAAGATGCCATGGGTTAGGATTCAGGAAAGCATAGCCATGAGGATTGGCCAACTGAAGTTAAGAGCAGCCCAGATGAAACATAGTAAGTAATAACTCGGGCTTATCAATAGGAAATTGATTTTAATAACAGAGAGGATAGATATCTGCCTAGCTCTTGTGCTGATTAAAGCTTATCATAAATATAAAGGTGAGATATAAATCCCATGTTGGGATTAAAAATATTCAACAATAGGCTTATATAGGATTTCTTAGGGGGAACAGCTTTTCAGGGCAGAGATTTCCAGAGTGAGGATTGGTGGGATTCAAGTCCTGACCTTGAGGAGCTCAGGGATTGGTGGTTTTTTTTTTCACCTCCTTTTCCCTGCACTGGGCCAGTGGGTCAGAGTGGCTGAGACATCATCACTGTGGAGCTTCTCTGGGAGGCTGGAGAGGAGGTGAAGTCACTGTGGCAACTCATGTAGAGTTGTCTCAGGAAGGCCGAAGGTTGAAGCAGGAAGGAGAAGCTGCAGCTTTGACATGACAGCTCCTGAAGCAGTACCTCACAGCTGTCTCTGGGTCACCTCTCAGGGATTATACCAGTTCATGGTAGAGATAGTTAAACATTTATAAAAATGAATAAGAAACAGAATCCATAAAAGGCTTTTATTGAGCTGTGAGCTGCTCTCTAAATACTAGACATCACAGTGACAAATGTTGATGATTACTGGATAGTCTAATGCTAAATCTGTAAGAATATGTCTTCTTTCCAGGTGCTATACAACATGTAGCTCCAAACTGACCATGGAACAGATGTCTTCCGATGAATGGAAATTAACTATAAAAATGAACCAGAAACTAATAGTGTAAGATGGGAAAGCACAGACAGATAATGACTTTAAAACTTGTTAAACACGATTATCCATGTTTATCCCCATGAAATACACCTCAAATGAAAGAAAAGCTTGAACAGGGAGCTTGCCTGTCCCCAGAGAAATGTTCCTGGCCTTAGTTCAAGAAAGGATTAAACTCTGACAAAGTGATAAAATCAACTATACCAATCTGAGAAATTCACTGTTACCTTGAGGAGTAACATGTGATACAGTCATCCAAGAAACTATTTTATTATCAAATAACGACCAAGTACTTGGGAAATTATGAAGGATGCTATCATAATTCAAAGTAGACACAACAGTGATTCTCTAGGGGAGGTCTTAACAGTGCTTTGCCCCATAGGACAAAGATAGTCTCCGAGGAAAGACATCTTGCACCACACCAACGGTCAGACTAACGGCTTCTGTCCTGTAATCGGCCTCAGAATACTTTCCAGACGCTGTCTCCCAGACAAAATGTAGTAATTTCCTAATAATGATTGGGGAAAATTGAACCAAACACTGGCCTTGGGCCCCAGGAGATAGCAAACTTGCTAGACTTCTAAAAAATCAATTAGCGGCCAGAGGGCTGTAGAAGGGCTGGTTCAACGATCCCACAGGGCCTAGGCCCTGGACCATTGAAGACTACAGCTCCAGTGCTGTGTTATTCAACTTTTCATAGTGCTTGGATGCATCACTTTGAACGTATCGCCGCCAGGCGGCCGTCAAATCCAGAACTACACTTCCCAGAGGGCTTTGCTCCCTGGCGGTTGCAGTTGAATCGGGGTGTGTCTAGGAATCAGAAGCCATAGTCCTGCAGTCCTCTTTGGAGCATCAACTTCCACTGCGCTTCGGTGGTGCTGAGATGTTTTGGTTCCTACTACTGCTCTCTCTTCCCTTCATCCTGTACTTGGTCACGCCAAAAATCAGGTCTGTGCGAATGTTGCCTTTTCTTGCCAGGTCTTTTAGAGAGGACAAAAATCCCCACTGAAGCTCTTTACCCCTCCAACCCCGTAAAGAAAGACTAGGAAATGACTGAGGAGTCCTTTAAGATAGCTAAGATCTGGAGTTTACCGGACTGCGGGCGAGATCCTGGTGCTCTAGACGTGGGCAAAGCCAGATACCAGACCCTAGGTGGTCGTAAAAGCTCTCCGGGTCTCCATCATCCCGTTTTGCTCTTTCTGGCCTACCTTATTTCCTCTAGCACCATCTGCTTTCTGGCTCCGGGAAGCCGGTGAGCGTGGCGGGCTTCAGATTCTAACAGTGTTTTCTCCACTCCCACGCTTTGAGCCTTTGTCTAGCTATTTGTCGCCAGCTCCTGAGGTACTCACAGGGGATTGTACTCTTTGCTCTCTGAACTCGATGCTAGTGTTATCTGGGGCATGCTCTCTTATTGCCGTTATTCATTCCCCCGTGCAGGTGTTTGAGACAATTGAAGGGAAGATTCTTTTTTCTTCAGAGTAGGGGTGTGTGCTTGTTTGCCTGAATTAGACTACTAGGGACCAGGAGAGGTAGCACGTGGTCAAATAAGGCGGAATGGTCTCTTGATTAGGTATCAGGTCAGCCCAAACCTGTCTGTATAATCACTTGAGAATCAGCCGCAGGCTACAACAAGGGGCAGTTCGCTGATTGGTTCTGAGTAAATCACCAGGAGTGACGGTGGACCAGTAGTAATAAACGCCTCCTTCTTTCTGGGCGCGTGGCCATAGTTCTATTGGAGCTGAAGTTGTGCCATCCTTCTGTCATTTCTTACCATGACCAACGTCCCCCCGCCCCCCAAGACCGGCTTCCCACTCTTTCTACTTTTCCTTCTCTCTGCTGACCTACTTCCATTTGTATTTTAACTTCTCTCTGAATACTTACTGCTCTCACATGTAGGCACACATGGCCCTTGTACTCAGGTGAAAACATGGGTTTCTTTCTACCACAAGATCTTCATGTCCGTATAGAATCTGAACAAAAACTTGAACCGGAGCTAGCTTGTGGGAGTGGGCCCAGAGCTGCGCTTTCAAAGTTGATTGTCTTGTGTTTGCTGATTACAGAGGAAGGGCCAATTACTGGCCCCCAGGACTTGTCAGTGCTGAAGTTCAGTCTGAAGGGCGGTCAGAGACAGAGGCCTTGATCCCTGAGTAGAGAGAGGTTCCTTTGGGCACTACAAGTTAGTTTGCCTTAAGTAGTGGCTGCTTGCAGCTAATAAGTTCAGTAGAATAGGTTGAAATGCTCCTTAAAAACACACCTCTTAGTCAACGGATCCTTTTAGTCCTAAAATTGAGGGGAAGAGAAGAGGAAAGTCTGAGGGTTGTGTTTGTGCTTCCTCCATTTGGAAAGGCTTGCAGAGCGTACAGCACAGGAGCAAGGTCTCCAGTTAGACAAACAAGACACAGATGCTCATTCTTTCTCCTCTAACTCGTTGTTGTTGTTATTCTGATATTAGTGTGTGATGGTAGTAGTCAAACCCAGGGCTTGGCACTGGGGTAAACTACCTGTTTTCCCCGTTACATTCCTAACCCTTGTCTCATTCTTAAATGTATTTTTTAAAAAATGTGTGAATGTGGTAACATTTTCTTACTTTTGACCTAGATCCATAAGCTTATGATGTCTATTCTTTCAATTGGATTAGCCATTCTTAAGAGTATAAAATCCTGTTTGACACAGATTGGCATATAAAGACCACTTTTCTTCTGTTTGGTTGAGTCTTATGATTTCTTAAGCCAAAAATGCCTGATTGGAAACTCTAAACTGAAGTCAGGTGCCTGGCCAATCACTCGCTCAGTTAGGTCTTGTGCTTTGGGGAGCAGATATAACTTTCAGGTTTTTTGAGACAGCATCTCTCTATATCACCCTGGCTGTCCTGGAACTCAGAAATCTGCCTGCCACTGCTTCCTAAGTGCTAGGGTTAAAGGCATGGGCCACCATACCCAGCCAAATCTAACTTTTATCTTTAAAATGCTATCACTTTTTGTTCTTAAACAAGAACATAACATTTTTGTTTTCCATTTTGAGACAGTTGCTATGTACCCAGGCTGGCCTTGAACTCATCTATCTCTGGAGTGGTGGTATATACCTAAGAACAGAAAGCTATCTCCTTTATTTCTTACTTTTTAACATTTATTTACTGTATGTTATTATCTGTTGGGGTGGGTACACATGTGTGTACCATGGCGTACATGTGGAAGTCAGAGGACAACTTTGAGGAGTCAATCCTCACTTTCCATCACATAGGTCCTGGAGACTGTACTGATGTCAGCAGGCTTAGAGGCAAGCATGCCTAACTGCTAAGACATCTTGCTGGCCTTGCTGTTTTTTAACTTAGGCTTATAAAAGAATAACATTGGAAGAAATAAAAGCAAACTCAGCCCTGGAATTGGAAGGCAGATGGAGTTTCAGGAGGAATGGATAATGAAGGACTGATATGTTTTCCTGTGTCTCTAGGAAAATGCTATCCAGTGGGGTGTGCACATCTAATGTCCAGCTTTCCGGGAAGGTAGCCATAGTCACCGGTGCTAATACAGGCATTGGGAAGGAGACAGCTAAAGACCTGGCCCAAAGAGGCAAGTGCATATGCTTCCAACTCTATGCTGATGTTTTACCCCTCACAGCGATGGCCATGTTTCTTCCCAGACTTGGAATGTAAGAATACTTCAAGTACCTTATTAATTTCCTGTTATAGTCTGAATCTAGCATGATGCTCTATGTCTAATGGCACTTAAGAAAAAAAACTTCAAAAAAATAGCAAGTATAATTTTTATTTTTATTTGCTAGTTTGCTTCAGATACCATGGTCATGAAGTAAGGGATAAAAAAATCTTATTTTGTAAAATGTCAGGAGCACTCAGCATCTGCATTCAGTTTTTTAAACCACTTGAAACCAGAGCTGACTGTTTTCCCTTCATTTGGTTTACAGGAGCCCGTGTGTATTTAGCTTGCCGGGATGTGCAAAAGGGGGAACTGGTGGCCAGTGAGATCCAAGGCATCACAGGGAACAGTCAGGTCCTGGTACGGAAACTGGACCTAGCTGATACCAAGTCTATTCGAGCCTTTGCCAAAGACTTCTTAGCTGGTAAGTGATGAGAGACTCTATTATGGTCACTAGGATATGATTTATGTCAAAGGGACATCTTCAGGAAGCAGAAATGAAAAGAGAGCCTGTTTTCGTTCCTTTACTATTGCCATGGTGAGACACTGTGACCAAAGCAACTTTTAAAAGAAAGTGTTTAATTTGGGGTTCCCAGTTCCAGAAGGCCAGAGTTGATGACTGTCATAGTGACTGAGGAGCATGGCAGCAGGTAGACAGGCATGGCTGTCGAGCAGTACCTGAGACATCCTATCTGGATCTGCAACCACAAGGCAGAAGTAGCTAATTGGGAATGGTGTGGGCTTTTGCAATCTCAAAGCCCACCCCGAGTAACATACCTTCTTCAGTAAGGCCACACTTCCTAATCCTTCCCGAAGAAGAGTTCCTCCAGCCCCCAAGTTACAGCAGTGAGCAAGAGCTAAAGTCAAAGCTGTAGCAGGAACATCAGAACTCAATAGGCGCTTGGTAGGGTGTATCATAATCATCCATGCTAGGATAGGAAGAAGAGGAGGCCCTAGGCTCTTGAGAAGGTTGAGATTCATAAGAGAGCCATTTGGTCCACACAGTATGTGTACTAAGAAGAAGAACAAAGCCCTGGCCACCATGAACATAGTACAGCAGCTTACCAGCTCTGGGTCTATTGCTTACTTTTCCTTTGCTGTGATAATACAGTTCCGGAAGAGTAGAGTCCATGATGGCAGACCAAGGCTTGGCAGCAGGAGAAGCTGAGAGCTCACATCTACAACAGCAAGCAAGATACTGGGAATGGCATAAGTCCTTTGAAACCTCAAAACCTGTCCCCAGAATCATGCCTCCTCCAGCAGGGTTACACTATCTAATTCTCTCCAAACAGCTACCAACTGGGAACCAAGTATTCAAACATCCAAGATTCGCAGGGGACATCTCATTTAAGGCACACACTTAGGATCTAGGTAGAGAAAGAAAGGGTGGTTATGTGCAAGAATTAGATCCCAGGCTGATATCATGAAATCATTCTACTAAGTGATGTAGGATCGTAATTTCAAAACCTGTGGGGCCAGCAAGATGGCTCAGCAGGTAAAGGCGCTTGCTGCCAAGCAACCAGAGTTCAATCTTTAGGACCCACATGGTGGAAGGAGAGAACTAACTCATACAAGTTGTCCTTTCATCTGCACATACTCCATGCCATGTATTTTGTCTGTCTTTCTCTCTCAAATAAGTAGATGCAATAACATTTTTATAGAAAGCTGTGGTATCTCACCATAAGTAGGTTTGCCTCACTCCCATCACCTAGGGATCTGGACTTCTTCCTTAAGAGTTTACAGTCATAAATTATAAATCACGCAAGGAAATGAACTAAGAGAGAGAGGTGGCAAGTTTCTTTGAGGGCCTGAGTCCCACAAGTATGGGTGTTCACGAGCACCCCAGCCCCACCTCTCCTCCCCTGCTAGCTTCTAAGTCTTTCCATTTAGCTTGGAAAGTCTTTCTCTTGGGAGAGGTAGATGGAACACTTCCCCAAAACAGTGAGTAAGGAGCTTTTGGAGAGCCTGGATGTGATAGGCTGTGATGTAAAACGGAATTTTGCCCTGTAAAAGTGTGTGGATTAGCCCTAGACTTACAATAAAAAAAACAATAGAAAGTCACTGGAGGGAATAAAGGCAAAGAATGCAGTCTAACCCCGCAGCTTTCATCCCCCTTTGGAGGCCTGGGCCTGGGTTGTGAGGAGGGCATCTGAGATATGAACGCTATAGCTGTTTTCTCTTCCTGCAGAGGAAAAGCATCTGCACATTCTAATCAACAATGCGGGCGTGATGATGTGCCCCTACTTGAAGACCGCAGACGGCTTTGAGATGCACATTGGAGTCAACCACCTGGGTGAGAGTCTTGTCTCCAGTCCAAAGCCGTGGGGAACCAAAAACTCAGAAAATTCAGGACTCAGGTGGAGCCTTCTCTGTGGCATCATTGGGGCTCGGGGCTATAATCAACCATACTGCATAAGAAATAGTTGAGAACTGCCTGAGGGCTAATCTGAGACTTGCTTCAAGTTCTGCCTACACCCACACCCACACACACCCCCCCACACACATACACACACTCGCACGTATACTTATACATGTATATATGTATGTATGTATAAAGATATATTTTATTTACATGTGTGTCTGTATGCTACATGTATGTATGTGTCTGCAGAAGCTGGAAGAAAGCATTAGATCTTCTGGAACTAGAGTTATGGGTAGTTGTGGGCTTCCACATATGGTTACTGAAAACAAACTTAGGTCCTCTGGAAGAACAGCAAGCATTCTTAAACTGCTGAGCCGTTTCTCCAACTTTTCTCCCTAGGTTTTAAACCTGTAATTGAGATTTGGCTTGTGTTGGGGGTCTATTTGAACAGCTTGGTTACACAGGGCTGTATTGCTCTTCTTAACGCTCGATCTCGTAGCGACAGGTAGAGGCCATGTGTTCTCCATGCTCCTCTGTGGGTCAAGGTCTTTCTTAGACTACTTCCAACTCGTGATCTTCTTGCTTCAGCCTCCTGAGTGCTAAGATTACATGCGTGTGCCAGTGTTTGCCCTTAAACAATGATGGTAACCTCTGTTGAATTAAAACGGGATTCCTATCCTTAGCACAAACATGTCTCATATAAAGACATCTCATATCTTTGGCTGCTTCTAGTTCCTAAAATCCCTTCTGAACCTGTT
Organism: Grammomys surdaster; assembly: GCF_004785775.1. Taxonomy (NCBI): domain Eukaryota; kingdom Metazoa; phylum Chordata; class Mammalia; order Rodentia; family Muridae; genus Grammomys; species Grammomys surdaster. The sequence goes on along the minus strand of NW_021604585.1, from coordinate 8,532,427 downwards.
CTCTAACTCATAGTGAGAAGTTGCTGTGGTGGGCCTTGTTCCCGAGTACCACCTAACCTATACCAGCTGCTGTGGTGGTTCCCTCTCTCCCTCCTTGTCTCCCTCTCTCCCTCTCTCTCTCCCTCCTTCCCTCCCTCTCTTTCTCCCTTCCCATCCCTCCTTTCCTCCCTCTCTCCCTTCCTCCCTCCTTCTCTCTCTCTCTCTCTCTCTCTTCTTTCTCTCTCCCTCTCCCTTCCTCCCTCCTTCCTTCCCTTCTTTCCCTTCCTCCTAGAGCTGATCTCAGCTTATCACAATGCTTCTTATCCTCACATGGGTGCTGAACAACCCTGATAATCCTACTTTCTTTCAACAGGTCACTTCCTCTTGACCCATTTGCTGCTAGAAAAGCTGAAGGAATCAGCCCCATCAAGGATAGTCAATGTGTCTTCTTTGGCACACCATCTGGGTAGGATCCACTTCCATAACCTGCAGGGTGAGAAGTTCTACAGTGCAGGTCTCGCATACTGCCACAGCAAACTAGCCAACATTCTCTTCACTAAGGAGCTGGCCAGGAGGCTGAAAGGTGAGTGCGAGTGAGCAGTGTGCGAGACAGGAGGAATAGCGAAAAGCCACAGGATGGGAAGGGAAGTGTTTTCCCAAGCCTGTCACCTGGATAGGACCTGCTTCCATGAGTATAACTGGTATGCTTTTAGTAAGTAGCCCCCACTGAATATTGGAGGTGGCTGACTAGGGATAGGAGAATTCTGACTTTGAGTCAGAAGACTTGGCCTCACTGCTTACTGCAGCAAGTTACTGAGATTTCCAAGATTTAGTCCCTCCTGAGTTGGGTGAGAACTGCTTCTCAGCTTGTGGCCATAATCCATTCAGTCCTCACAAGCAAGTCAAGTGACAAGCGAAGTGGTACTTAATAACAGACATTAGTATGAAACGTACTGGCATTAGTGGACAGGGGGAGGGGGCATCTCTCGAACAGCAAAAGGTCAAGCAAGGGGCTGCAGAGATGACTTAGCAAGTCAGAGCATTCGCTGCTCTTAAAAAGGACTCAGGTTCAATTCTCAGTATCCACATGGTGACTCATCCATCCGCAACTATAGTTCCAGGAGATCCTATACCTTCTTCTGACCTCCTTGGGTATCAGACCCACAGATAGTATACATGCATGCATGCAGGCAACATAGTCATAACTATAAAGTATATATTTTTTTTAAAGAAAAGATCAAATTCAAGGGAAAAATATACTTGAGAAAGGGAATCTCTAGTCATGAATAAAGAGTTAGCATTGCCTGCTGTGGATTTCTAATAAAGAGAAAGGGAATCTAGCGTAGACGATGCTTAGGAGTTGAGCCAGACAGAACTGAGGCTCAGGGAGTCAGGAGCTAGAGCCCCACTGTTGAAACAGGGTGATCAAACCACAGGGACAGCTGCAAAGTTACAAGATGATAAGAAGATAGCCAGTGGTCACCTCAGACCCAGTGTCCAGTCTGTGCTAGGGCAAGGTATCCCTTGCCAGTTCAGGATGGTTAAGGAGAAAATGTAAGAACTACCAAAGGGCTGGTGAAGAAGCTAAGATGATGCGGAGGTAGAAAGATGCATCTGTTGTGAGAGAAGGGAAAAGCAGTGGGGGAGCCCTGGCAGCTGAGTTCATTCAGTGGAAAATAGTGGTGTGTATAATACAGGAGCCCTGGTGTGCAGGAAGATTGTCCATCCCACAGATGTGCATCTCGTGTCCTGCTTAGGGTCTGGGGATGAAGTATAGGACAAGGCAGGTTCAGGCACTTCCTTGATTTGCTTTACAGCTCTGGGGGAGAGAGAGGTTAGTAAGTGTTAGTACAACCAGCATATGAAGTCATTCTAGTTGTATGTGAGTCACATTTACTTTATGACATTCAAATAGTTTAGAAGTACACAGAACTAAGGACAGACAGCCTCTATTAACCCCCCATCCTTCAAATTACACTGTCAGTAGCTGCCAGTCACCTTCCTATGCATTTGCTTCTGTGTATTCGTCATAGATGGATCTACAATTCTTATAAGATCTCTGTGGTCTTCCCATGTAATGTGTACAAATTTACTACTATTCAAAGGAACAGTTGCCTATAACTCCAGCTCCAGGGGATCTTCTAGCCTCTGCATGCACCCCACACATGACATACACACAGAGACACACATACACACATACATAAAATAGAAATAAGTCTTTTAAAAAAAATGTCAGCCAGGTAGTGGCAATACACACATTAATCCCAGCACTTGGGAAGCAGAGGCAATTGGATCTCTGTGAGTTCCAGGCCAACCTGGTTTATAGAGCCAGTTCCAGGACAACCAAGGCTACAGAAAAATCCTATCTTAAAAATAATACAAGGGCTGGTGAGATGGCTCAGTGGTTGAGAGCACTGACTACTCTTCCGAAGGTCATGAGTTCGGATCCCAGCAACCACATGGTGGCTCACAACCACCCATAATGAGATCTGATGCCCTCTTAGGGTATCTGAAGACAGCTACAGTGCACTTACATATAATAAATAAGTAAAAAACAAACAAACAAACAAACAAACAAACAAAAAGTTGTATGGTGGGAGTTTAATGAGCCATGAAAATTCTGAGGTTTGGTATTTGGGTAGAAAGTGATGACTGAGGAACATCCAGAAATGAGTCCCAGCACTTAGAGATGAAAGAACATTGGAAGAGGCATGGGGTCATGGAGGCCAGGGGAAAAGAAGCCTGAGAGGAAGTTAAAGAGTTAAAGAGCTGCTGAGAGACTGGCCTTGGCTCTCCTACCCTAGTCCATCAACAAGCCCGTCTCTTAGGAGCCCGTCTCCTCAATCTGTGCAGCGTGTATAGATCACAGTGAGTAGGTGTGTGTGATCTCACCAGGAGTGCAGAGGTCGCCTGTGGGGGTCAGAAGTGTCTACACATGCTTTCCTCTCTTTTTTCTCTCTAGTTGGTAAAATCAAATCTTGTCTTTCTTCTTGACATGTTCCCTGCCTGCCCCAGGCTCTAAAGTGACAACATATTCTGTCCACCCTGGCACAGTCCATTCTGAATTGATTCGACACTCATCGTTTATGAGATGGATGTGGCAGCTCTTCTTCTTTTTTATCAAGACCCCTCAACAGGGAGCTCAGACGAGCCTGTACTGCGCCGTAACAGAAGGTCTCGAGAGCCTCAGTGGCAGTCATTTCAGGTATGAATGTATCTGTCTTTGAAATGAGTTCTTACTGCTTGGGGCTTGTCTGGTATAGTATATGCTTTTTTATAAAATACGTATTTCCCAGAGTTGGAGAGATGGCTGGGTTAGTACAGGCTGCTCTCCCGAGGACCTGGGTTCCATTCTCAGCACTCAGTTACAATTGTCTGTAACTCTAATTCTAGGGAATCTGACATTCCCTTCTGGCTACCATGGGTACCAGGCATGTACATGGTTCACAGACATACATGCAGATAAATACTCATACGTACACAGTAATAACAACAGATTAAAAATGTTAAGGTATATTTCCTCAAATAGCTTTTGTCTTTAAATAAAAGAATTTTGCCTGTTCATACTTTTTTTAGTACCTGCTAGCTTTGATTTTATTTTTTATACCATCTGTTACAGTAATAATTATGTTTTTTCTGCTTTTTTTCCCTCTCTCATGTCAATACTGTTTTCTTCCTGACTTCTTTTTTGTTTTTAAAGATTTATTTATTTTATGTATATGAGTACACTGTAACTGTCTTCAGACACCAGAAGAGGGCATCAGATCCCATTACAGATGGTTGTGAGCCACCTGTGGGTGCTGGGAATTGAACTCAAGACCTCTGGAAGAGTGGCCAGTGCTCTTAACCACTGAGCCATCTCTCCAGCCCCTCTATTTTGTTTTTAATCTGTATTTCCCTATTATCTTCATGATTGAAATAGAACCAATTGAATCCCTTGTATTTTATTTTATTATTTTCTCAGTACTAGGAATGGACCCTGGGGCCTCTTGCAATACTAAGGCAAGGGTTCTATTACTGGCACGTCCCCTGCCTAATTTTTGTTTTTTGGGTGAGTTGTATACATTTCTGTATATGTGAAGGTTTGCATGCGTGTCTGTACATGGGGAAGCCAGCAGATAACCTCAGGAACTATCCACCTTTTGAAAGGGGTGCGACACAGAGAATGACAAGATTTCTCTTTGGCTTGAGATGTGCCAAGAAAGCTAGACTACCTGGCCAGTGAGCCCCAGGAACCCATCTGTCTCAGTCTCCCTGCTCTGGGATTACAAGCTTGTGCCACCACATCTGGCTTCTTTTTTTAAAACATAGGTCCTCATGCTTACAAGGCATTCACTTTACCTACTAAGCTAATCTGTTAATATCTGTTTACTCTTTCTGCATAGCCAAAACTGATCCCAAACTCAACAATCTGCCTGCCTCTGCGCCAACTTTTACTGTAGAATAAATAGCATATTGACCCCATATTCACTCACTATCTGACTTCAGCTGCCAATAACTCATGGCCAAACCTGCCCCATTCCCATCCTCAAGCCCGTCTCCATAGTTTTATAAAGAAAATAATATGTCACATAAGTTCAAACTTATAACATGTCTTCCCTCCACCTTCAAGATATTCTTGATATTTTATAGAAGCAACCGTGGGTAGCATTAGATTGGAAAGATGAATAAACAGATGACAAAGGGTTAATAATGCCAGACTGATGGGGGAGCCATAGAAGTCACTGCAGCAGAGAGACAGAATCTGATCTCTGCTTTTGGGGAAACAAAGAAGAAAAAACTTTTTTTTTAAAATTTTATTTAAATGATTGAATAAGTAACCCACTAAGATACAGAGTTCCTGGTTTCAAGCAATGACAGCTGGAATGAAAAGGCAGCTTCCGTGAGAGAGGCCTGCCTGACTTCTCAGTAGATGCCTAGTTAGTTGAGTGTGGGGCTGAAAGGATTTGGTAACCCAGTTTCACATCTGTGAACCAGGAGGTTGATGAGAATGGGAAAGGAGACGCAGAATGGGGAAAGAACACATGCGACTTAAGGACCTTGAACTCCAAAGCAGTGGGCATGAAGTCTGGCTCATAGGCCAGAAGGAAGTGTACTCCCAGTGTTAGCACAGACTAAGAAAGTCAGTGGCCAATCAGCTGTCTGATGTACCTCAATGGGAACTGTTTGGGGAGTGTGGGGACACCAACTGTCTTGAATCTTAGTCCCATTGTTTCCCATCCACTTTTCAAAGACAACAAGTTGATTGGGAGGGTAAGTTTGCTATTGCCAAAAAAATAAAAATTAAATGGATATTCCATTGAAGTGACAGTTGTCTCCCTGAGACTATATGTGTCTAGTATATGATATCGGCATACATACAAGTAGAATTGTATGGCAGATAGTTGGAAATAAGGCTCTGACCCTCAAGAACTACATAAAGTATAAAAGCACTGTACACTAGATACTTAACTCTATGCGTTGGAATGCTTGTATTGTATTTTATCTTTTTGAGTCAAGGCCTTCACCATCCTAGAACTTGCTCTGTAGACCAGGCTGACCTCAAACAGAGATCCACCTGCTTCTGCCTCTCAGGGCGCTGGGATGAAAGATGTGCACCACCACATTGGCCTCAGCTTTTCTTTACTTACTCTTTTTCTTTTCTTTCATTTTTTTTTTTCTTTTTTTTTCTTTTTTTTTTTTTTTTTTTTTTGGAGACAGGGTCTCATGCTGGTTTCAAGCTCAGTCTCTAGCCGAGGCTAGCCTCGAACTCCTAATCTTCCTGTCTCTAATTCTCAAATGCTCAGATGTATGACTCTTTTTTTTTTTTTTTTGGTTTTTCGAGACATGGTTTCTCTGTGTAGCCCTGGCTGTCCTGGAACTCACTCTGTAGACCAGGCTGGCCTCGAACTCAGAAATCCACCTGCCTCTGCCTCCCAAGTGCTGGGATTAAGGGCATGCACCACCACTGCCCGGCAGATGTGTGACTCTTAAGGAACTTTTCTCATGCTGTGAATATTGATTTTTACTTCAGTTTGAAGGCCTAGCAGCAATCATGTAAATCAGTATCTAGAGATGAGTGTCGAAGCCTGTTCTGATAGAGGCCTTGACTATTTTAGTGTCTGTTTCCTCTGCCTGCTCCTACTAATCTACTTTCTGTCTCTAAGGATTTGCCTAGTCTCGATGTTCATATAAGTGGAATCCTAACTAGAACCTCTTGTGGTTTTTTTCACATACCTTAATGTTTTCAAGTTTCATCCATGTGAAAGCATATTCTACTAATTAATTACAAACAATATTTCATTGTATGTTTATATCATTATATACCATGTATAAAATGAACATACTATTCTGCTTTCTGGCTATTTAAATACTACTGTTATGAACATTCATATAATTTTTATTTTATTATTGTTTTGCTTACTTTCATTTTGGTTTTTGAAACAAGGCTGGCCTGGAACTTGTGGCAGTTACCCTATCTCAGCTCCCCACTGCTGGGATTATAGGGTGAACTCCAGTGTTCAGCTGTGGCTTTTGTTTTGTTTTGTGTTTGTTTTTGAAATAAGTTTTCACTCTGTATCTCAGCTGCCCTTGAGTTTATGAAGTAACCTAGGCGGGCCTTGAACTTATGGTCCTCCCGCTTCTGCCTCTTGAATACTTGGATTAATGACATACACCATCACACTTGACCCACACAGGAATTTTTGTATGGACATTCCTTAATAATCTATAGAGGAATTTCTGAGCCATGGGTCTGCTTTGTGTTTAACTGTAGAGGAACTGTTAGGTTTTTCCAAGTGGCTGTACCATTTTGCATTCCCACTGGCAGTATATGAAGGCTTAGGTTTCTCCACAGTCATGAACAATATCTTTCCCTCCTTCTAGTCTTAGCCATCCTGGTATATATGAAAGAGCAGCTTGTCCTTTTCTCTTTCCTGCTAATGTTGAGCGTTTTTATGTGCTTTGTTCATTTGTGCATCTTTATTAGAGAATTGTCTTTTCAACTCTTCTACCAATTTTAAAATCAGGTTTTGTCTTTTTTATTGTTCAGTGTTGTTATAGTCTAGATACAATTCCAGATATATGATTTACAAATATATTTTCATATTCTGTGAATTATCATTTCACCTTTTTTGATGGTATCCTTTAACGCTCAAACACGTTTATGGCATGCATGCATGTGCATGAGTGCATGTGCGTGTGTGTGCACACCCGTGTGTGTGTGTTCTACCATTGAGCTCGATCCTAACCCAAGTGTCTAGTTTTAATGTTGATGAAGTCCAATTTACCATTTTTGTTTGTCAGTTGGACTTTTGGTGTCGTATCCAGAGATCCATTGCCTTACTTCAGGTCACAAGGACATACTACGGTACTATCTTTCCTTCTAACCATTTTAAAGCTTTATCATTACAGTGAGGGCTAAGGTTCATTCAAGTTAGTTTTTTAATGTGATACACTAGAAAGGCCCGTGTTAGTTACTTTCCTCCTTGCTGAGACTAATTAGCTGACAAGAGAGAGGAGTGGCAAGGTCCTAGAGAACAACCCAAATGCCTCATTCACCTGTGGCTGGCCATGTTAGTTAAGATAATTTCTGATTCTCTTTCTGTTTATGCTGGGGAGAAGGTCTTGCTCAGTAAAGCTTTTGAACCTCCTGTAACTATAGGAATGGAGACAAAGTTGCTTACACATGGTATTGTGGGGAGGTCAGCAGTCCTCAGAGGAGGCCTTTCTTGTGGGAGGCTGCCCTGTGCACAGCCTGACCTTCTCTCTACTAGATACTGGTATACCTCCATCCACTGTGACAGCCACAACTGTAGTCAGACGTTACCAAGTTTCCTCAGGAGGAATGTCACCGTGGTTGAGAACCACTGCCCTGGAGGACAAAGCAGGGACAAAGGATAGGAAAATCCCAGTATGTATGAGTATGTACTAGAGGTGCGAGGGCCTCACTCAACTTGATAAACACTTTGGGTTTGTCCAGAGTTACTGTGCTCATGTTCCCACCGGCATTTCTTGCAAGATCATGGGGTGAAATGATTCTCATGAAGCTAGTACATCTAATATTTGGACCTAAGTTCACACTCTAGCATCCACAGAAAAGTCAAGTGCAGTGGTACACACCTGTAATCGCAGGACCAGGGAGGCAGGGACAGGAAGATCTTTGAGGCTTGCTGGCCAGCCAGTCTAGCTGAATTGGTGACCTCTGGTTCAGTGAGAGACCCCTGTCCTAAAAATAAGGTGGAGAGTAATTGAATAAGACATGTCACACCAACATCTGCCTTCCTTATACATGAATACACATATGCACATGTAGACACATGAACATGAGTGTATACATGACTGATGTATACACACACATGCATACACAAAATGTACTAGATACAGAGAGTATAAAATGAATAAAAGAATTGTCCTTGAAAGAATTTTCTTGGTGGTACAGAGTTTGGATGCCTGTCCTGCAGAGTTATGGCAATGTAGAGAAGGCATCTGAGAATACCTTTCTATGGCTTGAATGTGTCTCCAACACAACAGTGTTGAGAATGATAATCATCAAGCTCATGGAATATTATTGCCGTTATTACCAGTGGGCTTGGTATTGTAAAAGTGGTTTCCCCTCATTCTCACTTTTATGCTTTTTGTTCTTCCTCACCCTCTCTCGTGTGTCCCCATGTGCCAGGGCTTCAAGTGGGCCAGGCAGTCAGTACTCAACCACTGAGCTAGCTCCCCAACCTTCTTCACTCATGTAACAGTGCCTTCTGCAGCCAGTGTGAACATCAGGATCTTAGTCTCAGGACACTGTACAAGGCCTTGAAGGGTAAACCTTTGGCTTCATTTGAAGTAAACAGACCTGTACAGGTGTCTGGGAGGCACTGATATAGTTAAGCATATACATAGACCACATTATATAGCAGACAAACCATTCTGATCAGAGATAGTAGAGTGAGAAGATAGAAATGTTTTCTTGAGGGAAAGACTGGAGAATAATCTGGCTGTAGTGGCATGTGCTCATAATCCCAACATATGAGGGGAGTCAAGACAAAAGGATTATGATGTTGAAGCCAGACTGGGCCAATAGAACAAGTGTGCCAAGCCACCCTGGGCTACATAGAGAGATGCAAACAAATAAAAGGATCAACAAATGAAGAAATAGGATAGCATTGTCCTTGTAAAGTAAAGGTCCCTGGGGGACCTGTGAGCTCTAGATTGTTTTCCTACCATATTCTTTATATTAGGTAAATAGAAAAGTCCATTCTTAACCCTGTGTTTCAAGTCTCTCTGTTTCCCTTCCAGTGATTGCCAATTGGCATGGGTCTCTAGCCAAGCTCGCAATGAGACAGTAGCCAGGCGGCTGTGGGATGTCAGCTGTGACCTGCTGGGCCTCCCAATGGATTGGTAAGTGGTGGTTTGGACTCAAAAGAAGATTGGAGGAGATGATTATCCTTCAAAGTGGCCAAAATCTTGAATACGAAGAGTGTAGAACTTCAAGCCTTGCCTGCTTGGCATCCAGTTAAATCCCAGTACACTGCCAGGTTCCTCTAAGCCCTTGAGTTTCTACTGACTGATTTTGTTCCTGCTCCTGCCAGCATTTCTAGTGGTATCACTGACTAAGACAGAGGACCTTCGTGTGACCTACACAGCTCCTATTTTCCTTTGGAAGCTACTCCTACCTAGGAGCATGAAGTCCTGTGAAGACTGGTGCATGGCCATGTGGGTTAGATGGAGCCCCTCCCAACCAACCATCCTTTCCTGGAAGAACTCCATTGTAGCCTCAGCCAAACTTCAGGAGTCCAGTGACCTGGCGCAAGGACAGGTCTTTGTGGTCCTAACATCTGGATACTTAAGAAAAATTTTTACTAAGTCTGGCAGTCTGAAGCTTTTGCTACTGAAACACTTTTCTATGTCCAGACCACAGAAGAGCTTCCTTCTCTAAGAAGTTTATGGAATTTGAAGGGCAGAGATAAAAATAAAGCCAAACTCTCATCTTCCTGCTATTTCTCAGCCTAGTAAGGAGGTAATGAAAGGAATGTTATGATAGGTCACTGGGGTCAGCTACTGACCCCAGACCCACGGAGGCCTCTTTATTGTGCCTTAGGTTCTCTTAGGAAACTAGAAAGGGAAAGGCCTTCTCATTGTCATTGTGTTAATTTTGTGTGTCTTCTTGTGTGTTCATGCAGTTTGGTGTGTTTCCACCAAATTCACAGTAGCCACAAAGGAGAAATTCTTAACCAGACTGAATTGTAGACAAATTACCAGAGATGGAATAATTCACTGTGGAGTCTTTGAGTATAGTTGCAAAGTGAGGGAAACACTATCTGTGTTGTAATCAGTCACTGAGAAGCACAGATGCTGCAGGGAATAAGTTTAAAAGAAGAAAACTCCAAGGAGGTAACACATGATAATGAAGGGGTCAGCTAAGGATCTAAAACCATAACTGAAAGGCAGTAATAGCCAGCTATAGAAAGGCACACTATCTTAATCACCAGTCAGTGTAGAAAGAAAACGTCAAAAGCACAGAGTGAAACCAAGTCTCTATTTAGAAATGTTATCCTAAGGATTGGTAATTATAGTCAGTTGATAATCTTTCAGAGCATTTTCTTACATTAGCTTGACAAGATGTCCTTTTCAGGAGTGTGTGTGGAGAGATGGGATGGCTTAGATGACTGATGTTCCAGAGGACCCTGGTTCAATTACTAGGACCCACATGGTAACTCACAACCATCTATAACCTAAATTATAGAACGATCTAAAGGATCTAACAGCCTCATCTACCTCCACAGGCACTGCAGGAATGTGGTGCACAGATAACAATGCAGGCATTCATATACATACTTTTGTAAAAAAAAAAAATCAACCTTGACATTGGAGGGCGTGCTTTCCTGGAATGTGTGAGGCCCTGGGTTTGACCGTAGCACTGCAAAAGAAAGTGGAGATAGCTTCAATTTACTAAAATTTTGCTTTATTTGGCGAGCTTTTATCAAAAGCAATACAGACAAAGGGTGTCAGGCATCCCTCCTGTTCCGATCACTTGTTCGGTGGATGCTATTCTAAGGGAGTTTGCCATTTCCTTGGGCTGACAATTATATTCTAAGCTTGAATATGTAAGACTGACAGGACCACAATCTTTAACTTCTAATATTTGTAAATTAATAATTTTTATGGGCTTGTTCTGACCAATAAACATATTTTAAGATTAGTTTATAGGGACATTGGAAAACTTTTGACAATGCAGTGATTAATTGAATTTTACTTAATTTATATTCATTTGCCAATGAAAATAAAGATTCTTTTCAATTACCTTGTTTTTAGTTCCAGATTATAACTGTAAGAATTAAATGGAAGTCTGGTTGTAGTTTAAAGCGAACATTCACAGTTATATAGTTATTTCCCATTCTGTTGGCTGCTTGTGTTCAAGAATCATTACAGTACAACTGAAATGCTCGTGCCATTAATTTGGGCTGTGATCGTCAGACCAATCATCAAATCATTTCCTACTTACATGCCACCGACCAAATGTTACTGTTCCCACAACTCTTGGTCTTGGCAGGAGCTCCTTTTTGTATCTATTTCTGTGACAGAAATATAAGACTTGGGGTTGAAGAGACAGCACAAGTCCCAGGATCCCATGCAACTCGTACAGGGCGTGGCAGGCAGTTCACCTGTAACTCCTGCTCCAAAAGATCCAACACCCTCTTCTGGGCTCCACGGGCAGGCGCTTGCCCTCATACATGTACACACGCGTTCAAGTGTAAATCTTTGTATATTTTAGTTTTGAGGTAGGGTTTCTCTGTGTGGCCCTGGCTGTCCTGGAACATGCTCTGTAGACCAGGCTGGCCTCAAACTCAGTGATCAGTCTGCCTCTGCCTTCCAAGTACTAGGATTAAAACTGAACAACACCACTCTTGATCTATCTTTTAGTTTTATAAGAAAAAGAAATGCAAGACTTTGCACCACTGCTAACATCAGACTTTGTCATCTCTGTGCAAGGCATTTTATATTTATTTTCATTGGATTTAACGGTCAGTAGGTTCACGTTTGTAAAACCCAGGGCCTCAAAGACAAAAATCTCCAGGAACCCACTCTCATACACATCTTGGAAGATGGATTATAGGATTTGCTTATGCTAGATAAGTGTTGTACCCCTCAGCTATACCATCAGCCATATATATATATATATATCTTTCCATGTATAAATACTGAGCTTCCACGCAAACTTTTGAGAGTGGGCCCTTTGTGCAAACCGTGCCAACAGTATACATAGGAATTTATACCTATAAAAGGGCAGAAAGAACTTCATAATTGTTGAAATATTTCACGTAAGGGCAGATAAGACGTGATAAGACAGGTCTGCCTTCTACACCAAATCATACATTACCCAAGGGCAGAGACAAAATTATTTTGATCAATATATAACTTTGGCTTATCAAAATGTCTATTATTAACGTGAATGCGAACCCGGGCCAGCCTAATGGACTGGGCTGGCTCAGCCGCTAAAAGCTGTGTGTATTCTGTGAATCACATCATCCATAAAAATGGATGTTGGTCTGAAAACATGTGACCCAGGCCATTTAATCTCCCCAATTTTAGAGTTTTATCATCCGAGGGTAGGCAGGCCTCTACTCATCCATCTAGAGCTGCGTCTGAACATTTAGACGGCAGATGAACTGAAGTCAGGTGGCAGAATGATTTGGCGATGACAGCGAGGGGCGTGTGTTATCCTGTCGGCTGCACAACAAGGCTAGCACTCCAGGCCCTCCCTGCACAGCCACCCTCCCTCACTTAACTACAACCCCCAGAATGCACTGCTGGACCGGCGGGCCCAGATGAGGCGGCCGAGGCGCCCGTCCCACGAGCTCCCTTTGGTCCTTCGCTTTGGTACCTCCCCTGTGCCCACTGCCTGTCTCCAGGTAGGAGACAGCCGCTCGCCTTGGCGCGAGGCCGCGCCTCTGTAGTAGCCGAGTGTCGTTCCCGCCTCGGCTTTCTATCAGGCTTCGTCGCCCGGCGCCCGCGCAGTGACAGCACGGGAAGGGCGTCCGGCTCGGAGGACCCCGGAAGCGCCTGATTCCGGAGGCCGAGGTGAGGCTGCAGTGATGGCTTCGGGGCTGGGCAGCTGATTGCTGAGGTGGGAGTGGGCCCAGCGCCCGGAGTCTCAGTGACCGCAGCTCACGCGCAGCCTGCGCCATGGCCACCTCCGCCGCCTCCTCCGAGCATTTCGAGAAGCTGCACGAGATCTTCCGCGGCCTCCTTGAAGACCTACAAGGCGTGCCGGAGCGGCTGCTGGGAACCGTGGGGACAGGTGAGGCGGGGGCGGGACCAGACGGGGAGAACTCCACAGTGCGGGCTCCCGACCGAGCATCTCGGGCTCCGGGCTTCCCATTCGGGCACGCCCCCTGCTGCTGTCGGGCCCCGGACGCCCAAGGTTTGCAGCCTCTTGTGGTGACTGGGGGCGTGCAGAGGGATAGGCATTAGAATATCGTCTCTTAGCGAGCCTCCCATGTCCTAGCCCCCCAAATTCTTAGTTATCTTCCTCTCCCAGTAGCATAGGGTGTTCTTAAATCTGTGCTCCTGTGTTTCGTTAAGATGACTTTAAAAAAAGAAAATCTTAATTTGGGGTTGGGCATGTAGGTGTTCGGTAGTTTGGTAGGCAATGAAATTTTAAAAATAGTTGTAACCATAGAGATTAGCTTATAGGTGAGACAGTGGCGGGAGGTGAGTAAAACAGCCACATTAATGAGAAACCGGAAGTCTCACACTAAGACTTTTTGACGTAATAGGGAAAAAAATCTTTAAGGAACATATGAAGCGGAGTAATGTGGATCTCATTTTAGAAGCAAGGCGGCGGATAGCTGGATAGAGGATGTGAGAATGGCTATAAGAGACTGTGTTAGGAGCTTCTGTGACAGTTGACTAGGTAAGCATGGGAATCTGGAGAGTGAGCATTAAATCCAACAGGTGGTGCCGAGGCAGAGATTTATGAGATTGGTGGATATGAAGAGGAAGAAAGATTGAAGAGGGTCCGTTGTCTTCTCATGTCATCCGTTGAGTGAATGAACTTAAATGAGAGAGGCGCATACTCTTTTGAGCTGTAGATGAGAAAGTCTACGTGATCAGAGATAACAGTGTATTCTGTACCTAGCATGATAAAATATTTTTCTGCCATTAAAAACATTATGAAGCATTTATTAATTTAGTAAACACAGTAAAAATCAAAAGATTGCCAGTGGTGAACACTTTTCATCTCAGCACTTGGGAGGTAGAAACAGAATCTCATTGAGTGCAGGGCCAGCCTGGTTTACACAGCAACACAGAGTTCCAGACCAGCTAGATTTTATATCTTGAGACTCTATCAAAAAAAAGAAAAAAAAGAAAAAGAAAAAAAGTTCTAGAGCCAGACTTCCTAAGTTACATACACCTTTTATTACTTACGAGACTTTGCATGTTATTTTAACCAAACTAGTTTCCACTATAAAGTAAAACATAGCATCTAACTTTATGGGGTTTTTGTGGGCAGTAAATGAGATATGTGAAGCTCTGAAAAATACCACCTGGCAATAGTAAGAGCTACCAGCTATTATTAATATGTGTTTGCTACTTTATTTAGAAATATTAGCTCTCTCTACAGTTATTCTTAGTATGCTCTTTTTGTTTTGTTTTGGGGATTTGTGTTTGTTTTTCAAGACAGGGTTTCTCTGTGTAGCCCTGGCTGTCCTGGAACTCACTCTGTAGACCAGGCTGGACTCAAACCCAGAGATCCGCCTGCCTCTGCCTCCCAAGTGCTGGGATTAAAGGTGTGCGCCACCACTGCCCAGCCTCAGAACACTTATTTTCTGATGTACTCATCACTTTGCATATTTATGATACAGTATATTGTCTTTGTGTTACTAGAAAAGTAGTTTGGAATTATAGTCTATGAATCAGCCCGTCAACACCATCTGGGAACTTGTTAGCTGCACATGCTCAGGCCCCGTCCCGACTAGCAGAATCAGAAACTTACGTCAAGCAGTCTGTCTTAACTGCACTCAAGAGCGATTTCTAGTGCTGGCTTAAGTTTGAGAGTCAATGAACTGGAAATGAAATAGTATTTTTATTTGCTTGTTTAGCATGTGTCCTAAACTCTCAGGAACAGTACCCAGCACATCATAGGTATCTGATGAATATTTGTTAGATATGTCTGGAGTGGTGGTGCATACCTTTAGTCCTAGCGCTTAGGAGGCAGAGGCAGGGAATCTCCGTGAGTTCAAGACTAGCCTTAGAGTACACAGTGAGACCCTGTCTCAAATAATAAACTACATACTGTATTTGTTAAATTATTGTAAAAATCATTTTTGGTTGTTAAAGGTACTATGAGTTCTTAGAAGAAAATAGCTGGGTATTGGAACAGAATAATTTATTTCTCTTTCTTTTTTTCACATTTCATTACTCTTCAAATTGATTTATACACTGGTTAAAATAACCAAAGCAAAAGAGATACTTACTTCTCCAAAGTGTAGTCTGTATTCTTGTGGCCTTTGAAGGGTAGCTGGCACCGTGTGTCCTAATTTAGGAGGGTTTTGTGGCGGTAACAGTCTTACCGTGTATGGTAATCATTAGCCTATTTATAGCACTCATCACCTACAGCTGTAATTTCTTATCTTGGCTTTTCATTGTCTGAAGAGGTTTCTCTAAAGCCTCAGAAGTGATGGAATTTTGTCATCTGATTAATATATTAGGTGCTTATAGTTATTATTTCAAGTTTTGGTTTTCTGATACCTGTAGACATTTGTCCTTGTGATAAAATTATTGACAGTTTTCACTTTAATTTGCTTGAAGTCCAGTATCAATACCTGAGACCTCACTTTTGTTTGTTGTGTGGATGTGTGTGGACCTCAGAGGACAGCTTATGCTTTCTTGTTCTACTGCATGGCTCCTAGGGCTTAAGCAGGTTATCAGATTGCAGCAAACACTTTTACCTGGAAAGTCATCTATCCAGCCCTGAGATCCTATATTTTCAGAGCTAGGATGGAAACATGACGTGTCCTGCAGAGCAGACTGGTAAACACTAAATCACTCACAGGATACAGAATTTCAATTACTTCTCACCCTGTATACTCTGGTGCATTTTGTTTTGCTCTAGGCCTATGGATTTACTTTGAGAATCAATGGTAGTTCCTAATATTTGGAAGTTCACTGTGCCTGACACTTGCTAAGTGCCCTCTGGAGTCAGCATTACTACATTGCACTTACAAAGGAAGCAGGTTGAGAGAGCTGATGTTTTTGTTGTCTTTCATCAGATGATATAAGTACACTTCGAATCTATAGATAGAAGCTGTAGGTCATAGAAATGCCACAATAGGGCGCTAAAAGCAAAGGAATCTCATGTTTAAAGCTCTTGGTGAAACTGGAGTTTTCTCCCTGTCTAATGATTCCATAAGAAGAGGGTGCCAACATTAATGGTACATTAAGTTGAGCTCCTATTGCCTCAGGGAAGGCACTTGTCCAGGTTCGTTTCTTTTTTTGTTTTTTGTTTTTGTTTTTTGTTTTTGTTTTTTGTTTTTACGATTTATTCATTTATTTTATATATAGGAGCACACTATAGCTGTCTTAAGGCACACCAGAAGAGGGCATCAGATGCCATTACAGATGGTTTTGAGCCTATGTATCCCAGCTCAATTGTTGGTATGTGAGACTGAAGCATAAAAACAACCAGCTAGTGACCCCTCAGTTTAGTAGAGACAAGCTCTTTAAATTTCTGAGTATTCGCTTTTCTAACATCTATTTTCCTAGATGTTTTTCTGCCCTTAAGGGCTTTGGTGGAAGTCCAGGGGTAGCACCAGCTAGTCTAAATCATGGTGGGGTGTTAAGTTCTTCGAGCTTCACAAGATCGATTCCTGACTACATAGAAATGCCACAATAGGGCGCTAAAAGCAAGGGAATCTCATGTTTAAAGCTCTTGGTGAAACTGAAGTTTTCTCCCTGTCTAATGATTCCATAATGATTCCTCACTACCTTGCTATGAATATCACTGATCCCTAGGTAGTGTGGCTTGACATAGCACTTTTGAGAATCACATCGAAGCATTGAAGACACTGGATTTGAAAATGTCCCTGATGATAGTAGCCTTTATGATGTTCGGAACGTCTTAATGGCTTTGTCTTTGGGCATGAACCACGTGCAGTTCATACAATGTGTTGTCTGCACATGGCCCTTTTTGGTATAACTGCTTTTTTTTTTTTTTTTTTTTTGGTTGTGTTGGAGCCAAGACTGGAAAGAGCCCTTTCTAGGTTCTTCAGCAGAAGGAATGGTTTCTTAGGCTTTTTCTTAGTTTTAAATCTAGGACTGCATAAAGGAGCTCAAAGGTGAAGTTCCATTTTGAAAGGTAATAAATAACTGTGAGACAGGAAAGTTGGTGAAAGCAGTTCCTGTCATCAAACTGCTACCTCTCCCCACCACTTTCACTGGCACGCTTTTCTTGAATTGTTCTAGAAGTTCCTTCTTTGAGTGTAGATTTTCAGATCAATTAATAAAGGAAGATAAAAAAAATGACACTGTTGTAGAAAAATGTGAGCTAGGAAAAGGGATGCCTCCTAGCTTAGGTCAGGAAGAGGGTGTACTTGAGCTTGGAGATGTGCTCTGTTGTAGGAGTGGTGACACTCAGCTCTTAGAGAAGCAGGTATTCTTGTCTGCAAGTGTTCTTTTCCCATTCTTGGTGACTAAGAAGCATAGCCCCTCAGCAAGGGTGACAGATGCTTTGCTGTCCCTCTCAGTTACATCACAGATAGCAGATGTGTGTACCATTTGCTAAACTTTTCCTTTTTTTTAATTAATGGGTCCTCAGGTCTTGTTTGTTTTGTGTTGTGTTGTAAGTGGTATGAAGAGTAGTTTGCTAGCAGTGCCTTGTGTGTCGAGGAGTATGTGTGGGTGGACATAGTGACTTGGAAGGTGGTGGCAAGATCAGGCTCAGCAGCATCCTTGGCTACCATGTAAGTGGTAAGTGGTGAGCTACATGAGACCCTGCCTCAAAAGAGAAAAAAATGAATTAAAAGACTATTGTAACCAGTGGTAACTTTGTAATAAGTAAGTTATATGTAGAGTTCCACGTGTAGGTCATTCAGTGAATCTTTTTGTTTGTTTTTGAGACAGGGTTTCACTATGTAGCTCTGGCTATCCTAGAACTCACTAGACCAGGCTGACCTCAAACTCAAGGATCTGCCCACCTCTGCATAGGATTAAAGATACGGGTCCCCACACCCAGGGAATGCATGCATTTTTTTAAAAATTCCATTTTTTCACAAATGAAGCTGATTGCTGCTTGTCAGATATGAAGGAATGAACTGTTTCCTTGTGTAATATCCAAAGAAATGAAAATTACCCATGCTTTCATGTCAAGGAAGGTTTAGCACTGGTGTCTGAACCTAATCCCCTGACCAACCAGGGCTCTTACCTCTACAAAGGTTTAACAGGTGACAGCATTCCACATTCTTTAGTCATTTTTACTATGTCAGGTGTCATTTTTACTCTTAAATATTCTTCCTTTATCAGCGTATTCTTGTAAAATATATGTGTCTAATACAGTTAGCTTTAAAGGAAATTATATTTTAAGTAGAAAATCTTCATATAAATGATCAAAAGAAATATAGTTAAGATAAAATAATATTTATTTAGGTATTATTGTTTTGAAACTAAAGCTTTTTCTCTTACTTTACTGTTAAAAGAAAAGATCAATAATTTCTATTAAAGACAAAACCAGCCAGGAATAGTTGTACTCACTATAATTCTAGCATTTGGGAGAATAAGGCAGGAGGATTGCAAATTTGAAGGCAGCCTGACCAACATAGTAAGAGCCCACTTAACAAACAAACAAGTAAGTGCAGCAGTTTAGATGACATGGGAAGGACTGAAAGAAAAATGACAGTCTCACGGACAAGTCATTATTTCATAGGGGACACCATAGGGGAGAGAGATGTATCACACCAGTGAGCAGACAAGGTGAATGTTGAGGTTTTTTTGTACAACAGTGGTGGTTACGGACTCACTGTGGAAACCAGTGTTGCTAGACATTCATATTGATGAGAGTGTCTGCCCTCCATGAGGCTGGGGAGGAGAAAAGGTTAAGAATGACTGTTAGTGTATACCTGTAGTAGGGATGTCGTTGGCTTTAGAACTAAATAATTGTTATTCTGGACTTTGTCCTCAGCAGTAGTATTTCCCTGGGTACTAAATGCCAACACAGTAGGTACCCTTCAGGCACAGTGAAAGCAAGTCTCCAAATAAGGCTAGGCCTCTAGGGGTAGTTAAGTGTTACTACCCCAACCCAGGAAGAATGGGAAGGTTATTCTAAGCAGAGGGAATGCCTCTACAAATGTATAGAAGGAATAATAAGTGTTTGAAATGCACCTGTCTTTTCTAGAAGAGAAGAAGAAGCTGGTCAGAGATTTTGATGAAAAGCAACAGGAAGCAAATGAAACGGTGAGGACAGGGAGCAAGCACTTGTTTCTTGTACTTGATTTTGATCTTTTCTAGAAATACTATGACTTCATAACAGGTAACCTTTCCCTGTCTTCTGATCTTGATTTTGACTGTTTCTAACTTTTAGGTTCTCTTTTGTTATTGTAATAAAATATTCTGAGAAAAACAACTTAGGGAAGAAGGAGTTTGTTCTGGCTCACAGTTCATGTGGAAGAGAAGTCAAAGCAGTAGGAACTTGAAGCAGTTGATCACATCACAGAGTGATGGTGAATGCATGCTACTGCTTAGCTCCTTTTCTCTGCTCTGTCGAGGATCCTGGGTAGGGAATGGTGCCATCCACAGTGGGGAGTCCTTTGCATTTTTGAGTAGTACAATCAAGATAATCCCCCAGAGATTAACCTAGGCTAACAGGTCTGTCCAGATGTTTGTCTTCTAGGTGATTCTAGATCCTATCAAGTTAACACCACTAACCATTGTACTTAACTAAATGAGGTTTATTGGTGGGGATAGGTGTTGAGCAGGCTTAACAAACACAATTAGGTAAAGTTTGAAGAATTTCTGAAGTACAAGCCTTTGGTGACACATTCCTAGTATGAGTAGTAGGGGCATTCCCATACCTTTCCTGAAGCTGCCCACTGAGATCAATTACTGACTTTATTAAACTTACTAACACAGAAGATATATCATTCACAGGGCATGCATATGTACGTGCACACTTATTTGCATTGTTAGGTATAGAACTTAGGTCTTCATGCATGCTTGGTATTGGTAGGTAGGCATGTTACCACTAGTGCATTCATCAGATACTTACGTTTGTTGTGAAAGTACATGTGTATATGTGGCTGCACATGCATGTGATCTCCTTCTTCAAGTTCCAGCCACCTTGCCATTTCTTTTTCTTTAGTCTTTTTAAAACAGCTTTTCTCACTGCCCTGAAACTTACCAGCCAGCACTGGGACTATAAGTACAGGCTACCATCCTCAGTGTTATTTACATGGTTCTGGACATTGAATTTAGGTCCTCATATTTGCAAGGCAAGCACCTTACTGTCTTTCCAGCCTATCACATGCTTTCTTGAGTGAATGAATGTCTGCTAGAAACGATTTCAGGCACTTAAAGTGGATGTGGCATTTGTGGCCCCTGCCACAAAAATATGCTTGTTATTTTGGATACTTATGCCCAGGTTAGGGGAAAAACCAGGCTCTCTGCTTATCCTTCTGCCTTCCTAGTTGGCAGAGATGGAGGAAGAACTACGATATGCACCCCTGACTTTCCGTAACCCCATGATGTCTAAGCTGCGAAACTACCGGAAGGACCTTGCTAAACTCCACCGTGAGGTGAGAAGTACACCTTTGACAGCCACACCTGGAGGCCGAGGAGAACTGAAGTATGGCTCATATGCCTTAGAAAATGAACATTTGGTAAGTGTTAGCTACTCCTCCCTTAAGGGCTTGTGGTATGAGAACTAGAGGGTTTATGTTATCAATGTATATAGAGGTCTCAGGTTTTTGTTTTCTTACCCTTGGCCTCTTTCCTGCATTTAGTTGCCATTCTCCACTCTGATTGCTGTTCTTTTTAACTCCAATCTGTCTAAACTATATGCCTAGATTTCTTTGTTAGCTTAGATAGATAGGTAGGAAGGTAGATAGGTAGGTAGGTAGATAGATAGATAGATAGATAGATAGATAGATAGAACAGTACTTAGTCTCTACCAAACCTCGAAACTGTTCCAAGCTAGACTCTGTATTTTGACCTGTTGATATAATTCCTTTTCTTCTTGAACTTTTCTTTTTTCATGTAAGTTTTAGAATCATTTTCTTGCGTATACTCCCAACATTCAGATAGATTTTAAGTTTTTGTTTTGTTTTTGAGATAGAGTCTGATATTCTCAAGTAATTATCTCATCACAACTTCCCAAGCAGCTGCTGGTCAGTTAGGTTTTTAATTCATCACAGTATTTTTACAAGGTTAATCCAAGCTTTCTGTTAGCTTAGTAGCAAGATGGCCCCCAAACTGGCAGAGAAAGAGAGAGTACTTCTCAGTAGGGCCATTCTGACCACCAGCTCAGCCCAAGAGACTAATCCCCCCCCACCCCCCCACCCCCCCACCCCCACACACAGGATTTCTCTATGTAACCCTGACTATCCTGGGACTCAGATCTGCTTGCCTCTGCCTCCTGACTGCTCGGCTTAAGAATATAATTATTGATGACATTTTATGCCGTTTGCCTCCTGCTCTGTAGTAAGTTCTGTGAGCTGAGCCCTTCTTGATTATGGGTACCACTCCCATCTCTGTCCATCACTACTGATTCTGCCCTGACTGGGTTGCTTTTGTTGCCATGCTGTGTTTGGGATTAGAGAGAAAATTTCAGAGAAGACTAAGAATTCTTGGGATTTAGGGAACCTTGCTTGAGGTCCAGATTTTCCCTTCCCTGTGAACAAAATCACCAACGTGGTAACTTGAGAGTGCTGTTTGGCATGAGATGATGTACTTTTTGGTGGTATTGGTGGAGTTCACCAACAGATAGAGTCATGGAAGTTTTTTCAAGAATGTATCTCACTTTAAATGACTTCTGTGCTGAGAAAGAATACATTATTTGTGGTCTCTAAGTCCTCAGTACCAGTCAAGTGGGAATCTGGAGTGAATTAATTATTTTCTAGAGTTTTGGAAGTTGGTTGTTTACTTGTGGCGCTATTAAAGTTAAAGGCTAGCCAGGCATGATGGCACACATTTACAGTTCCAGCACTTGGACGTTGAGCCAGGAGGGTCATGTTGAGCATGAAGCCAGCTTCAGTTACAATGAGACTGTCTCAAAAAACAAAAATGAATAAACATTTAAACAAAGAGGTTTAAAGTTACAAGCTAATTGCATTATCAGGTTATTTGCACACACTACCACCTTCTCACTCAAGTCTGGATGCTGACTGAAGTTGCTAGTAACCAGTTTATAACCAGTAACAAGTAACCAGTAACAAGTTTATAATGGCGTTTAACTGGTCCACAAGGAAAATGCTCCAATTTTTTTCATTCTTTTTTCAGAAGTGTAACAGGAAGTAGGATGTACCTGCTTCAGTCTGTGACCTTGAACAGGATCTTATGATTCGTTTGAATCTTTGATTCAGTTTTAAAAACAGAGCTGACCAGCTCTTCATGCCCATTGCAGCTGAATACTCAGTCACCTTTGCATTGGAAATATTTTTTTTAAAGTATTACATCTATTCAGGTATGGTGATACCTTGTGAGTTGAAGCCAGGCTGGTCTACATAGTAAGTTCCAGGTTAGCCAGGACTACACAATAAGACCCTGTCTCGAAAAAAATTCCAATTCTGAGGGATCTGATACCCTCTTCTAAGCATCCATGGGCACCCTGGTGCACATGTACACATGCATGAATAAATCTTTAAGAATGCTTTTATTTGCTGAACATCTATTGATGTTCATTTCTTGTCATGATTCTCTTGAACAATAAATATTAACATAATATTACCTTTTCTCAGGTATAAGTAATTTAAAGATGATTTAATTTATTGGGAGGATGTATATATGTTATATGTAGGTACACTATTGTATACATAGGACTTCAGCAGAAGTGCCCTAGAATCAGTTCCCTGCAGGAAGAAAGGAAAAACTGTAATGAGAGTCACAAGGAATGTATTGACAATAAACTTATAATGGAAGTAGCCTAACACTTTCCTTCCTTACTCCTATCAGAATCGGCTACAGTCTCAAAGAGCATTACTTCTACAAGGCACGGAAAGCCTGAACCGGGCCACCCAAAGCATTGAGCGTTCTCATCGGATTGCCACAGAAACTGACCAGATTGGTACAGAAATCATAGAAGAGCTAGGGGAGCAACGAGACCAGTTGGAACGTACCAAGAGTAGAGTAAGTCTGGGCAATGTGTAAAATAGGAGGGTCCTCCATACCCAGATCCTATACTAAAGTCAGACACTACAGCAGTTCTGAATTCTGGGAATAACTCTTTGCTTCTCTCCCTGGGAATAACAACCCCCTCCCCTTTTCACAATTTTTAAATTTCCTTGGCTTAAAGATTCCTCATTAGGATTAATTTTACAGAGCTAAAGGAGATGGGTTTGTCAATAAAAGTCAATACAGATGTCCATGCATTTGTAACCCCAGAGTTTGGGGATGAGGATTAGAAACAGTTGGATCTTTGGAGCTTGTTGGCCAGCCAGTGAACTGAGAGATCTTTCTTAATAAGGTGGTGTAGCCAGTCCTTTGCTAGTTTGTGGGTCCTTCTTCTACCCTTTGCTACCCTTTCAACCCCCAAACACTAGATAGAAGAGAAAAAGGGGAAGAGAGGAAAGGTGGTGATGTCACTGTTAGGCTACTTCCTGCTGAGTAGGGGTGTAGAGCTTCTTGTGTCAAGTTTGATCTTCATCAAGATATCTGATTTCTTCTTCTCATCTCTTTGTGTATAACTACTTGAGAAACCATGATCAACAGCCAACCAACAAAAAACAACCCATTAAATTCATTTGATTTCTTTGCATCTTAACAAAGACCTTTTTAATACCCATGTTCAAATTCTATAGAATTTTTTTGAAAGAAGGAAATGATCTAGTATTTTCTCTTTCAGCTGGTAAACACAAATGAAAACTTGAGCAAAAGCCGAAAGATTCTTCGCTCAATGTCCAGGAAGTAAGTTTCAAAAAAACCCACAAATTCTTGACATCTAATGTATTTCAACTAAGAAAACTTAAACCAGTATCTTAACAAATGCCCTGGTAAATTACTTTAGTGCTACTCAAGCACTCTGCTCGGCACTCAGCAACCAAAGGAGAATGTAGTTTGTATAGTTAACTATCTCAGGATAAGGTCCTTTGTTAAATTCATAGGTTGTTCCACCATAAAGTAGAGGAAAACCTGTCTGCTGAACAATGTCAGTCCCAGTTTCTGTCTCTTAGAGGAGACCTAAGGAACTAGTAGAGCTTTTCTACTCCCTGGGACATGTTTGTATCACCTGATGTGTGAGCATGGAGAGTGCTTAGTTCTTGCCTTTCATGGCAGTCCCTTTTTGGGAGTCCTGTCTTGTTAGCAAGAAATACTTTAAAAAACAAACCAAGCTAGCAGCAGGTAAAATGGTTGTGGCACGAGCCTGACCTGATGGGAGAGAGCCATCCCCAAAGTTGTTCTCTGATTGCCACAAGTGAACTGTGTAGTATATACATACCTGTGTTCACGAACTTAAAAAACTAAACAAAAAACCAACCGTGAGCTGAGTCCTGACAGCAGTAAACGCACGGCCAAAGGGAGGCAGTGACATTGGGGCTAAACTGGGGACCTAGAGTGAAATGTGAGTGGACAAGAGCTTCAGTAGTCTGTTTGTAGGAGGAGCAGTGGGATTCCCCAAGCACTAGTAAATTCTTCCTTAAGTAAAGAGAAACAGATGATAATCTGAAGTAAATTTTTGGATAGTGACTGTTCAGGTAGTGGAGCAGAGGGAAAAATAGGGGAGAGTAAGAAGGGAGAACTTTACAAGACACTGAAAAGCAGTTCTCAAGACCACTAGTTACTCATCTAAAAGCAGGACCCACCTGTGAGCTGAATTAGCTTTGGTACTAAAGAGTCTACCCCAAACCTTGTTTCCAGCGTGTACCCGTAGTGTATGCACGGCTAACAGGACCATATTTAAAACAGCAGGACAACAAGTGGAGGGGTTTTTTAGAGTCAAGAAGTCATATTTACGTTTTAGTATTATATTCCTGCTTCCTGAATTTCTGTGACGTAGTCAGTGTTGTCCCTCACAGCTAAGAGTGTCATGATTTGTCACCGTCCTAAGGACTTAGTGCTTACTGCTACTTGGCTGTGTAGACAAACTCAAACTCCATCTGCCTCACTGTATCTCCCATTAGAAACAGCTAGAAACAAGGTTGCCCAGACTCATATCTGCTTACTCTGCTTGTCTTTATAGAGTGATAACCAACAAGCTGCTGCTCTCCGTCATCATCTTGCTGGAGCTAGCCATCCTGGTTGGTCTGGTGTATTACAAATTCTTCCGACACCACTGAACTTCTGTAGGGAAGGCATTGTGGACCAGAATCTTGACTCTGAATGAATGGTATTAGGGATGTTATATGTTGCTGCTGTGGGCAGTTGAAGAATGTATTGTCTTGTCAGACTATGGGAGGGAGGGCAGTGGAAAACCACATACATGTGAAGGAACAGCAAGAAGACCAGTATGATATACTAAGGTAATAAATTCTGTTTATGACTCCTCCAAACTTACATGTATAACATTAAGAGCTTGTAAACTTCAGAAACAAACAACAAAAACCACATTTACAGTAGTAGTATTGGTGACCAAAATAGAGAAGGGAATTTTACAGTGTGAGAGTGCACAGATGTTCTCATTAAGGCAATATTGATCCAGACAGCCATTTAATATCTGTCCCTTTAAATGCCTTGCAACTCTAGAATGCCATTGTGAAAGGTGCCAGAGTACAGTATTTCCTAAATTCTCACATATTCTTCATTTTCTGATTCATGTGGTGAACTAGGAGTAGGAAGGTGATCATAGACAATGTGTCCTCCTTCTCTTGTCTGGCCAAAACTTGAAGCAATCACGTCCACTGCTAGGCTGGCTGTAGCCTTGGCCTCTTCCTCAGAAGTAGCCAAATGAGGATTGACCTCAACAAGATCCAGAGCTGACAGCAACCCTGGAACAATAAAAGGTAGAAGAGCTTAAAACACGCCCTGGCTGCTACTTACACTGAGGGTTGTCCCACCTCATAAAAACAAGTCATTTTCCAACATAAAATGACCTAGATCAGAAAGCCCTCTGCAGTCTGGGACGATGGCTCTGTAGGTGAAGGTGCCTCAGCTAAGCCTGAGAATATCAGGCTCCACATGATATTAAGAGAGCCAGACCAGCAAGTTGTCCACTGATCTCCACATGTACTCACCACTCCACAAACACAGGGACACAAAAGTAACTTTAACAACAAAAACACCCAGGCAGTGGTCCACACACTTTTAATCCCAGCATTCCGGAAGCAGAGGTGGGTAGATCTCTGAATTCAGGCCCAGCCTGGTCTATGAAATGAGTTCTAGGACAGCCAGGACTACACAGAAATTGTGTCTCAAAAACCCAACCAACCAAACAAAAACAAACAAAACGTGAGGGGCTTACAAAACTCGGCAGTTAAGAGTACTTGCTCTTCTGATCGAGGACCCAGGCTAGTTCCTAGCACCCACATGGTGGCTCACAAGTTTCTATTACTTTTAATCCCAAAAGATCCAACATCCACTTTGGGTTTCCTTGGGCACCAACCATGTGTGCACATCTATATATGTAAAAAAAAACATGTACACAGCCATACAAACATTTAAAGCCCATTGTGTCTCATCCTCTTGACTACACATTTAAGTTAAAATAACTGTTAGCACAGAACAATTATAAAATCTACTCCTGATCCAACTACTTTAATAGGTAAGCATAGTTGTCAGGATTGTAGGCACCTTGTCTGTTTGGAGGTTTTATTGGTCCAGTACTAAGGACTAAAGCAGGGAGCAAGGTCTTTATGCATTTTTTTTTTTTTTTTTTGGTTTTTCGAGACGGTTTCTCTGTGTAGCCCTGGCTGTCCTGGAACTCATTCTATAGACCAGGATGGCCTCGAACTCAGAAATCCACCTGCCTCTGCCTCCCAAGTGCTGGGATTAAAGGCGTTCGCCACCACCGCCCAGCGTCTTTATGCATTCTAAGCACGTACTTTACCACTGAGCTGTGTCCCAGCCCATCAGTCTTTTTCTTTTATCCTTTCATATAAGAGGTGTGTGTGTGTGTGTTATGTGGAGGACAGAAGGCAACCTTGGATGTTGGTCTTCGTTTCTGCTTTGAGGCAAGGTCTCAAACATGCCAGGGTAGCTGGCCCTCAAGTTTCTGGGGAGTCTCCTGTCTCCATCTTAGCACAGGATTACTGGTGTGTGCCATCTCTAGGGATCCAAACTCAGGTCTTCACGTTTGTGCAACAATTGCTTCACCACTTAGCCATCTTCCTAACTTCACCATCAGTATCTATTGAGGCAACACCACATGCCCAGAAGTATAGCTGTTGCTGTAAACTTTTTTTATTTTGAGACAAGGTCCTGCTATATCCCAGACTAGCCTCAAACCGTCAGTCTGCCTGCCTCAGCCTCCTGAATGGCATTTACTCCCAAAGTTGGCCCAAACTTCATGACTGAGTTCTCAGAACAGGTTCCACATATGACATATTTGTCTTTTATCTGACTGACCCAGCACCTCAGCATTTGCTCAAAGAAAAGATCCAGCCGTATGCTGACTGGTTCAATCTGGGTTTCAGTTGCCTAATCTGAGGGTTTGAATTTGTGCCCAAATCCTCAGCATTGTTCCTTTGTTTGGAGTGGGCTAAAGGAAAGAACTTAATTCATAACTGACTTCACTTCTCTCCCTCCTTATCTGGCGTACTTCCCCTGAAATTTTTAACTTAAGACTTACTCTGGGTAATCTACTTCTTAAAGAGTGATCTGAACAATCAATAACACAAGTATTTAAGAACATTTAGGCTGGGGCCGGGCGGTGGTGGCGCACGCCTTTAATCCCAGCACTTGGGAGGCAGAGGCAGGAGGATTTCTGAGTTCGAGGCCAGCCTGGTCTACAGAGTGAGTTCCAGGACAGCCCGGGCTACACAGAGAAACCCTGTCTCGAAAAACCAAAAAAAAACAAAAAACAAAAAAGAACATTTAGGCTGGCTGTAAAGTCATATAAGGTATATTCTAATACCTAATGGTTCATTTATATTATATTATGGTACATGACAAACTCTCCAATGTTTCTTAAAATCTTAGTAATATATAGTTGAGTGTATTGTACAAAATCACAGTAACCAAGAATGTTAACATTTCATTGTCATCATTTCCTGCACAGGAACCTGTATCCCTTAGTAAATTGTGTCTTATTCCCAATGGTTGAACCTAGCATCTCTAGCATATCCTAAGTAGTAATCAAGAGGGTTTGCACCATCAAAAATACATATTGCCTATGTTTCCAGACTGTTGCCATCCTACAGGTTAGTTTAAGCAAATTGCTGTCTTTGTTGACAATATCATGTCAACAAAACAAGGAAGCACAAGACACACCACTGCCACAACTGCTTGTAAAGGTTATTAACTCCTCTTGAATGAAGCAACAGAAACACTGAACTTCTGAGTTTGCTGTTAACTGTCACTGTTTGTGAGTCTAAGAATAAGTCTGTCTTCCTATAGGCAGATCTAATAGGCAGTTCTCACCTAAAGTTACAGCAGATGCTAAGGACCCCATCCCCATCTCTTTTCCAGCTAACTAAGGGTCCTTATATGGCTGGTGAGATGGCTGAGAAGGGCAAAGGCTTCTGCCACTAATCCAATAACCTGAGTTCTATTTTCAGGACCAACATGCAGAAGAGAGGTGACTACTACGAGTTGTCTTCTACACACATACACACATAATAAATACTTTCTAAAGCGTTTCTTGTCTGTTGTGAGGTGTGCACCTTTAATCCCATCACTTTGGAGGCAAAGACAGGCATATCTCTGAGTTAAAGGCTAGCCTGGTCTATCTAAGTGAAACCCTGCCTGAAACCAAAAAAGAATCCTTGTAGGTCTTTGAATCTTGAGGTTGTTTGCTTCTGTCTCATGAAATGATTGTTGAGGTTGTATCATGTGGTAGTTATTCTTAATAATCTGGAATTCACCTTAATCATGACCTTAGTGACCTTCAGCCTTCATCAGCCATTTCTCTAATAGCATCTTTCTTATTAAAGTTACCAACAAGCTCCAGTAGGAGGCTTATATCTGATTAAAAAGGAAAAAAAGATACTAACTTAAACTGTCTTCCAGATGGAGTCTGGGGAGATAGCTCAGTCAGTAGAGGGCAAGCATGAGGACCTGAGCTCAAACCACAGAACCTATGTAAGAAAAGCCAGGCATAATGCCATGAGATTGCAGTTCCAGTGTTAGGGAGGCTGAGCTTAGAGCTCATTGGCTAGCCAACTTGCCCAATCACTGAGTTCCATACAAGTAAGAGATCCAAGAAACAAGATGAATGGCACCTGAGAAATGACAGTTGACGTTGACCAATTAAAAAAAAAATTTTTTTTTCAAGAAATGGTCTGAAAAGCTGGAGATGGGGGTGCACATCTGTACTCTCATCACCTGGGAGATCAGGATACAGAATTCAAAGTCATCCCCTCCTCAGCTACATGAGTTTCAAGTCACTCTTAACTACATGAGATCTTGTCTCCAAAAAAAAAAAAAAAGGATTTGAGACAAGCTTAACTCCAAATAATTTCCAGCTGACCCAACAACCCCTTAAACTTAGAGAAAGTGAGCTGCTACTTGGCTTGTTTCCTTAATTTGCCTTTAGGCAGCTTAGGCACAGGAAGTGCGTATGTGACATTATGTTCCGTATACTAAATCTGTTGTGTGTGATTGACATAATTTTCTGTGTGGTATTAGCGTACTTTAGTATAGTCCCAATCCAAAGATGTCTCTAAATATCTATCTATATTCTCTATTAGCTATATGATTCTGAGCTATAAAAGTTTAGCCAAAAGCAGAGTGACACAGAAAAGATCTCCTGCAGAAAGAGATTTCGGCATGTTTCATATTCATTCACACACACACACACACACACACACACACGTGAACACACATGAAGAACAGGCCACATACCTGTATTATGTATTTCTTCAGAAATATACACTCCTTCTCTGTAAGTTAATCCCCCTACAACAGGGGTTCCTGTGGCTGGAGCCAGTTTAGGGTCAAATGCATCAATATCAAAACTTAGGTGGATTGGCCTCTGTCTCCTGGAAAGGAAAAAAATGAGAGACTATGTTATACTTGTAGTCTTCATTCTGTGGCTACAATTTGATTTGTTCTCATCCTGGGGCTCCGGTGATTCAGTGTATGTCTAGATTTCTATCCCTGGAAGTAACCAAGATTGACCTATTAACTTCTTGCATAGTACTTTAAGATATTGCCATTTTTTCTGCCTGCTTCAGAAAACCTCTAGTGCATTTTTCTGGGTTTCCTAGGGTATTGCTGCCTCTCAGGAATGCTTCACTTCTGTCATACATGAATTAAGTTAGCTTCATTAGGTTAGAGTCGTTGAATGAACATAATCCAGTTTAAAGCCTGCAAATTTATCTTCCAAGTCTAACTTGAGTGCAGGATCCTGTGACTAAAGCGAACATCAACATCCTTGTAGCAAATAACTAACTTCTTGGCAGCTTAGAGAAAGAGTTGATGGCAGTTCTGATATCGACCACCCAGAAGAGAAGCCCCATGGGAAAATGAGCCTAACTAGTGTGTAATTTTATGCTTAATACAGAATTCGGAAGAAGCAGTACAGTAATGAGGTTAGGAAGAACGGACCACTGGAACAGTGATGAAGGCTTCTCAATCAAAAGACACAAAATCAAAAACAAATTTATAAGAAGCAGGACGGGTCACTGACTTGAGCCCTCCCAAATTTAGAAGAATATGCTTTATGATTGATACTGTCCCTCTCTGAAGTATTTGAAAGCATACATGTACATGGTTTACTTTCACTTGAGAAGTGAAATTACTATGCTCAAGGTATGGGCTTAAGTGAGCTGGTCTCCCAGAGTTTGCCCTGCCTCCTTCTGAGACCTAGAAATAGATGCTGGTGTCATTTCTTACTTGCCAATCAGCCGATCAAATGTCTGTTCCATGACCTTCTGGATACCAAGTCGATCAATATCTCTCATGGAAAAATACTGGATGTCATAATTCTTTAAAATAAAACTGGCAAGATAAAAGGGAAGACTCTAGTTTTAAAAGCTTTTAATGTATATTTAGGGACTCTGACCTTTATATTGACCTAAGACAGATAGGCAGGACAGGCTCAAAGCTTAACCGTTCTGCATCAGCTTACTGTTCTGGAGGATCCACATCTCTTAGGCCAATGTACACAATACTTGGGGAAGAGAGGCAAGGTTTGATCCAGGAAAACCCTGGCAGTTGTGGTACCTGTGAAGACAGGAATGAAGCAGTCAGTCAGAAATCCTTATTCTAAGATAATCACATGTGCTCCCAGAGTATACTCCCAGGAGTCTCTGGAAAACCATCCAGTGAAATGATTCAGAAGGGCAGCTGTAAAATAATACATGTTTCCTGAGGATGTAAAAACATCTCTTCTAAGGTGGTGCTGGTTCCCCATTAGCTACCGAAGTAGCAGGAATATGCTGCTTAGCCTTTCCCAAGCCAAAGGCTCATTACAGATTGAGCCTTTGTTCTGGCTTAGCTTTGGCTTCTTGCTGAGCAGAGAGTCTCATCTGCCTAACAAAGACTTCCTTGGCTTTTGAGGAGCTCAGAATTTTACCTAATTCTGCACAGTGACTTTTAGCCTCTAAATCAGTGTGTTTTAGAGTGTGACTTCTGACCTAAGTCGTTGGGGTATGGAACAATCCACTACTACAGTTATCACCTACTACTACAAACTTAGTTTCTTAAATGATTATGCACCTCATGGAGAACAAAGACCTAGTTATTTTTGTAGCCCTCGCATCTAGTTAACTGCTAGATCTTAGTAATATAAATAAAGGTGAAAGAGTTAGGTAAATCAAATTCAGCCCATCCTTCATTCAAATCTCAAAGCCCCAGGATAACCATGCAAGCCATTCACCTTCTCATTTGGGCCCCGATTACCTTATCTTGTAGTTCTCTGACGAGAAAGGAAAGTGGCTGTCCATGTATATTTCCAGATACAGTGGTGAGGGGTGTATTAATGTCAGCATGAGCATCAACCCAGATGACACAGAGATCTGGGCGGTGCCGGGCGTGGCCGATAATGGTACCTATTGCCAGACTGCAAAGAACAAATATAATAATCTTCAAGGCCCTCTACTTGGCAAACAGCTCACTAACAGATAACCTCAGCCAACATTGCTTTATACTCTGTCCCCAGGGCAAAGTCAGGGTCTAGCCTGAGGCTGGTTTACAGTGAGACAAAAGTCCCTTAGTTGTACTTCCCAAAGAAAGTGAATTAGACCGGAGAAAGGTAAAGCTTTAAAGAGTCAGTGCTCCAGTCCCAGGGGACCCAACTCCTCTTCTGGCCTCCGAGGACACCATACTCATGGTGTACAGACATACATGCAGGCAGAACACACATGCACATAAAATAAAATTCCAAGTTGGGGAGGAAAAGCAGTGCTGGTGACTGGCTGTCCCTGCAGGGTGACACGGGTCACAGCTGCTCATGTTAATTTGTCAATTATCACTAGCCCAGAAAAGGAGCTCAAATATTAACCTTTGTCCTGTGAATGAAATTTAGTTGAGCAATGGGGTCTTGTCTGTAACGACTTGCAGAAAGGAAGCCTCATCTTTTTAATTCTAACTTCCAAGGAATCTGGTACACTAGAAGGTTTTTGCCGTTTGGTGGCAATGGCATCTCGCATGTTGCCTAGGCTGGTGTCTACAGAACTCACGCAGTCCTCCCACCTTTGCTTCCCAGGTAGCTTCGGCTGCAGGTGTGCACCACTACATCCAACCTATATTAACTTTCTAAAGAGAAAAATTAGGAAGTAGATTTGCAGGTGTAGCTGCGTGGCCCTGCATTTGCCTTAGTATGTGTGAGGCCCTGAGTTTAATTCCCAGTACAACACACACAATCAGAAAGCTATAAAAGTTCATATGTAACACTGCTGAAAAACCGAAAAGGGGACTGTTAGACATTAAAGTTACAAAGCAACCCCTACTGTGCTCCTATACACCACTGAATAAACGGCCATTCAAGTTAGCCAGGCGTTTCTTCCCTCTGCTATAACAGCCTCAGTCTTAGTTTTGAACTGAGAAATAGTTAAGTAACCTGGTTGCAGTATATATAGCTATAGACAAAAAGAAAAACTAAAGGCTGTGGCTGTCACACTGATGAGATCTCCAGTGAGACAAGACCAGGAGGAAAAACAAAACAAAACAAAACAACAATAAAAACCAAGAAAAAGCATTCAGAGATGGGATGGAGCTAGGAGGCAAGAGAACTGCCCTTTCCTCTGGTTGAGTCCATTGAGTGGCCAGTCATCTCTAGAGAACCTGAGTCTGACCTGAGTTCTTTTCCGACCTGAATTTCAATTCCTAATGAAGAATCTACTTGCTTCTGAAGCTGGAGCAAGGTTTAAACTTCTGATAGTTATCTAGAAAGTTCTCTGAGCACCTCAGGGAAAATTGCTAGGCTGAGTCAAAAAGAAAAACAAAGTGGATTTGAATGCCAGCTCTGCTACTTCCTGGGGCTAGGCCTTGAACAAGCTATTTAACCTCTGTCCCTCAGAGCTTCTAGCAATAAATGAGATAAAGCTGTATCTCCCTCAGGACATCATTAGGATTGACTAACTGAAAGTATCAGTAAGTGTTCACTACTACTACTGCAATACCTCTTTCCACTTCACTGCTTAGCTCACACCAGACTCCCTGGTGGAATCTGGCTACACTATCCCAGACCTCTCCCTCTGAAATTCTATAGTATTCAGTATTTTTTTCAGTCTTTCATTTTACATGTATTTGTTTTAGTCCTCATAGGTCTCAGTTGAGCATTCTCTCATACTTTGAGAAACTAATTCACTAGGACTGACCATGTCCATATTAGAGAAAAAAATGTGTTCATATGTCAAGGAAGGATTGCTAACAAATCAACTAGTGGAAATGCTAATAAAAGCATTTGAATTCAGTTTATGGATCCTATCAGTTCTCCAACACAGCCATATGAACCTTGCTTAGTCTACCCCTGCACTTGCTCCCTCCCTGTGCTTGCTGGGTTGAGTGTGCATAGTCTCTTCTGTGGTGTGGTTTTTCTCCAAGTAAGAACACTGAAAGAAGCTAATCACTAAGCCCAGCTTACCTGTGGTCTCCTCCCACGGTGACACAGCTGTAGCCACCTGACACAGCTCTACTAACCACCTCAGCCAGTTCCTGGTTGGCAAGGCCCACTGAGCGAGGATACACGACCAGATTATTGTAGGGGTCATCTTTGGGGACATTAGTAAAACTCAAGTCTCCAAAGTCTTTTAGGTGGCATCCTGCAACAGATGAAGAACAACAGAATGAACCGTTTGTGCCATTCCAACGTCTGCTGCCCTGGGCTACAAGTAAATTACTCAGGACAAAGTGGTGACATGTCATACTCAATTTGTCCAACAGTTCCACATGTCACCTGCTAGTAAGGTAAGCCCTTTTATGAACACCATTTTCCAGAAGCTTCACTAGCCTAAGAATCACCAAATAGGTAGCAAGCAAATAGACTTCACATCTCAAAATTATAAAGTGGAATTAAAATAAAAAACTCATTAGGATATAAAAAAAATTAAGTGGTTTTCAGGACTAATTGTTTATTTTCAGGACAAAAGTACTTGTGTAGAAATTCTCATGGCCCTGGTTTGATTCTCAGCAATGCAACAAAACAAATTCTCAAATATATTTTTTCTGGAATAAAAGGTCATGAGCTAAGGCTGGAGAGATGTCTCAGAGGTTGAGAGCACTTTCTGCTTTTTCAAAGGACCAGAGTCATGTACCCAGCACTCACATCAGCTGTCTGTAACGACAGCTCCAGGAGATCTAGTGCCCTCTCCTGTCTTCTTCAGGCATCACAGCACATACAGCATATACATACATACATACATACATACATACATACACATACACACATACATACATACATACATACATACATACAAATAATATGTCTCTTTTAAAAAGTCAGGAGCTGGGAATGTAACTGGTGGAATATTACCTAGCATTTACAAAGTCCTAATCCCAGCACTTGAGATGTAATTGCAGGAGGATCAGAAGTTGTCTGTCACCTTGGTTACATAAACAAGCTCAAGGCCAGACAAGGTTACAAGACTTGTCCCAAAATAATAACAAATCAATCAGAGGACATAAATAGAGAAATTATCTAACATTTATTTGTTACAAGGGCTTAGGCACTGATCTAGGTGCTTATCATACATTTTTATTTCAAACTCAGAATAATGAGGCAACTGAAATAATATTTACTGTATGGATGAAAAAATATCAGAGAAGGAACCTGCCCGCGGTTACACTCATTCTGAGTGCCAAAGTCAAAGCCTATAGCTAAGACATCTGGAAGGCGTTTGATTTTTGTTACTGTTCTTGTTTTGGTTTGTTTGTTGAGACAGGATCTTACTGTGTATCCCTGGCTATCCTGGAACTCTTTATATAAACCAGGTTGGCTTCAAACTCAGAGATCCACCTGTCTCTACCTCTGGAGTGGTGGGAAACCATACACCTTAACATTTGCAAAGGTCAGTTAAAGATCTGGGTTATGACCAGTGTGATTTCATCATGAATTTAAACTGTATAGTTAGGAGCTTTCCTCTTGAACCCAACTCATTCTAAAGCTGAACTTGGAAAGAATATAAAGATGAGAAGTCTTCACTAGAAACATAAAATCATAAGGCCAAAAATAACCTGGGACGTTAAGGCCAACCTTAATCATCAACAAAAATGGACATTGGAAGCAAAACAGAAAACTATCCTTTCTCAAAAAGATACAACTCAGCTAAAAAAAAAAAGATTTATGAACCTTTTGATCAGTGTACTGTTAAGAAATTATAAAAGGCTGCAAAGGAGATCTAGTCAACTAAAGAAAGAAGAAGCTACAACCAAGAAGGAGACAACTGTGACAACATGCTGAAGATACTGAGAATTGTTCTAGTCTATTGTGGTAAACACCATAACTAAAATCAACTTGGAGAAGAAAATATTTGGCATACACATCTCAAGTCACAGTCTAACACTGAGGGAAATCAGAGCAGGAACTCAGTTCTGGAACCTGGAGACAGGCACTAAAGCAGAGCCTATGGAGGAATGCTATCTTCTCAGTGGCTTACTCATGTATAACTCAGGACCACCTGTCTAGAGGTAGCAATACCCACAGTGAACTGAGCCCTTCCACATCAGTCATCATTCAGGAAAATGCCCCACAACTGGGTATGGTGGTACGTGCCTTTATTCCTAGTACTCAGGAGGTAGAGGCAGGTGAGTTCCAAGCCAGCCTGGGTCATCATAGGGAATTCTGGGCAAGCCAGAGCTACATAGAGAGACCCTGTCTCAAAAAAGAAAAAAGAAGAGGAGGAAGAGGAGGAGGAAGAGGGGGAAGAAGAGGAAGAGAAGAAGCAGGAGGAGGAGGGGGGAGGAGGAGGAGGAGGAGGGGGAGGGGGGAGGAGGAGGAGGAGAAGAAGGAGAAGAAGGAGAAGAAGGAGAAGAAGGAGAAGAAGAAGGCCCCCATAGACTTGTATACGAGCCAGTCTAATGGAAACAATTCTTAATTGGTAGTCCTCCTTCCTAGATGACTCTTGCTTGTGTCAAACCAACAGAATAACCAACCAGCCCAAGAACCAACAGAAAAAATTACCAAATAAAACCGCTGTTTTAAAAGGTTTGTGGGTAGGGGCCTCCTGGTGAGATGGCTCAGCAGTTAAGAGCACTTAACTGCTCATACAGAGGACCCATATTGAGTTCCTAGCACCCACATGGGTGACTCAAAACCTCTTTGAACTCCAGTTCGAGATGATCTGACATCTTCCAGCTCTTGCACATACATGGTGTACATACACATTAGAAAAGTTTAGAGAAGGGCTGGGCAAAATGGCAATAGAGTAAAGGCCTTGTCTCCAGCCAGACAACCTAAGTCTGATCTCTGGCTCTGGAATATATATGGCAGGTGGAAAGAACCAACTCCCGAAAGTTGTCTTCTGACTTCTACACATGTACCACACATGTGCTCATATATACAATAAATGTAAAAAGTAAAAACCATTAAGTTTGAATATTCACAGCCAAAAAAATAATAATTTTTTTCCAAGCCTGTGTGGCTGGAGAGGTGGCTAAGAGCACTTGCTGATCTTCCAAAGGAGTTCCCATCCCAGTACCCACACTGGGCCACACACAGTCTTCTCTAACTCTAGCTTTGGGGGGATCTGAATTCTCTTCCAGTTCCCTAGTCACCTGAACATACTTGCTACACTAGAGAAGGTGTAAAATTCCCTAGAGCTGGAGTTACAAAAAGTTGTGAAGCCAATGCATATACTGGGAACTGAACCTCAGTTCTCTGGAATAGTAAAGTGCTCTGAACTGCTGGGCCGTCTCTGCAGATCAGCTCCAATGATTGCTGTTTTAGAATGTTTCTGCCTCTTGTTAACCACAGAACCTTCCTTAACCACATCAAGCGTGAGGTCCTTAATGTGGTATATGAAACTGGAGCATACCTGGAGTTTTAAATACTATAATATCTACTATTAAAGGCACGATGACTATTCTTGATTGTCAACTTGTCTACATCTTGAATTAACAAAACCCTAATGGCTTCATAAACCTGTGAAGGAATTTTTCTTAATTAAATATTTTGATGTGGGAAGATCCATTCAGATCTTCAAGGTGGGAAGATACACCTTTAACCCAGATCTTTTGAGGTGGGAAGATCCACCTCTAATCTGGGTCATATCTTCTCCTGGAAGCCTCTCTAAGGACATGGGAGAAAGAAGAGTTTGTTCATTCTTTGCCTGCTTGCCTTCACTTTGCCAGCACATCCATTCCTTTGAAGTTATTGGAACCAAGTTCTTCAGGATTCCAGTGTATACTGAAGACCAGTTGAGGCATCCAATTTCATGGACGGAATTCTTGGACCTTCTATTGGTAGACAGCCATTGTTGGACTAACTAGACCATAACCTGTAAGCCATTCTAATAAATCTCCTTTATATATATTCTACAATGAGTATATATGTATTCATTCTGTAAGTACTGTTTCTCTAGAGAACTCTGACTAATCAAAGGGTTATAATATGTTAATATTAACTTTCAGAACTACTTGCCAAACCTTTAACTCATAGAAATCTTCCTATGACCAATAAGAAAACAAGGACATTAATATTTCAGTGGATAAGATTAAGTAATAGAACTTAGGGAACACTCAAGCCCAGTCAAGGATGCCTGGGCATAAACGGAGATAAGCCTGACAGAAAACAGTATTCTCTCACTTAAATGCACTTAACCAGAAAGGAGCCGCACAAGGTTTACAAGGAATCTGCCAATCTTACAGCAGTACTCCAAGGAAGAGAGACTGCATTTTATGGGAGGATTTTGGTCATTAAATGTGCAACTCATGTTGTAGCTAAGCTGTAACTCTGGGTTAGAACAATTGCTTAGCATGCACATGACCCCGGATTTGATCCGACACCAATCAGCTGCTGGAGGTAGTTCAACAGATTCACTTATGTGTGAATGTGGACTCTCAGATTACCAGCTCTAGAGGACTGGATAGATGCCCCAGTGGTAAATAGCACTGGCTGCCCTTCCAGAAGACCTGGGTTCAATTCCCAGCACCCACATGGTAGCTCACAACTGTCTATAACTCTAGTTCTAAAGGATCTAATGCCTCTTTTGATCTCTGTGAGTACCAGACATGCAGGCAAACCACTGGTACACATAAAAGAAATCTTTCTGTTTTGTCTTTAGAGAGATTACCCACTACTCACTGTCTCCTCACCAAACAGCTTTCTTGTTTTCCTGCTTACTTCCCAGGTGCCTCACATACCCACAAGGGCTTCCTGATGGTGCATGTTGGGAGGGCTATTTCTCAATCTAATTATGCCAGCTGCATGCAATTTTGATAATTTACATGTCAACATGAGTCTGGCTATGAAAACCTGACAAGCTCTGCCTTGGTTTCCACAACACTAGGAGGCAGACCCTGAAGGGGATTCGATCTTGAAAAGGTGTAACTACCTCTCTAACTCGGCCCTTTAATATTCACAATGTAAGTACCAGGTCAAGAGTAGGGATGCTGACTGCCTGAGTCAAGGAATGGCCCTCTGCAAGTACAATATGTATCAATACTGTCTTGCTGTGCATTTTCCCCCTCCCTTATAGACAGTAGAAATTCTTTGGAAAAAAAAATGAATCTAATGGTATAGGCTCCCATGTTACTCCTCAAACCTGACAATTTATTATTGAAGGCCTTTATGCATAATACAAGATTATGAGGTGGAATAGGCTAAGTTGCTGCAGCTAACTACTCAAAACATACTTCAAATACAGTCGTATTTGTTTACCATCCAGGTAAACAGCAGACTTTCATTTGTGCAGTGATTCAGGGACCTGGTTTTTGGCTTTGTCATACCTAGGGCTTTGCTCTTGTGTGTCTAAGGATAGATCTCCCCAGGTTCAAGACAGCAGGAACAGAAAAAGGCATGGAGAAGGCCCTTTCAAACCTATGAGGTACACCACAAATTGCAATACCTACAGCAGATATTGCTCACAGAAAGGGACCAGCTCTCCAGAACAACCTGTCACTACATATCACAAAGCCAGTGCTTCAAAGGCTGAACTAACTGGGCAATGAAGTCCTGTCACATCCACCAAGCTCATCTGACCTCTCACCATCAGATCTCTTAAATCATTCTGACAGCCTTTAATGTAACCAGCAGAATGCAAACAGTGCTTTCCAGGACTTTGTTAAATCCCAGAGCAGTAGCTCTTTATCTGCAGAACAAACTTATTTCACTGGGTCAAAAAATGTATTGACTGTAATGGCCCCTGTTTTAATTAGTAAACATATATTTGAGCCAGGCATGATGGTGTGTCTCTTGAGTTCCAGCTCTAGTTTGAAGCCACATGGTCTATGTAACAGTTGCAGGACAGCCAGGACTACATAAGCAGACTCTACATTTAAAAAGAAATGTTTGGGCCTAATAATGACTTAGGATTCATGGTCTGAAACTATAAGCAAATACTCTGGGGCAAGAGCCCCAGCCCTGTCACCAGAAGTCACAGAGGAGTGCTATCAAAGGACAGTGACTTTCTAAGCCCTTCCTGCAAATTGTGTTTAAATAGTAACAAGAATTAACATAGTAACAAGTAAGGTGGCAGGCCAAGGGAAATACAGGTCACATGAGACATCTTTCTGGGTTTTCTCTCCACCCTTCCTCTTGTGCTTTCTTTGAAACTAATGTTGTAACCTAAAACTTCCCAAAACTTGTTTATCATATGCCTGCGTCATTTCATGAAACAACTTTGGGCAAGAAGAGCCTAACAGGGAGAGACATACAGTAAATAAATGAAATCATTAAAAGATAAAAAATAAATACACTTGCTGTTTGAGTTGCTGACTTGAGATTTATTTTTTTAAAAAATCACATGGGGGCCTAGAGAGATGAGTAAGGGGTTAAAAGTACTTACTGCTTTTGCAAAAGACCTAGCTACGATGCCCAGCACCCACATGGCATCTCACAACTGTCTGTAACTTCAGTTCCAGGGGATCCAGTGTTCTCTTGTGACCTCCTCAGGCATCAGGCACACGCATGGTGCAATCCACACATGCAAGCAAAACATCCATTCATATAAGGAAAGTTAATTTTTTTCTAACTTATTACATGAATTTTGGCTTGGATTGGGGGCTCTGAAATAGCCCCAAACATTTCTTCTGGTTTGTATTACATATTTTACGTGAAGGAGCATTTTCAAAGTTGACTATAGAATAAAATCAATAAATATCAATCAACTCTGAAGAACATTGACAATAACTATATTCAGCCAAGATTTATTTTTTTAAATACAGTCTTACATCTGTGCCCAGATTTGCCTAGAACTCACTATGTCCCTTGATGGCCTCGAACTTGTAATAATTCTCTTGTTTTAGCCTCTTAAACCCTATTTGTAGGTGTAAGCCAGCATACCTGGTTCAAGATTTAATTCTGCATATAAAACTAAACACATCCATCTCATTAGTATATGGATTTGCTATTGTCTTTAATAAATGTTAAAAATGTGTACTAATTTATGATGATAATAAAATATTTGATTTGTATACCTATACATATAGAATTGATTAAAAATTTCTCAGGTGAGCAGGGTGGTATGACATGCCTTTAGTCCCAGCACTTAGGAGGCAAGGCAGGATTCCAGATTTGAGGCCATCCTGGTCTACATAGTGAGTTCCAGAACAGCCAGGATTACACAAAGAAACCTTGTCCCAAAGCAAGGGAAAAATTATCATGTTAAAAAGAGTCACAAATGGAAAAACTTTAAGTCCTAATATAGATCAGGAAATAACATGGTAGAGGCTGGCCTTCCATCCACAAAGATTTTTCTCTGGAATAAACCTGTTAGAATAAACTAAACTCATCAGCTTTCCTAGAAATGGGATGTGACCATGTAACCAGCACCAGCCAACAGGTACATGGAGAACATTGTCCTGCCATAGCTTCTTAGAAAAGGAAAAGTTCTCCCTTTGTCC
Source organism: Grammomys surdaster (assembly GCF_004785775.1). Taxonomy (NCBI): domain Eukaryota; kingdom Metazoa; phylum Chordata; class Mammalia; order Rodentia; family Muridae; genus Grammomys; species Grammomys surdaster. The sequence goes on along the minus strand of NW_021604585.1, from coordinate 8,490,733 downwards.
ATTTGACTATCCTACTCCCAGAAATGAGTTTACGATAATTAAGTAGGAGCCTTGGCAGCAGCACAAGTTAAGGATCTAGATCTGAGGCACAGAGCCACCAAACCAGTTCTGCACCTCCAGATTGTTTGCTTGAAAGTGAAATTAATTTTTCCCCAGCTGCTGACATCTCAGGCTCTTATGTGTTATGCTAGCTACCCAATCCAGGGATTGGATGCAGACTTTGATGATAGTAAAGGAAAAACTGGCTCTTGTTAATACAACAAATTTGGGAGATGACAAAGAAAACTTGAGAGAGTTTTTATCTGAGTTGGTGAAGCAGGGGCTTGAGATTACAGACCAGGAGCCATCACAGGAAGTGGGGCAAGAATTCAGAGGACGTTGATGTTGAAGACCATGTGTATTTATTTGTTTTCTGAGAAAAGATCTCACTATATAGGCCAACCTGGATTCTACATCAGTTTCCTAAGTACTGGCTGGGTTTACGGGTATGTACCACTATGCCTACTAGACTGTACAATCTCCTGACTTGTATATGCACACTGTGCATAAACACATAATTTAAAATGTGTTTTTAAGTGCTGGACGGTGGTGGTGCACGCCTTTAATCCCAGCATTCAGGAGGCAGAGGCAGGCGGATTTCTGAGTTCGAGGCCAAACCTGGTCTACAGAGTGAGTTCCAGGACAGCCAGGACTACACAGAGAAACCCTGTCTCGAAAAAACCAAAAAACAACAACAAAACACATGTGTTTTTAAAAGGGCTAGAAAATGGCTCAGTAGTTAAGAGCACTTGGTGCTCTTTCAAAGGACACAACTTAGATTCCCAGCTCCAGGGGATCCAATGTCCTCTTCTAGCCTCTGAGGGCACCAGGCACCCAGATGGTGCAATACATACATACATATATACAGGCAAAACACATACAATAAAAATAAGTAAACAAAAGCTGTTGTTTTTTTTAAAGAATGAAATAAATCACCAATAGTGACATCCAAGGTGTAACTGAGAGGAGGGAAGCCTAAAAAGACTATTTCTCAGGCCTCAGCTTCTACTTCCTCAGGACAGATGACTCATCCCACAAGGCAGTGTGGCTCAGACAGGTCCAGAGTAATGTGGTATTTTGGTTTGTGCTAGAGTCTTGCTAGGGTTTTGAATGTGCCCTCTCAAAAATCATGAGCTGAAAACTTAATTCATGCACCAGTGCTGGGAAATGGTCTTAGTGGGAAGTGTGCATGCAGATAGATCATGTGGGCTTCCTCACACACAGATAAATCATGTGGGCTTCCTCATACACAGATTAATGCTAATTACAAGAGATCATGAGGCTATAAATTGATTCCTGTGATGCTTTCAGCCATGTTAGGATACAGTAAACTTGGGCATCACTAAATGTAGTCTCTTAATCATGGACTCCAGAGCTGCTACACCTAGAGCCAATAAATTTCTGTTTATTATACGTCATTCAGCCTCAGGTATTCTATTAAAGCAATACAAAATGGACTGACACAATCAGCAAAGAAAGTATAAAGCCAATTTTCTGACATTTGGTTTTTCAAAGATGTGTCCAAATGATGTAACTGACAAAGCAGATTCCAAAACTTTAATTTTAAAGAAGCTCATGTCAATCACTTACCCCAACCCCACATCCAGACCTATGCAAAATTATGCTTATTGCTCTGTGACAGTTGCTTTTGCTTCCTGACTGCAAAGGCAGGCTGTCTTTTTTATATAAAGGAGTGACTACACTCCCACTCTGCTCCTTCACTGATAGCAATTCACTATTTGCTACTGATACAATCTAGTAACCAATTTTTGTCCCAAAGTATCCAAGTGTTATTCAAACAGCATCCCAAAGACATTAATTTCATCTTTTTTTTTCAAGGTAGAATTGTCTCTTTTTCCCCAAAACTAGAGAATGTAAGTTGGTAGCCTAAGATCTAGATATCAGCAGACAAGATTTATAAAGTCTATGCAAAAACACAATAGTTTACGATGTTTGTAAAGCAAAGGGCATATAATGAAACTTGCAGTGCACAAGTTCCATACTTTCTTTCCAGTCACAGCAGTTTGCTAGGGATACAATTTATATGCCATGAAATTCATTCCTAGAATTCAGTAATTTTTTTAAACATGTTATTCCCCAAGTTGTAAAAATGTCAGTACTATCTAATTCTAGAACAGCTTCAGTTACCTTCCCCCTCAAAGCCTAAACCCATTTTCAGTCATGTCCTATTTCCTCAGCCCTTAGGAACGACTAAGTTACTTAGTGCCCAGATCCACCCACTCTAGACATTTCACACGTAACGGAGCCAGTCAGTGGCCTTTTATATCTCCCTTCCATCATAGCATAATGTCTTCAAGGCTCATGGTTTCAATTTTGATAAAATCCATGTGATCTATTTTCATTTCTGTCATATGCGATTTTGGTGACCGAGTAAGATAGCTAAGAAACTACAGTCTAGTCTAACCCAAATCCACAAACGTTCACATGGCTGCTTCTACAGTTTTATAACTTTACATTAAATTTAGAACTTTGGTAAATACCCAGTTGCTTAAAAAAAAAAGTAAGGCTTATTTTTATTGTATGTACATGAGTGAGTGCCTGTGTATATGCATGTATATGCACCACGTGCGTGCCTGGTACCCTTGAATGTCAGAAGTATGTTTGATCTCCTGGAACTGGAACCACAGTATGGAGATGCATGTGGGTGCAGGGAACCAAACCCCAGTCCTCTGCAGGAACAACCAGTGCTTTTAGCCAGTGAGCCACCTCTCCAGCCTGAATTAGGAATTTTGATAAACGCTACGAGGGAGAATCTTTTTATAAATTTTATTTTTGTACGTGGGTATCCAGTTGTCCTGAAATCATTTATAAAAGATTATTCTTTTTCCCTGTTGACTTGTATTAGTTAAATAAAGATCAACCTTGTAAATAGAGCATTCTAAAAACTACTAGAAATGTCAAATAACAATATTTTCCTGGGAACTATCTTTTGAAGACACTAAAAACCTGGAGTAGAATGCTCACCACTTTGAACATAGCAACCTTGGCTAGGGCTTGGGAATGGGTTCCATTCATAATCTAGACCCGATTCAGGGTCTTTGGATGTGCTGTTTTCCCTGTCTGAAATTTGCTCAGACTTCTTTTCTTCCTTCCCAGGTTTGCTGACTCAGCTGCTTTTTCAGTGACATCTATCTAAGGTCTGTGCTTACCCATCTCCAACCTTTGCTGTCCCTAGCCCTAGCTTCCATTTACTCTGTACATGGCCACCTGACATATTTCCGTGCTTTCCATTTCTATTTCCCATCACACTTCATTAGGGCATTGTTAACAAGAATTAATTTTGTCCACTAGTGTTAAATCTAGCACTCTAACACAAATATGCACATTATACCACTCTGTACATAAATTATCAATCAATAAGTGAATACACTCATATTTTTGTTTTGAGACAGGATCTTGCTAGCTAGCCCTATAACCTATACGTAGACCAGAATGGCCTCAAACTCACAAAGATCCACTTGCCCCTACCTCCAAGTTAAAGATGTGTGTCCCCATGAACAGCTCATAGTTTTAGTGCCTAAAAGCGGCTCTTAAGAAAAATAAACCATCCAGGTGGTGGTGGCACACGCCTTTAATCCCAGCACTTGGGAGGCAGAGGCAGGCGGATTTCTGAGTTCGAGGCCAGCCTGGTCTACAGAGTGAGTTCCAGGACAGCCAGGGCTACACAGAGAAACCCTGTCTTGAAAAACAAAAACAAACAAACAAACAAACAAAAAAACCTACCAAGCCGATGGGGCGCATGCCTTTAATCCCACTATTTGGGAGGCAGAGGCAGGCAGAGCTCAGTGAGTTCCAGGACAGCCAGGGCTACATAGAGAAACCCTGTCTTGGAAAACAAAAACAAAACAAGAAAGAAAGAATAGAAAAAGAGAGAGAAATAGACCTAAGCTGGGCACAGTGCCACACCCCGTAACTCCATAACCCAGGAGGCTAAGGCTGCAGAGCTGTGGACTTGAGGCCAGCTTGGGATACATAATGATAGCTACTGAAAGAAACAAAGAGGAAGAGAGAGGGAGGGAGGGAGGGAGGGAGGGAGGGAGGGAGGGAGGGAGGGAGGAGAGAAACCTGAAGATGTTGAAATTTTCTCAAAACAGATTTGAGGCATACTTTATATTAATTCACATTTTTTTTAAATTTATTTATTTATTTTATGTATATGAATACACTGTAGCTGTCTTCAGACACACCAGAAGAGGGCATCAGATCTCATTACAGATGGTTGTGAGCCATCATGTGGTTGCTGGGAATTGAACTCAGGACTTCTGGAAGAGCAGTCAGTGCTCTTAACCGCTGAGCCATCTCTCCAACCCCCTATTAATTCACATTTTAAATTCAATGTGTTTTGATGGGTCTATAGTCCTATAACCACCACCACCACAATAAAAACAGAATGAAAAAAATTCAAGTCACAATAGGTCCATTTATTGAGAACTTAATATCTGTAAGCCAACCAAGACTTTAGACTGCTGTTCCCAGAGGTCACATTAAGGACTGTGACAGTTCAGAAATCAGAGCACCATAACAGGAAGTTGCTGAAAAAGAATTAAGATGCACTCCAAGATTAAAGGCCAAGGAAACTAAACTAGGAAGCTGCATTAAAAAACAAGACAAAACAAAACAAACCAGATTGTGTAAAAGGGGGAGGGAGCTGCATTTAAAAACAAGACAAAACAAACCAAACCAGACTGTGTAAAAACGGGAGGGAAGCAGAAGATCAAAATTCGAAATCAAGGTTTTCACAGCCCACGGTTTCTCACTGCTGCTTATAAAATAGCTTATTAATGACAAACAACAGAAACCTGCCTAAGCAGAAAAACAACTTACCGAATCTGAGACTTCCCTAGAATCATTAAAGAGAATCTTTAAAAATCTAAGTCTAAAGCCAAGCATAGTGACACTGACCTGTAAGCCTAGGGCTAGGGAGGCAAAGGCAGAGGATTGCCGTAAGTCTGAGGCCACCCTGGAGTCCCCATCACCAGGGTTATATAGTAAGATACCAATTAAAAAAAAAAAAAAGTCTAGTTTAAATGCTTGCCAGGAATAATGACACACAAAATTCAGAATGATCCAGTGAAGGTAATCGTATTGTCGAAGTCCCTTCTGGAATTTCAAATCAAAATTTGCTATGCATGCTTCCCTTGGTGGAACGTAAGTCAAATGGCCACAGCTTAACTGGAATAAAAAAACAAGGCTTAAAAAAACCTTTATTTTGCTGGGTTTCTTATCATACAGCTGCTTGCTTTCTTTTTTTCCCCCAAAATGTTCTCCTCTAGGTCAATACTTCACTCTCTCCTGGCCTTCTCTCCCCCTTGATTGGTCCTGTTCCTGTGAGATCCTCTAATCTGCAAACCTTCAACTGATGTGTCTCTGGCATTTGTTCATTATGGCAGACCCAGGTGACAATCACATTTTATATATGTATGTGTATACATACATACATATCTGCATATATACACACATACATATCTGCTTGTATGTGTGCATATGGATACAGTTTAGGGGTCTTGACTAGGTTTGTTTTCTGCCAGCTAAAGAATTTAAGGCCTGGCGGTAGTGGCGCACGCCTTTAATCCCAACACTTGGGAGGCAGAGGCAGGTGGATTTCTGAGTTTGAGGCCAGCCTGGTCTACAGAGTGAGTTCCAGGACAGCCCGGGCTATAAGAGAAACCCTGTCTCGAAAAACCAAAATAAATAAATAAATAAATAAATAAATAAATAAATAAATAATAAAAATAAAAAAATAAAAAAAACAAAACAAAATAAAACAAACAAACAAAAAGAAACACCAAGGTGGAATATGGAAACTGAAAAACCTGAGAGAGGAAGAGGCACTGCTGTGTCAAGCCTTCGAGGCTCAATCTGTTCCAGATTCCCCTGAAGCTCTAAGCACCATGGAAATCTGCCCCCTTTGCCATCACAAGTAGAAAGAGTGTTCTGTGCTTAGAAATAGCAGCAAGCCTAAATTACACCTTTGAAGTCTCACTTTGGAATTGTGGTCATGTGACTCAGTTTTGATAGTGAAGAAGCCACAGGTCCCTGAGGCTGCCGTACAAAAGAACTGGGCAGTGTTGGTAGGCCACAGGTGCTGGAACTCGAGAAGCTGCTTGGGGGTTTTCTGGTCCCTCATCACAAAGCTCACATTATTTTCCCTAAGACATTTCTTCTTGACTCCACTTGGCACTTCTTCAGATAGCAGAAGAGGAGTCTGTTTTGCTAATGCAAGAAACTGCTGATGGAGAGCCTGAGGTAGTCGTTTAGACATTAGAGATTTTAAGGCTGAGAACAGAGATCCATGAATTCCATGAAAGCAGAGGTAAGAGAACCTCAGGAGGCGAGGCGTGAGCTGAGCTGTATGACAGTGATAGCTTAGCCCGGCTCCCTCTCACCATTCCACTGAAACTTCCATGCTCCAGCCCAGGGATCTGCCTGCCTTTATTTTGCTGGGTTTCTTATCATACAGCTGCTTGCTTTCTTTTTCTCCCCCTTGATTGGTCCTGTTCCTGAGAGATCCTCTAATCTGCAAACCTTCAACTGATGTGTCTCTGGCATTTGTTCATTATGGCAGACCCAGGTGACGATCACATTTTATATATGTATGTGTATACATACATACATATCTGCATATATACACACATACATATCTGTATGTATGTGTGCACATGGATACAGTTTAGGGGTCTTGACTAGGTTTGTTTTCTGCCAGCTAAAGAATTTAAGAAGCAGGAAAAAAAATCTTGAATGCAACAGGTTACAGCAGAGCAATCTCAAACACTGCCAACAGGAACAGACACCATCAGCAGTAGAAGGAAGATGTTTATTGGGGATTAGGAAATGCATACTAACATTTACACAGAGACACAGAGAAGAAGACCCTCTAAAAGGACCAGAAAATCCATTTTCTTCTTGAGGGCTAGAGTTTTCCAGTCTCTGAGGAGCTGGTCAGTTTATAGAAAGAGAGGGTGGCTGGTTGGCAAGCAGTTGTTGTTGTATGACAAGTCTCGACCTGGGTTTGAACTTATTGAGCCAGTCTGTCAGCTGGGTGCCTGCTGGTAGGAGACAAAAGCCTACAAGGCATTTGTTGTAAGATGCCAGGCTTTTGTCTCAAGTCAGGAGAGATAGAAGTTTCCATCTTGGAAATTCTCCATCTTTATTAGATAGCCATGGCCCCCATCCCTATATATCTGCCTCCCAGGAGTCTCTCACATGTATGTGTACCATGTGGAGGCCTGATGCCCATGGCAATCTGAAGAGGGCATCGGATGCCCTACAGTTACAGATGTGAGCATCCACGCAGGTGCTGGTAACCAAACCTGGGTCCTCTACTAAAGCAGCAAGTGCTCTTAACTGCTCTGTTATCTCTTAAACTTCCCCCACTTCATACAGCTCTGCCCCAACTCTGACCTTCCTCTAGAAAGCCATGCTTGCTTCTCCATCTTTGTTCTAGTCCCTCACCTTCCTTTTACAAGTTTCTCAAACCTATCAAGTTCAAAACCAAGTTTATTTCATCTTCAGATCTGCTTTTCTCCTGGGCATGGTGGCACACACCTCTAATCCCAGCACTTTGGAGGGAGAGCCAATTGTATCTCTTCGAGTTCAATGCCAGCCTGGTCTCCATAGCAAGTTCTAGGACATCCAGGGATACCTAGGGAGACTATGTCTCAAACAACAACAAAAATCTGCTCTTCTTGCTGTCTTTTCTTTTTTTCCATTTCACACCCATAGTCTAATTACTCAAGCCATTGCAAAGATATTACAATCTCCACCTTATCAAAGGCCACCCCTCCTTTGACATTTGACCCAGGCTAATTTGAAAGTGTTCAGGCCACTACGGTCCTTTTGGTACTCAAGCTAGGGTAGGCTCTCAGTAATGTAGCCCCTCACCTGTTCCCCTGTAAGCCATCTCAACAAACTCACTTGGTCACCCACTTGACTTTTGTGGCTATCCTTATATTCTTCTGTTTTTGGTTCCCTGTCATGGTTCCACATAAAAGAGACACATTAGATTCATTATTCGTGATTCTGAAAGATGAGTGCCCCTTGGAATGGCCTCATGATCAGCAACTGTTTCAGAGTAAGAGTGGACAAAGTTTTCTATTGACTGTAAAATTTGTATTCACAGCACCAGAAAAGATATGTGAATGGTCCTAGTGACAATGGGGGACATGCTAGACATATTTGGGTCAGATACCAAAGAGGTATTAAAATCTGGTGCCTTGGTACTAATAGTTCTCCACTACTGTAGACATGGTGTGTATCTCGGAGTCTGATTTACTTCTGGTCCTAAAAGTCTAAACACTACCTTAATTACAACACAGAAACTTGCAAATCTGACGTCAAGGAATGCCTGTAAAAATGCACAGATCTCTCCAGCTCTTACCTCATCTGCAAGGAGTCAGAACTCTTCCATGGAGGAGGTTAGGAACTGCTTTTAACTAGTCACCCAAGTGATTTCATAACTAGGTAGTTTTGGAAAAAAAAAAAAACTCATCTACATCAGGGTTACAATAATACAAACCCGTTAGCCCCAGAGAGGAAATGGTTTGGGAAGAGGCAACACATGAGATAGATGACTCAGAAGCCGCTCAAGTCTCAGTTAGAAAAGCTACCATGTAATCAGGAAAGGTTAACTGGGCAGTTAAAGCTGGAGCTAGCTAGCATCCTTAGCTGCCCTCACCATACACTGATGGCTTGTTCCAGGACCTACTTTGCTCTGTTTCACTTCCCTAACACTATTTGCAAGAAGACTTCCTCTGAAAACTCCCTGATCGATGTTTTTCTGCAGAAGGAATCCAAAGGATACCAGATGGGGACAAACCACTTACAGGTGCCAAGCTGATACCTCAGGATATAAGAGATCAGATGCTGAACAGGTCTTTTCCCCTTCCCGAACAAACATGGAAATTCAACCACTTACCCAACATGGAAAGCCTCTTCAGCAAGCCAGCTTCTCGAACGGCAGCCGGACCATATTCCACTCCTTTTTTTTTCTGTGAATCATACAAATCCCACAGACATAAGGGAAGGTGAGGAAAGGAGCAGAAACACGTTGACACAGAAATCTCCGGCGCTACACTGAGTTCCTAACAGATACCTCTGCAAACCTTTCACAGCATCAAAACTTCTACTGTAGAAGGCTGATCATTTCATTAAATGCTTAATGGATGGACGAGGGAAGATTTTATTCTTGAAAGCAAATCACCCTTCTGAGTTCCTCACTGAGAGCCGGATCAGAGCAGGGCTCAGTGAGCTATGATCGGGTGACTGAGAGTGTGTATCTGGTTAGACCCGGCACCTAGCTTCCCATCAGTGAGTGCGCCCTCCGCGACAGCAGGTTTCTTTCATTGAAGGCAGAACAAAGCCCCTCCGGTCCTCCCGCAGCAGCAGAGACCAGCGTCTATTTCTCTCCAGGTTAATGCTCTTTCTGGAAGAATAGAACCTGAAGCCTGCCTTAATCCCCGGTCACAGTCTTTAACCTCCTCTCCAACAATTTCCCAACGATCCCGGTTTTGCCTTCTCCAGCTCCTCCATGGAATCCTCTCCCTTTTCCTTCCCTTCATCACTCCAAGCTGGAAATACCCACCTCTCCGTCGTCCTGGAGGCCGCAGATGCTAGCCTTCTCGATGCCCACTTCCCTCTCGATGCCCCGTGCCCTCTCTCACCCCTTGCCTTCCATCAGTCCCTCATCTCCATCTGGGTCGGGGAAAATCCCACGTGCGCTCTAGGTGCCCGGCATGGGAACCAGCAAGCTCTTCCTCACGTTTTTTTTCCCTCCCCCCTCTCCCCGCCCCAGGAAACTCTCTAGGCTTCATGTCCCGTCAGCTCGGGTCGCAGCACTCACCTGTCCCCGAGAGAAAGGGGCTCCGACTATAGCTACAGAGTGGACGGATCTCGTCAGGACGCAAGGAATTTGCCCGTGGAGGAGACGGGAGACGCTGCACCTCAGGAACATGATTGGCAGGGAGGGTCTCACCCTAGGAGAAGCGGCTCGGTGCAACTCAGGACCTCGAGTGAGTGCAGCCTCCCACAGCTTCGCTGCTACGCCTAGCGAGCGCTCCGCCCTGTGACGTCAGCACCTCTCGGACACGCCCCTAACCAGCCCCCGGTGCACCTTCTCGGAGGACCACAGCTCTCCAGGGCCTAGGACACGCCCGCTGTTGAGCCACCAGTGGACCTGTCCTCTCTTTCCCTGGACACGCCCCCGATGCCTAAGCCACGAGGGTGACTACCATAAAGCCGCTGATCAGAGTGGCACCTGTGTGGTTTCCCGGGAAGCAGCGGTCCTTGCCAGGTTGGAGACCTCAGTGGAACTTGGGAACTTGACACATGTACCCGTTCCGGGTGCTATCTCGACTGAAGAGTTGGCACTGGCCGTGGTCTGGCCGCACCCGGGGTCATCTGCTAACGCACACCAAGCCAGCATCCGTCTGCAGCTTTCTATCTCAAAGCTTAAAATCCTAGAAACATTGAACCCATCTTTGAACAGTCAAGACTCAGAATCCTCTGAGTCTAGCTTTTTAAAGACTCACCTTCCTTGGATATTTGGAGAAAGTTAGAATTTATAAAGCAATTACTTTCTAGGTATTTTTAATTTTTTAAACAAAATTTTATTTCCTTTTCAGATTTTTTTTATGTGTATGAGTATTTTTGTCTGTATATATGTTTGTGTACCACATGAATTCATGGTGCCCAGGGAAGTCAGAAGTGGATATAAAATTTGCTGGAACTGGAGTTACTACAGACCTTTGTGAGCCACCATATGAGTGCTGGGAATCGAACCCAAGCCCTTTGCAAAAGAACAAGTGCTCTTAAGTGTTGAGCTACCTCTCCAGCCCGTTTTCAATTCTTTACATAAGCAATGAGAGCACTGGTTATTAAAGGCCAAATATATCAACACATTTTGAGCATTCTAAATTAAAAGGATGCTAAAAACAAGTCCGAAAATATCAAGGCTTTAATAGTAAATGACGGTTGATGGCTCTGCAATTATAGTCACACATTGCTCTTGCAGAGGACCTGAGTTTTGCAGTTTTATTCACAGCCAGTAACCCCAGCTTCTGGGAAATCAGATGCTTCTTGCCTCCATAGACACTGCAAGTTAGGGGAGAGAGAAAGATTTGAAGCACAAGTTTGATAAAATGGACATATTGAATGTTATATACAGTGGCAAGATTGTCTAACATTGCATTCTTAACTGTGACACTGTAGCGTGCAAATATCTAGACCTTGTTCTTTCCCAGATCCATTTTTATATAAACATCTGAAATTTATTTCACCTGATGCCATCTATGTGCTTCGTTCTAAAGTGGTTCAGCAGTCTCCATAGCAACACTAACTCCAAGTCACTTGGTTTAAAGGCCTTTATTCTTAGGGGACACACAACATACTTGTCTCCCCCTGCTGGTTTAATAAAGACATCTTGCGCTCTTAGGAAAATCAGCCAGATATTTCTAAACTGCCATCCCTGGTAGGGCTGTAGTTCTTTAAGTGGCTTTTTGGTTTTTGATTGCTGAGATAAAACAGCATGACCAAACAACTTAGGAAAGTAAAGGTTTATTTCAGCTTATAGTTCCACAGCACAATCCATCACTGAGAGAAATTGGGGCAGGAACCTTAAGGCAGAAACTGAAGCAGAGGCTACAAAGGACAGCCGTTGGCAAGCTTGCTTTCTTATACAACTCAGGCTAGCCGTGAACTCATAGCAATATGTGTACCTCTGCCTCTCCAGTGCTAGAGATTAAAGTACGTGCCACCACTCCTGACCCAAGAATTCTTTTAGGGAACCCCCGCTATATAAAATAAAGAAAGTTTCAGGAGATCTGATGCCCTTCTTCTAACCTTCACCTTCTAACACACACATACAAACACACAAATAAAAATAAAATCATTAAAAAATAAGTATACACCCGGGCGGTGGTGGCACACGCCTTTAATCCCAGCACTTGGGAGGCAGAGGCAGGCGGATTTCTGAGTTCGAGGCCAGCCTGGTCTACAGAGTGAGTTCCAGGACAGCCAGGGCTACACAGAGAAACCTTGTCTCAACACCCCCCCTCCAAAAAAAAATAAGTATACAAATCAAGTATTTACTGAATGACAAATCAAAAATTTATGTTAAAAATAATTATTTGGCATACATATAATTTTATCATTTATTAAAAATTGTGGAGAGCTCTTAGGGCTGCTTCTAGGAATTTGGCAAGAATTTGACATTGGGCTGGGACAACAAAGTAGCCGAGGAATATATTGTATTCCTTGTATCTTGGTCATCCTGATGAACCCCTAGACATAGTGACCAAGGGTCTTTGGTTATTGCCTTGTTTGATTACTTTGTTTATGCTTCGTTTGTTTCTTGACTCCTTTCTTTATGTCTTAGGACTGACCATATTCTTCGTATGTACCTAGAATGTTATAAAAGCAGGCTTGGAAAAAATAAACCCACTTCAGGTTCAGAACTGGCTGGGGTCATGCTATAGTGTTGTGTAATTGTCTTTTTTTTTTTTTCAATCCTCACTCCCTCCCTGGAGAACCTGTTCACTGACTGAGCTGGCTTGGTCCAAAAAGGAAATCAGATTTTCATATTAATTAGATGGGTTGATTGTTTAATTTTACATAAAGAATAAAATCTTAGCTGCATATTTGACACTGCCTGTGAACAACATTATGTTAGCTAATTTTTGTCAACTTGATCCAAACTAGAGAAAGATCTAGGAATAAAGACCTTAGCTGAGGAATTGGTTCTATTAGATCAGATCTGTGGGCATGTCTGTAGGGCTTTCTCTTGATTATAAATTAGTGTAGCAGGGCCGAGCCCACTGTGGGTGGTACTCCTCCTAGGCAGGTGGTCTTGGGTTGTATGAGAAAGCAACTGAGGGACTAAGGAGATAACTAAGCGGTTAAGAGCACTTGTGGCTCTTGCAAGGATCCAAGTTTAATTCCCAGCACCCATATAATGGCTCAGAATTATCTGTAACTCTAGTTCCAGAGTATCCAACATTTCTTCTTACCTTCTCTGGTACCAGGGACACACATGGTACAAATACTTATATCCAAGCAAAACAACCATACACATAAAATAATAAAATAAATAAGTCGAAGAAGAAAGCAAGAATGATAGCTAAACAAGCTATTGAAAGCAAGAAAGCAAGCAGCTTCTTCCATGGTCCCTGCCCTGACTCCCCCCAGTGATGGATCCTTTCTTCCCCAAATTGGTTCCTGGGCTGGCTAGTTTTATGTCAACTTGATACAAGCTAGAGTTATCTGAAAGGAGGGAGCCTCAATTGAGAAAATGCCTCCATAAGACTGGAATTTAGGCAAGCTTGTAGGGAATTTTCTTAATTAGTGATTGATAGGAAAGGGCCCACCCCCATTGTGGGTGGTGCCAACGCTGGGCTGGTGGTCCTGAGTTTTATAAGAAAGCAGGCTGAGCAAACAATTAGGAACAAGCCAATAGACAGCATTCCTCCATGGCCTCTACATCAGCTCCTGCCTCCAGGTTCCTGTCCTGATGAGTTCTTTTGATGATGAGCAGTGACAGGGAAGTAAGCCAAATAAACCCTTTCCTCCCCAACCTGTTTTTCATCATAGCAACAGTAATCCTGACAAAGACTGTTCTGGTTAGTGTTTTATCACAGCACCAGAGAAGCAAAGTAGGACAGAAATCCTCAACATTTTTCAGACTTGGTGCTTTGGTTTTATGATTGCCAGTGCTGAGAACACCACTTCATATAAATATGTATTACAAAACACCAAATGTATGGTTAGGGCCACTTCAGTAAATTCTGTCCTAGTCCCCAGCCAAAAGTCATTGAACATTTTTTTGTGAAACTTAAGCCAGCAATTCAACAATTTTTTTTAAAGTCAAACATTCTAACTCAATACATTCTAAAGATATAAAAATCACTATAGTCTTCATGGACTAGCTTTGGAAAGAGAATTCTGGATTCTCAGAAAGAAAAAGAGCTACAAGAGACAAGAGGGTAGAAAGAAACTGTGATCTGGAGTCCTGATGTCCTTTAGTTCAGAGTCAGCATGCCAAGGTCCTACTCTAGGAATATTGTGTTCTGTGTTCCACATAGTTATCCCTTTAAACTAAAAAAAAATTTATTATTTCTACATGTCTGAAATATTTTGTCTAATCTTCTAAAGAAAAAAATTATAGCAATTTAGAGGGAATTTTTGTTTGGTTGGTTAGTTTTGTTTTTATTTTCTTATTTTGATACAGCTGTGTTGCTCAAGCTAACCCATAACTCCCATATATAACTTAGGCTGATCTTGAACCTGCTACCTTCCTGCCTCAACCTTCCCAGTGCTGAGATTACTCTTATTCCTGGCTTGCTTATTTATTTGTGTATTTATTTTTGTAGTCCTAACGATCAAACCTTACACATACTAAGCGAACATCATTTTTCCTTTTCTCTTCTCTTCTCTTCTCTTCTCTTCTCTTCTCTTCTCTTCTCTTCTCTTCTCTTCTCTTC